>NW_020187244.1:1360487-1381867 GCF_900000015.1 Plasmopara halstedii
TCCCATATGTCGCAGGTTGACAATCTGAATGGAGTCGACGGCGTGCTTTGAGTTTGGCAAACTCGAATCGGAGGTGGCGCTCCACACGCACGTCCACTTCCTTGTGACTCAACTGTAAGGCATACAGTGCGGAAACGTTTTGGCGCCGTTACATCCATCGCTCAAGGAGCACTTCGTCATCTGTAGCGCTATCACCAGGGGCGAGCACTACATTTGTTGTCCGCATTGCGGGTACACGAGAGTCAAGTCGTTGAGCACGTAGACGAACGCAAAAACGTCTAACCGAATTTCTTGCGGAATCAAGAAAGGAGCTCGAAGAGCTTTCCGTTCGGCAAGCCCAGCTTCCGTAATGGTCGCGGGCCCGATGATGTGGAAGCGTAACGATCGAGTTACCGCATCCTTCGCTTAAACAGCGGAATCCGCCGGGTGGAAGCCATATTCCACACGAGGGTCAATAACTAACCGTGGATGGACGCGCATCAGAGCCGCCTTACGAGCAGCTTCCAGCTGCCGCTTCTGTGCCTTGTCGAGGTCATTAGTGATGACACCACGTCTCTCAGGTGATGAGAGGTCAAGAAACGGACATGGGGTCCGCAAGGCACGAGCAGGGCTTGTCTTACACCGCTGGCACGGCTCGCCTTCCTCGTCATTCCACCCGGGAAAAGGAGTACCAGATTCGTAGTCGATCACCTCCACATCCCCAACGAGGTCACTCGTCAATGATAGCCCGCACGGAGCACGACATTCGGGCTCATCGAGCCTAGGATTTACATCCATCGATGTCGCGGAGACACGGTCCGACATGGCACTGCGTGTGGAAGACGAAGTTGATCTCTGCCCGTGAGCGCGGTCGGAACCAGCGAGACTTGAATACTTCGGTGTCATTGACACAGGGCTCATTGAGCACGAAAGTCGTTTCGGTCCAACGCCGTGTCTAACGGCACGCAGGCCTCGTTGAGGCAAAAATCGATTGGAACTGTAAATGCTCTCAATATTAATGGGGGGAGTGCAACGGGGTTACACATACCCTGGTAACAGGGGGGGGTGTCACACCATATAGGCATGGTGTAACCACATCCAAACAAGAATACGGTACAGGGCTGGTTAACCAGTAGTTATACATGTATATAGATTTTACTATACACAATTAGGAAAATCCATGCATTTAGAATTAAGCGGCTTTGCCGCAGATAAATATAAAAAAGCTAGTTTTTGAATTTAAACGGAAGAGTTAATCAGCCTTGAGTTAAGGTTGTAATTACTTTTCAGGTAAGCGGATTGCGATCCGCTAAACTCGTACTTGTTCTAAGTATCGAACGAAAGGTCGGTGACCTAACTTACGCTTCCTTCTAAGCGCAAAGCTGCGGCAGCCCCGCTGCAGTAATGATCAATCACTATGTCGAAAGTAATCTACCCGACTGCACATTAGTAGCGCAAGCACATGAACATTCTTTGCAACCGGAGCTTAACTCAATCTTTACTTTGCGGGTCGACGAGACACTAAAAACGGGCGACCTTTGTGACCGACGCTATGATGCCAGCGTACGGTGGTAGAGGCGACTTAATCTTTAGTGACACTTAGCAAATTGACTTACAGAGTCCCGATGCACCACTTGTGCCTTCCAGGAAGATTACACAATCATTCCGCTCATACGTTTCACGGGAATTTCGCCGTAGCTCGGGCGATTTATACTTTCGTTGTAACGGTGCTACACGTACCCTTGTATGAATGGGCGGGTCGCACAGAATGATGTGACCGTACATAGGTTTGGATTAAACAAATTAATGTGATCATACAGTGGTGAGGTTACACCGTAACAAGAAGCCAATACGTGGCAGGATTGCCAGTAGTAATGCATATTAATTAGGTACTACTATATTGATTAGAAAAACCTAAGGTTTCTTAGATATTGGCGGCTTTGCCGCAGCTAAAACAGTTAAATACAGTCTCAATAATAAGCGGAAGAGTTCACTCCCTGGCTAAAGTTTTTAAGTACTCTGTGTGGCAGCGGATTGCGACTTGCTGCACTTGTACTAATTCTTGTAAAGTTCGGAAGGTCGGTGACCTTAGCTTAGCTTTCTTTAAGCAAAGAGATTTGGCAGCCCCGCTGTGGACAGCATAAGCGAAGGGCGAGAGTTAGCTCCTGCATTGTAGTACTTTGAACTTTACGAAGTCAAGTTCTAAACGACGTTCTAGCCGGACGGATATTTTACTTAAATCGGCTTGTAAAGCAGCAGATTGGGAGGCAACGTGTCTTCGTCGCCCAACACTTAAGTACAACCACCACTGGAAGGAGGTTTTGTCTTTTCTAAAACTGTCACCAGGGCATAATGCGACCAAGAAATTATCTTCATGGGCGGCACTAATTCTTCTATCCGATGCTGACTCAGCGTACACTTTAGGAAATGTGAGTAACGAGGTAAAAGGAAGCTCTCAAATAAATTTCGAGCACACGTTTTGATATTTGATAGTAGTGTAAGCTCGATCAGTAAACCTGATCCAAGGCATTCATAGTAGGTGGGTAAGGTCGTGTGACCCTCGATATGGTCTCCACAATCCCTGCTTGGGAATTATCACGGTGCGCCCAGCTCTTACAGAGATTTTGATGGGCTGCCGTAAGTTGTTGCTTAACTTGTTGCTCGACTTTACGATCTTTACAAGAACCAGTACGAGTGCAGCGGATCGCAATCCGCTACCTCCAAGAGTACTTAAAAAACCTTAGCCAAGGTCAAGACGCTCTATCGTCCAAATTGAAACTGTTTCCAAATGATTTAGTTGCGGCAGAGCCGGCAATATATAAAACCTTGGGTTTTCCTCATTAATGTAGTAAAACCTAATATATACGCATTACTACAGGCACTCCCGCCACGTAGTGGCTTCTTGTAACGTTGAGTTCGCACCTTTGTGTGATTACACCAAGTTGTGTAATATACACATATATACGGTCACACGATCTTGTGTGACTCGCCGTTTCATACAAGGTTATGAGTGTTCCCGTTACACTCTCCCCCATCAAAATTGTAGATACCCACAATTCACATTGAACTGTCGCCTCACTCGGGGCTTGCGTGTCTGAGACCCCATTACCTTCTTAAAACCGTTCTTAAACAATCTCCGCTCAATGAATCCTGTGTCTATGACACGAAAAACACTCAGCCTAGCTTGTTCCGAGGACGCCCATGGGAGGAGGACAAAGTGCGCCAACGGCGCGACGTGAGCCCAGCTCGAACCTTGCGGACACCATGTCCGTCTCGACTTGTGGGGGAAGTGGACAAATGCATCGACGAGGCACAAGAGCATCCATTTAGGCTGCTCACAGGGCGGATCTCCAGCGCTCGTGTCCACGTTCGGTCCTATACCCTCGTGTGGAATACAGCTTCCGCTCGGCGGATCCAGCTACTGAAGCAAAAGACGATCGTTAGGTGTCTACTTAGTCGGCCCGGCCTCTATACAAGCTGAGCTTGACCGGCGGAGAGCTCGCTTTTTGGTACTTTAAGAAATCCCAATGGATCGGTTCCACGTTTGACTTCGGGTTCAAAGAAAGGTGCTCCTGAAAACGCAAAGCGGACTATTCTTGTGGTGCTCGCACCTGGCGAAACCGCTGCAAATGATGATGAGCTCTTTAAGCGATGAGTGCAGTGGCACCAAAAACTGCCTTTGCTGTCTCACTTACAGCGGAATTACAAGGAAGTGGACGAGCGAGTAGAACGCCATCTTCGATTTGAGTTTGCCAAACGCAAGGCGCACCGCCGACTTCCTGCGTATTTTCGCCCTGTGACACATGGAATTATCCATCACGCTCCCGCGAGCTTTGTGTTTTCTCACACTGGTGAGTCAACGAGCACATGAGCTCAGGGCCATAGCTTGAGCTCAGCTCATGGCCCACCGGCTACCCCGGCTCCTGCTATAGAGTGCGGGGGGCAAGACGATGCGAAGCGTCATGATCGTTCTGATCATAAGCGTCCACGACGCTTTGACAGTCTTGCCGAAGTGGCATTTCAAACTCCCACGAGCTCTTGGAGTTTGGGTATCCCCGCCACCTCACATGATATTGGGTTAAATCCCGTCGATGACGTCGACCGACAAGGTGTTCCACGTGGTAGTGAACGCCACCATCCTTTTTGAGAGGAGTCGGCGGCGGGCGATGACGACGTGGTCGATTGCTGTCCAGTGACTCGCGATGCTCTTCGAGCGTTAGATGACTAAGTCCGACGTCACCAGCACTCTACCGAGAATCTTTCCGGTCGCCTACCGCTGTGCGAATGATCTCGAGAGCTTGGAGCACTTCGTGCACCGACTGCCTCATGTTGAAGTCTACCACGCTCTGTCGGAGAGGCTACTAGCCGTCGAGCGGACGAATACGTCGTTTTGCGCGACTTGATGCGCCTTGCGCCGTTGATGACGGAAATTGTTGCACTCAGTTCTCAAAATCAGCTAACGGGCCATCGTTTTGGAGGTCGTGCGCTTTTAGGTGTCGCCCCGGCGTTAATGTGTCCTCATTCACTTGAGCTGGATCCCGGCACGGTTTAAGCAAGCCCACATAAAACACCGAGTAGGTGCGCATTATTCTCGGATGGTTCAGCGTATACGCAAGGCCTTGCTTGGCGACGACCTTAAAAGATACAATAATCCGTTGACGGAGCTTTATCTTAAAGATAATAGAAAATTGCATGTGTAGGAAGTTTTTTTGCGCTAAAAAATCCAGGTCTCTGACCTCATGGTTTCCATATTATTTCTGCTTCTTCCATCTGCATATTCTTTCTGTATGCCTTGGTTTCCAGCCATCGCATCGCGAACGTGTCGTAGGACACTCACGCTGGTAGACAAGAAGTCATCGACTTCTTTACAGACAGCTAGGGGGTTGACATCAGCTAGACGCTCGGCTATTCTCCCCCCCCACCAAGCCCTGAGCCATGGGATGGCGGCGTCAGCGTGACGCGAAGACGAACCAGCCCGTTCATGTAGAATGGCGTGTAGCCGGTAGATGAATGCACTGCATTATTCAAAGCAGGCTCTACGAGTGGCAACATGGCGCTCCAGCGCCTCGACGTATCAGCGTAGACGCTTTGAAGGACGTCTTCAACGACGCGATTCACGCGCTCGGTTTGACCAACGGTCTGCGGGAAATACACTGTTGACATATCCGACTGTTTATCCAGCACCTAAAGATCGTTTAACAAAACTTACCGGTACAGCGTGGGTTTCTGTCAAAAACATTTGACTCTGAGAGTTCATGTTGTCGAAAGACAAGATCCACAAATAGCGTTGCTGTACCCACAATGTCGATGGTGTCCGGTACCGCTAAATATGAGCCATCTGAACCACCACACCTCTGACGCCCGACGAGTCCTTCGGCAGGCCAAATACCGCAGCAGCATTCGGAGAGCGTTTAACTCTTCAGAACATCTCACACGTGTGCACATATGTGTATGTTTATTTGTAAAGCTTGGGCCACCAGTAGTGGCAAATCACAGAGCTGAACGTCTTCCCACGACTGAGATGACCACTGAGTGGGATGTCGTGGGCCTCATAGAGAATACGGTATTTTAAATTTTCATTATGAGGAGCCACAATTCGTAGCTAATCCGTCGAGTCGGTGCTATGATACAGCAACCCGTTATTCAACGAATATCGGTGTAGTCGTGTTCGCAATGATGCCGACAACTTCTTGTCCGGGTTTCCATACCTTTGCCCCCGATAGCCTAAAGCAGCGCTACGCACATAGCATCACCCGCGTATGCGGTGCGGATCAAATCCGTCGCTGGCGACCTCACCGTCGTGACATGAGCAAGCTCATATTCTGGACTGCGCTAAAACACATCAACCAAAGAATTCTGCTTTTCTGGCTTATACTTCACCCTGAAGTAATATTCTGCAAAGAAGGAGAGCCACCTGGCCACCCTCTGCGAGAAGCAAGGCGATTGAGTCGCAGTGCCTAATGACGCATGATCTGTGAAGATCACAAACGGCTTTTAACCAAGCAGGTGTACCCTGAACTTGACAAGTGCATCCTTCATCGCGAGTGATTCCTTGTGAACGGTAATTCTTATCCGCAGCCTAAGCTGGCGAGTTTGAATGTGATCACCCGATCTCGCACGCTTCCAGGAGCGCACAGCCGATGGCAAAGTCCGAAGCATCACAGACGACACTAAAATCGAGGTCTGGCATCGCCAATTTTGGTGCATGAAGAAGGCTGTCTTTGAACCTGTCGAAAGGCTCCCAATGCTCAGTGTCCCAGCACCATTCCGCATCCTTCTCAAGGAGATTCGATGATGTTCATGCCATTTCTACATATTTCTCGCTGTACTTGTGTAAGTAGTTGGCGAGACCATGCCACTTGCAAGTCCTTTTGATTCTTTGGAACCGGCCAGTCCACAAAGGCCTTTACCTTGACGGGATCCACTCGATGGCCACGCTTCCCGATGAAGCACCCTAAAGGGGTATTTTTTCGGCGCCGATGATGCGCTTGACTGCGTTAGTATGCAGCTTATTCGTGCGCATGCACTCGAGCACCGCTCTTAAATAAACAAATGGCTCTCTTCATCCATCCTCCCGAGGTCCGCCCGACTGTAGACGAAGATGTTATCAAACCATGTTGTTCTGAAAAACATCCTTCCTAGGAAACGGCGTCTGTACCGGAATGATGGTAGCGTGGAGCTTATTGTGAGCGTGACCGATACGCCACTTGCCGTTCGGTTTCCGGGCACAAATGTGGGTGTCGATTGGAGAGACTTGCTCTCGCGTACCATCCTTGCCTCGAGCTTTGGACGGAAAAAGGCGTCAATGATGTCACACTGCTTGGACAGGATCCACTGCTTCCCGGAACTATCGACGCACACCTCGGTCGGGAAGAAGCGTTCCACGCTATCGAAGTCTCAACAAGGACCCTCGGTACAAGTCCCCGTCACTAAGCGAACTGTGACGGCGTCACTCATCTGTGTTTTCAGTGCCTCAGCATACATCTAATACCTTCATCGCGAAGCTTCGAGCATAATTGCCCGACGCCCCGATATCGATAAGAATCTCTCTTGGCTTCTCGAAGCCCTTGATGATCGTTTTTACGACCAGCAAACCCGGCTTGTATACACGTTCCGTGTTCAAAGCTCTTCGGGGCTGGGCTCTGCCGCCCTCTATCTTTTTAAGGCTCAGTTCTTCCCAGTAGGGCGCCCCGCGCCTACTTGGTTTTATTGTTTCCCCGGGACAAAACAGACTGGTTAGAAGCGGGTCGTCGGCTCGACGAACCTTTACGCGCCTTGCACAGGGGATAATAAGTCCGAAGTGCGATACTTTTCGATTTATGCGTGTCTTCCTTGCGCAGGGGCCATAGTGACGGGTGTTCTTTTAGACAAAATAGCGTCGAGTGTTCAAACGCTGCTCGGCAGCTCGAAGCATCTTCTTCTCTTTCTCAGCATAGCTGAAATCCATTGACTCGGCGAGATCTGAGGGTGTGCATTTCAACTGATTCATGCCGTCTTGAAGTTGAACTCGGCATTCATTGCCACGGTCACTGCTTCTTCAAAAGTAGATGGATACACACGAAAAACTTCCATTCTGGCTACGCCAGTGCGGATGCCCAGCATAAAGGTGGTCACTGCAACCGCCTAGGGTAGAGGATTGCATACCATCCTGACATTGAGAGCTCTCAACGTTTGGACGAAGTCCACCAACTCCTTCTTGCTCTGTCGGGCGGCAAGGAAGCGCAATAGCACGCGACATGCCTGGTTTGGCGGCGAGAACACTCGCAAAAGCAAACGCCTCATCTCCTTTCAGGATGGGAACGCAGCTTCAATCGAAGCACCGCACGTTAGTGTCCATTCTCGCGCTCGGCGCCCGAGCGTGGAGAAAGCAATCGCCACTTGCTGCTGCTCGTATTGGAGCATGGCGGAAGCCATAGCCATCTCGGCCTTTCTCATCCAGAGCAGGTGTTTCTTCCCATCTTTCCCCTCGAAGGTCTTAACGCTCACCACATATGGTCTGAGTTGGGAAGAGGCATCCGTCGATGTTGTCCGTCTTCTCCCTTAAAAATATACTATTTATTATACTCTCAATTATCCAGTTGTGCTCCCACTGACAACGTCTGGTTTAATAGTTCTTGGAAGTGTCCCACCACTGCACTATATCTACGGACAAGTAGATCGCTTCCGGGGCTGAATTACCAGTCATAAAGTCCCTTCGGAACCCGATTCTAACAGAAGCACTTGACCATACAGTGGCATTGCATCGTCCCTTGTACAGCGAAGACTTTGACATAATAAGATTTCGTGAGCTTGTGAACAGATAATGGATACACTCTTTCCATACAGAAGCAAAAAACGAGAGCCTCTTGACAGCACGATACCTTATTTTCGGATCAATTTAATAAAAATTAAAATTTGTACTAATACTGAATCAAACTTTTTTGCCCTGCCCAAAATACAGGTACATGTACTGCACAAGGGAAAGGTTGCAACCCATCTATTCCTGAAACCCATGCTTTGCGAATTCCTGTCACTCTCATCAATACTAGTACGTTTCGTCGTTTAAACTGTTCCTGATAGTGAAATGTGTATGTAAACTAATATACTGTATGTACTCCGTCACACACAACTACGGACATGTGGACCACACCAGGATCTATACTCATTTTGCCTTTTAAGATAACTTGCAGAACTGATCGCTGAGCAATATTTCATTGGACATAGGAACGTGTTCTCGACATGCATATGACAGTTTGGTCAACATCCATATCGGGATCTCTACTCCAATGACTAGACGAGCCCTAAAGTGGACATGACATCACCGCCGACAACGTACGATCCATTTTTGGCGAGAAAGCCGCGATGTCCTGCCTAGAGAATAGTAAAATAGCTTTCAAATTCCTGACGTTACTGAACAAGAGATATTCGACCAAGGAAAAGCCTGAAAATCATTTATTTCTACACCCATTCCATACGGCGAAATCATTACGACACACAGTTTAAGAACATACGACGATGACCAGCTTGCATTCGATGAGCTGAATTTTGTGCAGCAAGCCAGAGTTAATCGTCTGCAAGCTCAGAAATCGCAACAACTTTTGTCTAATATATCTTAGGAGGTCCGCCGAGCCTATGCGTACCGGGCTTCTACTCACATATTGAGCGAAACGATGGATGTAAGTTGCCATGCAAGCGCTTTCGAAGCCTTCAAGCTATCACTTTTCAGGTGTACTGGGTGTACCGTCTGCATCTATAGCAGCAGATGTCTGAAAATGTTGTACAAGTGAAGTGAACGCTGGTTAAATACCAAAGGATAACTCATTCTATTTGCGAGGGCGGTACAGTACATCGCCTCGCCTGTCTCACAGCTTTACAAGCTTTATGCAGCCGACTGACTGACGTCGTAGAATGGAGGAATTTTAGAACTGGTATGGATGCATAACGTCCGCGCAGAATACACAGTGTGTTTGCATCCTTTCACAATACCAAAAGATGCTCACTATTTTTGGTGGACTATAAACAGCCTTACGTAGCGCGTAGCCCTTAGTCTTGTTGACAGCATAACTTGGTAGAAAAACAGATTGATAAATCACCAGACCAGGATATTCTTAGGAGCTTTCTGTTTGCCTCTAACAACTGCATTTTGCTAGTGATGATCCCGGCTTTGACCATAGTGTTGCGCACTTGCGCGTGTAATACTCAATCCCATTGAAAAGGATTTTGTGCTTTTGATCCAAAGTGAAGAAGGGTCGATGTTAGCAGGTTAGATCGTTTCGATAGCCTACAACCAAAATTGATGAACCTGTTTGGCGTTGACCTAGAAAAACTTGGATCAGCCATATAGTCCATACTAAATCAAATAAAATACGTAACTTGACGAACATCGTTATAAGCGCAAACTCAATGGCTGAAATCATTTCGCTTTATCACGTCTCTTTCGCGCGACGGATGTGTAGGATACAGTTTAACCGCATTACCTGACAACATTTTTGCAGATTAGTCGCGGTGGATGTGTCATTCAGATATTCACCACTGTAAGTAGCATTTACAACCGTTTTCCGGTGAAGCGCCAATCTCGATTCGAAAGACTGGCATACAGCATGCCATGGTGGCGAAACCCAAACAAAGAACAGCTTCGTTGTGATGGAATTATTGACGGTTCTGTTGGCGGCAGTGATATGAATATCGTGTGGTGTAGCTGCGAGCATTAATCGGAGATCACGCAGGTCTCTGATATGTTCCAATTGGATCAAGAAACAATAACTCAACGCATATCATTTTCTTTTTTTTGCCTTAACGGCTTACAAAGACCATAATGCTGGTATTACTGGTCACAATGTTTGGAAGAGCATAAACAAAGCCAAAAAATGGTCTGTAGACAGTCTGCCGAAGCCGTCTGGCGGGCAGGGTTTTAATCCGTTGAAGCATTATAATCGTGCGCACATATGTGCTCACCCACTTATTCGGTTGGACCACCAAGCATGGTCCTCACTAAGCCAAAGGATCTTTTTCTTTAGAGGTAACCATCAGGACAGGAATTTTAGAGCTCACAGTTGTACTTAACATGAAATAAATTATGAGGTATCGCTGAATGATGATTTTCAAACGACCAGCGTTGAATATTAGCAAGCCTCGAGAATAAAATCACTTTGCAAGCATGCAACCAAGCGTTTCGATACAGCGGCTACTGAGTCCGAAAGTATTCTGCTTTACAATGCTTGAAGCTAACCCCTTTAAGTAACACATACTGAAATCTATCCGACTTATACCTTAATCTTATCAAAGGAGAAAACTTTATTGCCGCTCCATGTGAGAGATGCGGATACGACGTCGCTGCGCTTGATGACACAGGATCTGTACAGAGCAGAAATGACATAGAGCCAATCAAATTATCGTACCAAGAGCATACTTCATTAAAAGTAGCTCCTGGATTCGAACATGGAATTCACTCGACCGCTATAAGCTGCTCATACTCGAACACAATAAGGCTTTGATGTCCGAAAGCGTGAGCTTTTAGTTCAACCTCACATGTAAGAAAGGCTGAAGCTTCATAGATACACAAGATGCTCGATCTGTATTCGGAAGAGCCAGAACCGGATGACGCATGAGGCTTTTTTCTCAGCCGTGAGGTCGTCATTCTGACCAAGTTCAGCAAGAGTGCTTGACAGCGGATCGAGTCGACTTATCACTAACAACTTAAGCATCCGAAAAGGTATCAAAGACATCAACAGCGGGTGCCTGGCCGCCGACGGAGGAAAGATAAAAGTGGCGAGAAGCGGGAGCGTAATATCGTCAATATCAGTGCTGAGCAAGAAGATCGAGTGGTACTGTCGGGCCAAATGTCAAAGATTCTTTAACAAATGATTAATTGGAAGCCAACTATCCTTTCGAAGCACGCAGCGAGTCGTGATTGAAATGAAGGGAGGGTCAATGATAGTTAGTTCAAAGCTAATATCAACACATCAACAGCAGATCTTAGCAGCGACTTGATATGCTGCACACATACAGCTCGAACAGCTGCTTTAGCTTCGGCAACTCATATCTGCCTCAAATTACGTCAGCTGAAGGGCTAGTGTTTGAAACCAGCTTTACGGTCCATGCAAATGTTTTGCTTGAGTCAAAATTAGCAGTACATTTGCAATAATTTATTGCTTGGATTGAACGTGAATTCAAACTTGAAAGTCATCGCTTGAAGTTCTTACATTATAAACGAGAATAAATTTTGAGGGCTGCCAGTTTATATACCAGTTCTCAAACTTAATTCCGACAAAGTTAATGTAACTCAAGGATATTTTTATATCATATCATTTAAACCTGATTTATCCTCAATTTCAAATCAATAATTCTATCAATCGAAAATGAGAATCCAGAATCACTACGAAATAATTTACAATATACTCAACAACTAACGACTATATGGGGGATTGGGTGGCTTAGATGATGACCGCCAGGCTGAAGCCGTTGACCGCGTTCGCTCCAACATTGCCTCGTCAGGTGACGAATCCGACACATACAGCTTTTTTGTTGCACGGTCATACACCAACAGAGAGGGAGATATGAGCGCTGTTGCCGCGGACAATCACAAGTCATATCTGCAGATACAAAGCCGTATGTGTTGACCAAGAGTGCGAATTTGTCGTCTCATTTGCGTATTGAAGAGGCTTCGTGCCTCCGCGAACATTTTCTCCTTATATGTGCGATATGACGGGTGTAAACTTTGACGACCACGACGCCCGAAGCGCCCCCAATATAACATACCTCGTACAATTGCCAGAAGTGCGCCAGTTGCATGCGTGAGTGCGATCCTTGGTGGATTCGTGACTGTGGTGGTATGTTCATCAATTGGAAGACCAGATTGTAGAGTACAACCACCAACATTTCAAATTAATAAATGAAACCAAACACGATCGGCCATATCAATGAGAAAATGCCAAGAAAAATTGAAGGTACAATCTGCGTACCTCATTTGAGCTTAACGACGTATCTGAAGTGTGCAACACCACTTCACTGCTTCCTATCGAATCATTAAGTTTAAATCTGACAGAGCACAGTTGTATGTTGGCCTCTAGTGTTGCTTAATATCAGCAATGTCAATCACCTATTTATGCTTGAGGCACATTATTGCTATCAAATGCAAGATAGCTATCAGAATATAGCGTAAAGTTAGAATGCATACTCACAATCCGGTTGACAAATTTTTCAACTGAAAATCTTTGTCATTTAGCAGGAATCGTTACCCAAAACGAAATTTTCATTCACAACTTTTGTCACGACTGGAACAACTATTCTTCGAAGTCATCTTCGTAACAACTATCGTCGTCTAAGAAATTGACGTGCGATTTTGCTAACATCACATGTGAAGCATGTAGAGATGCCCCTTTTGACCGCGATAAGATGTCACCTTTCAACTCGCAAATCTTATTGTTTCTACTTTCCTTACCACAAAATAGCTGAAACTGAGAGCAATCTGTCTCAATAATCTCCTGAATGCTATCGTTGTCACATTCGATGATGTCATGCATCCTAACTTGGTCCTTCAAGTAGTTACACTGAATCACTTTTGCAGAAATATTTGCCGAGTCATCTTTGTTTTTTATTACAGAGCAAGTCTCAGAAGTTTGTGATTCGAAACCCGAAATTTTTTGATAGGGTTTAAATTCGTTTGATTGCTCTCGAGTTGGCGACTGCTCTTCACCTGCAATTCTTTCCTCTATACATTCTTCATCACTTCCGCGGACTTGCCTTAACCGATGTCGAGTTTCCGTCTGTCTAAGCTCTGCGTCTCTCAAAGAACTTAAAAATGGGTGGTTAAGGCAGTCTTGAGCTGAATAGCGAAGTCTTGGCTCAAGCTGTAAAGTTTTAACGAGAAAATCCAAAGCTCCTGGAGGAAGAGATCGATCACCAAGTGATTCTCGAAATGATCGCGATGGCGCTTGAATGGAGCTGGCACCTCGAGGTACTTTAGAGCGTAGCGACACTGGTAGAGGGCCAAGGTAACTCTGAATAAGGTTACTAGGTATATCAGCAACAAATATTATTTTTCTAATGTCAGACAACACTGTAATGAAGAGCTTACAGTTGTTCGATTTGTGTGTTACCAGGAAATAGCGGGCGACCAGTAAGTAGCTCCATAAGCACGCAGCCGACACTCCAAATGTCAGCATTAAAAGAATAGCGACCGAGTCTAAAGAAAAGATAAACAGTTCTGTCACTCTGTACCCAAAAGTAAATCGTTTGTTGTCATAACCAACCGTAACTCTTGCTCTGGAGGTCGATACCACCGCGTTGACACGTAGTCTGATAGTAGATCGCCATCATATTGTATAGTGCGAGCAACTCCTACAAAGGCACAAAACAAGTAAGCTTTCGGTCCAAAATTGACATGTCAAAGCAACGATTGGCTTACCGAAGTCACAGAGCTTGAGCGTACCATTTTTATCAAGAAGAATGTTGTCTGGTTTAACGTCTGAGATCATAATCAACGATTAAAGAGATCATGATCCTACTACAAGCCACTGCACTCACCTCGGTGAATGATTCGATTTGAGTGGCAGTAATCCAAAGCTTTGCATAGCTGGAAGATAATTGTTTGGGCATTCTGTGGTCTCACACCTGTTTGATTCTTTGACAAGAGCTATAGATGGATGAATCAACGCCAAATATCTAATATACAAAAACAGTAGCGCCTACTTCTACCAAGCCATCGCAGACATAATCAAACACCAAATGCAAAATCCCATCATGCCGGAAGCTGTTGCGATAGGACACGATGTTAGGGTGGTTCAACATTGAACACGTCTGAACTTCCCGCATGGACAACGTATCTGCGAAAGCAGTTATTACACTGGATATGAATTGTGCAAACGACATCAGAATGGCAATACCACCAGGTAATTTAAATTTTTTTATCGCCACGTAATTGTCGCTGGCCTGTATCCCACCAAGTGATATAAGTAAACTCTTGTATATAAGTGTAGAACCGGCTTACACGTACTTTTACTTTAGCTTTATAAACAATGCCATACGTGCCCTCGCCGATAACTTTCTCGACTACATACTTATCCATCGTAATAATGCTTTTTAGAGCGACGGTTTAAGGTTAGTTGTTCTAATCCTTAAAAATAGACACTTGATTGCTGTCTCCGGTTGCATCACATTGACAAATTCACCAGCCCAAAAAAGTGCCAAATCCACCAGATGACTGTTTTTTCCTTTTCGTTTTGCCTTTCACTGAATTAGGCAGGATAGATTTGGTTGATCGCTTGTTTGAGATGACGTTCCGATTAACCTCCAAATATTTCCCAACGTTGTCATTTTTGGATGTTTGGCTTGTGGGGATGTCTGTCAAGGCAGCTTCACTTACATCATCATAAGCAACCCACTTGCCGCCAATTTTTAAAACAGTTCCCTGTACCAGTGGTTTTGCCTCTCGAGCCGCCTTTTCATTAGCAACCTGCACGACATCTAGACCTTGCGCAAGAGCTTCTTCGTAGTCATGAAACGGGTTGGCAAACACCTGAACTTTCTGGATGACCACATTCTCGATTGGACGGTCTTCAATTCCAGTTTCTACGTGCTCAGCGGCATCTAGTACATCCATTCCTCCTACTACCCGACCAAAAACGGCGTGTTTCTTGTCTAGGTGTGGACATGCTTTAAAAGTGATAAAAAATTGCGAATTATTAGTCCCAGGTCCGGAGTTTGCCATACTCAGCACACCTCTTGAATCGTGAGACTGCGGTGAAATGATAGGCTACGCTCAGTGCACGACAAATATACTAAGCTACATTTACTTCTTACCAATCGGTTGTCAATTTCGTCGCGAAACGGTTTTTTCCAAACGGATTCGCCACCCCGGCCTGTGCCAGTTGGATCTCCTCCTTGCATCATAAAACCCTTTATTATTCTATGAAACAAGACGCCGTCGTAATACTTGCTTTGACACAAACTCATGAAGTTGTCAGCCGTTTGCGGGACAAAATCGCAATCAACTTCCAAGCTTATGTTGCCTAGAGTTGTTTCAAGCCGCACGAGACCTTTTTTCTTGAGCTTCCGAACCGATTGCCACCTCAGTTCGAGCAACTCCTGTTCCGAGGCTAGCGCCAACGCATTTTCCGTTACAGGTGCTCTCACACTGGAAGTAAAAGAGCTTGAGCATTTGCCAGCAGTGAATTGCGAATAGCGCAAACTCTGTGATTTTGTCATCTGACTTGTTATTGTATCATATTGGGGCAAAGAAGCCACAATTTTATCCTTCTCATTCACACCAGCACATTCTTGCTTCGTTTTGCTCGCAAGCACTTGCTGCTCAGCTTTCCTTGCTTCCAACTGTAAAGATGAAGAAAAATCAGCATATTCCATTCCCAATGCAAACTTTTAAGCGCTTTAAGATGAATTGTCGTACTTCCTCAAAAATACGATCTGTTGCAGCATTGGTGCGGATATTTCTGATTGCGGTCGATACAAAGCCACTCTATAGCATCCATACGTTTACATCACAGACAATCAAATGAGGTGATAAGTCCGACCACTTCTGGCACAAACTTACATTCTCGGTCGCATTCGAGCGCCGGAAATGCTCAAAATTCTCAATTTCTCGGTTGGAGTAGTCTTGAGGATCTTGTAAAATAATAATATCTTTACGCTGAAATTTGGTTCCATCAAGAAGATCCTGCCTTTCGAGCAGTGCACCATTAGATGTATCTAGGGAAGATCAATATTACTCTTTCGCACCGTCCAATTTTTCGCTTTGATGTTAAGCTCTTCAACGGCTTCATAGCAGAAAACATTGCCGGTTGGGGCAATAGCAGCAATCTTGGTATTGTCAGTAAAGACTTTGTAAGTGACGGGGCAAAAATACTCTCCCTGTGAATTTTTGCTAAAATGCAATTGGATGAGTTCCTTAAGCAACATTGGTTTGCCCGTCACAGGGTTCTGCCCCAAAGAATGTAGCATAAACACAACATTATCTATAAAAATGACTTTGACTGCAGCACGTACACTCTGATGCTTTTTGACATATAAAACGACAGCCTCCAGGTCAAACAAGTGACCATCACGAGTGCATACTGCGTTCTAACGGCATATATAAACATCTTAGTCTTTACGTGGATAGAAGATGTGAGGGAAAGGAAAATTTATACCGTGAAAGGGCAAAGAGTGATTGCGCAACAGTTAAATGGCAGACCTGCGCCAGATTAAAATAAGCAGAGGAAGCAAAATAACAGAGACTAGCGTACAAACTTACGCTTGTATGCTTGCCGTATCTCTTGTTTTTTACCACCGTACAGATATTTGTGCTCAGTCTGCGTGATGAACAGCCGATCCTTGCTGTGTCGATTCTTGCCCATATTTGAAAAACTGTGAACATTTTCATTTTAGTGACAGTAACCTTATTTCAAGGTATATGTTTGTTTGACATGCGACTGGTGTTTCGACCGATCGCCACATCTGCTCACCGCAGGTGCATGTCTCTAGCAACGTATCCGGTCAGCACGAATTCAAATATCGCAATTGCTACACGTGATCGCTGTGCTATCCATTACGATTTTCGGTGGCCAGTCGCAGCCAGCCGAGCCTACTCGACGCCTCCCAGAAGTATCTTTGACATCGCAAAAACGCTAAAGACGAACGAAGCTTCTGTAGAAGACCGAGTGACTGCAATCAATGGTCTAGACATAAGCCTTTCCCTCGATAGCTATGCGAAGGAACAACAGATGCTCGACATCGTGAACAGCAATGCTCTTGTGATGCTGATGAGCATTTTGAAGGACAACGACTCAATTGCGTCTTCTCAGTTGTTAGTTCCTGCGTTTCTTGCTCTGATACGTTTGTCAAAAGACCCACAAATTGCTCAGCAACTTGTTAAATTAAATGCATCGGCAATTCTAGCGTCATTTTTTACGCAGTCGGACCCAAAATTACACGCGGCTGCTTGCCTCACGTTGGGCAACGTGGCGCTCAATCCATTAGCTGCTGAAGCTGTTTCTTCTTCGGACATTGTAAGCGCAGCATTAAACTTGCTTAGAAGCCCATACGATGCTATTAAACGTGTCGCCAGCACTTGCGTGGCTAATATAGCCAGTAGTGTTCAGGGTCGGCGCCAGATTATTGATCTTGACGGTGTGATCCTTGTGGGTGAGCTACTGCACGACAAGTACAGCGACCCGCTACGCAGTGCAGCAGCTTTCGCACTGGGAAACATTATTTCTGGAGGGGAAATTGACGCCCAAGATTTGCTTCGTCAAAGTGGGGCGTTGGCAGCTCTCGTATTGTTGCTGTCGCCGATTTACGATGAAGATGTAAATAGCAGCGCTGCCTGGGCTTTGCATCATGGCGTACACCGTAATGTGGCAAGCCAGTCACTCGTTGCAGAGGCTGGAGGACTGGCGATGTTGGTGCAGCATCTTGCCACTGGAGCGTCAGAGTCGCTCCAGGCAAATGCATTGCTCGCGTTGGAGAGTGCAGTGATTATGAATGATCACAACTTGGATTGGTGTCGAATCAACAACGCTATTGAAGTGCTTCAGCGTGTTCAGGAAACGGATAACGATGCGATGAATGCATACGCCAAGCAGGCTCTAATTTCGCTTCTTAACCATTTGTAAAAGAGCATCGTGATGAATAGCTTACTCGAATTTGTATGTTTATCAAGACATGTTGCTTAAACAGCAGCCTTGCACGTGAATATGACGATTATACGCGCTGATATACATTTAATGCAATTCAGTGTTGCTGGGATGCGTAAGTGACGATGCGCGAATCTGTAATCGAATAAAGCGCGACATACTATCATTAGAAAGCGCCACAAGTAGGGCGACCATGACTACGAGTATAATGAACCAAATTGGTGTAGTAGACGGACTTCTAGCCATGCGGCTATTCACTATTTTCTGCCGTAGACGTGCCTTTGCCCTCTCTAACTGCTCGTCAACACCAAAGTCTGTGCCATTCTCGTTATCAGCATCCTCTCCGCGCCGTGCCATCGTTGAGCGGCCAGCGGCTGTTGCCGATCTCGAAAGTGTCCAGCCATTTCCCATCAAAGCCTCCACCTCCGTCGCATTATCGTAAGGAACCCAGTGTAGCTGTTTGCATGAACCGGTATCGTTTGAACCTTTCTTGAAATTTACACCAGAAAAAGTTAAATAAGATTTTAGAGATCGCACTGAGCCAAGACCGTACTTGTCGAGCTCAAAAGTGTCAATCAAGCCCTTAACAGGCTTTCCAAGCAGGTGATTAAAGCGATTAACAGCCATCTCGACCTCTCGCTTTTTTGTCTGCTTATCGACCGTAATACGCTCAAAGCGAGCCGGCACTCTGGAATAATTGTGGTAAATCACGGAGCCAAGCTCACTGGGGGAGTAAAAGTCGTAGCCACTTGTCCACAAACGAGACGCACGCAAAAACTCCTCGCCGTCGAACATCCATAATGTGTGTGAATCTACTGGTACACGGTGCTCAGCGTGGCACTTGCTAAAAGACAAACCGGCACCCCAAAGTGCCTGTAGCTGTGGAAACTTAGAGCCCCGAATCATACTTGCGCCAACAGTGCGCACAAGGCCATGGGTGCCACGCGTGGTTGAGCACAGATGTGGGACTGATGCGGAAAGCGCATTATCGCCATTTTCTTTCACGAAGTTATGAAGGTGGTGCAAGTATGTGGAAAGCACAGCCATTTCATTGTTCACACGTTTCCACTCAGCCAGCAAATTCTCGTCCCAAAGATTAGTGAAAATACTGTGACCGTCAAGTTGCAGACAAAATTCCTCGTGACGGATTAGTTTTTGCTGATAGAAACGCGCGAGCGTCGGGCCACGTGACTTGTTCGCTTCACGTATGTCCACGCGGATATGGTCCTTGTATGGACACGGACCCTCATCAGGCCACTCGGCCTCCGACATCTTACAGTATTCATCGAGGCAGCGTTCGTCACTTTCATTTATCTGATCCACAACACCAAAGAAGAGTCGCTCTGGATACTTGGCTCGCCTTATTGCAGTAAATATTGTTTTTCCGCAGCGGAAACCATCTCGAAAGACTGAAAGACCAACAAAAATGTCGAACGAGACAGGAATTAGCGCTGGCGGAGGCCTTAGATGCGCCTCTGCCGGGTCTAGCGGAATATGCTGTACGCTTGGATCCAATTTCACGGAAAGCTTTGTGTCAACAATGGCCATGCGAGACTCAAAGCGCGAAGCCGTGGCGTGCGTCACCAACAGCATCAGTAGTACTACTATCATAGTCAGAATTTCGGTTCTGAAGCATTCTGTGTCTAATTTCTATTTCTGAGAAATAATAAGAACAGTTTATTAAATAAACTAGAGCAATAACAGAACACAAATTAAAAAGCTAACTATGGTGTTACAAATTAATTCCCGGACCGTCAACATTATCGCAATCACTAACATTACCATTTTCACTGTTACTGTCGCAGCCGTTAGGGCTCAAATTTTTCTTGCGTCTTTTCACAGCAACCTTCTCATCTTGCGATAATGTTGATGAAGGCAGCCGTCCGATTAAATTGCTGATTTGCAGAGTGTCAATTAAATTCTTCTGAACGTCGATCATTTCGTCCATCTTGCCGATTAGCTCCTGAAATCGCTGGTCTATTAGTGTCATTAGCTGCATCAGAAGTACGCTAGTTGGATCAGCGGCATCACCGAAATATCCCTCTAACGCGGCATACGTCCGCTTACTGCCGCTCGTGTGCTCGAATGGTGGTGAACTCTGCGCGGCTTTAACCTCAACAATTTTGGATATTGCAGTCGTATCAGTGGATCCATTTTCGGTGGATATGGCTGAAGTTAATGTCTGAGGGGATAAACTAGTTGGTTGGGTCAGCACTCGCCTCGCTTGTACAGTTTGGATTGGTTCTTGCGCTGGAGCGACCGAGATCTCACTTTTGACCCGCAAGCTGTCCCCCACTGTTATTAATGGAGGTATCATCTTAATTTTCTCTTGTACTGTAGCAACCGCACTTAAAAGTTCAGATTTCATGGTGCTGCGAGCATTATCCTCTCTTGCCACTTCGAATTGCTGTCGATGTACTACCGAATAGACCTCACCTTCCTTTAAGTGTGCCCGTGTGAAGTGCATCTTAAACTTTTGCGTACGCATAGACTTGTTGCAATTTGGGAATGTGCAGATTATGCCGTTCTTGTGCTTGTTGCCTACCATCGCAGTCGCTACAGCGCCAAGATTGCCTTTTGCCAGGGTGTATAACGTAAAATGGTATACCGGTATTTCTTTTTTTAGCCGCCCTGACAAAACAGTATTACGCAATTTGTTTTCGCAGTGAAGAAATCTCAATCGCTGGCTTACAATCTGTAATACAACATGAAAATTTATCCAAGAAAATCTTATCAGCCCCACAAATATCTTTAAGTTCAATGCCTTCCTTTTTGTTTGTGCTTGTGGTGCTCCTAACCATTCAAACGCACTTTTATAACTTAGTCGAAGCTAATGAGATCGAAAAAATAAACGAACAGAAGCAATTTCAAGCAACATTTCAGGAGCAGCAACAATATCGTGGACGGACTGGCAGATGAGGAGCGAGGGACTAGTTTCATGCAGAAACTCGAGAAGAATATTCCATTTGTCGAAAAAGTCGAGACCAAGATAAAGAAAAAACCGACTGTTGTAAAGGCCGATGCAAAGTTAGCCAAGCATGAGACATTCAATGGATGGATATCTGTCATTAAGGATCAACAAGTTGCGATTGCGCTTTTTGCAGCTATGGAGTGGGTGGTAGTCTCATTATGTACTCCATTTCAAAAATAAAAATGTGAGTTTGTTTTTTTAATGAATTCAAAATCCAAGTAGTTCTCATCAAGAACAATACGTCGCGGTTGTGGTAGGAATTAGCTTCATATTTATAAAAAGACATTTATAAAAGAAATATGAAGAAACACTTTCCTCACTTG
>NW_020187244.1:1381877-1382876 GCF_900000015.1 Plasmopara halstedii
TAACCGTGGCTTTCGAGCGGATCCCGCAAAGGTCAAGGCCATAATAGACTGGCCGGTTCCAAAGAATTAGAAGTACTTGCGTAAGTGGCTTGGTCTCGCCAACTACCTGCACAAGTACAGCGTAAAGTACGCAGAAATGGTCCGGCCATTATCCATTCTCTTTAAAAAGGATGCGGAATGGTGTAAAAGCACCGAACATCAGGAGGCTTTTGACGGGGTCAAAGACAACCTCCTGCATGCACAAATACTTGCGCTGCCAGACCCTGATCGTCCCTTCGGCGTCGTCTGTGACGCTTCGGACTTTGCTATCGGCTGTGCACTGCTGCTAGCAGACGCCGAGGGGCGAGATCGGGTGCTCGCATTCGAATCTCGACACCTCAAACCTGCAGAAAAGAACTACCCAGTTCATGACAAGGAGCTTCTTGCGATGAAGTATGCACTTGTCAAGTTCAGGGTCCACAGGCTCGGCTCCAAGCCGATTGTGATCTACACAGATCATGCGTCAATACGCACTGCGCCTCAGTCGCCACACCTCTCGCAGAAGATTGCTAGATGGCAATAATTCTTCGCGAAGTATAACTTCAAGGGGAAGTATCAGCCGGAAAAGCATTCTGCTTTTCCGGCTGACGCGTTGTCACATAGACCAGATAATGAGCTTGCTCATGCTACATCTGTAACGTCGTCTGTGATGGATTTGACCCGCGCCGCGTATGCGGGTGATGGGATGTGTGTTGCACTGCTACGGTCTCTTGGGAGCAAGGAGTTTGAAGACTCGGACAAGAATTCGCCACAAAGACTACGTCCACGATTTCACAAATATTCGTTGAATAACGGCGTTCTATGTTATAGCGCCGATTAAACGAATACACCACGAATTGTGATTTCTCATGATGACTATTTAGAATATCGCATCCTCTATGAGGCTCACGAAACGCCATTCAGTGGTCATCTCGGTCGTGAGAAAACGTACAACTCCGTGAGTCACCACTATTGGTGGCC
>NW_020187244.1:1382886-1389902 GCF_900000015.1 Plasmopara halstedii
ATCCACGATCAGTCCGCGAGTCACGTTCGGGACTCCTGTCCAGTACACCGTTGGTGTCAACCAACTTGGACATTCCAATGTCTAGCACGTTGATCGTCTCGGCCCAGTGCTCTCGCCAATAGCGCTTTTGTCTCCTAACAGAACTGGGTTCATGACTCGCTAAAGCTCCATTAGGAGTCATGCGCGTAGCGCTCAAGGTCTTTGACCTCCAATCAATCCATAGTTCATGGTGTTCCATCCATGCCATTCCTAGGATGAGGCCATACCTTGCATCCAACTCTATGACTAGACAGCGTTCCACGCTATCAAAGTCAAGCCCATCTGGTGTGACACACACCCATTTTACCAGGGTACGTGTAAGCCCGTTACATATGCTGTCTACATGTACTATACAGCGTGAGGCAAGCATCCCACGTATATACTGAAATCTCTTAAGGTAATGACATTAATCTCATCAATACGAGTATGTCAGTTCTTCAGCGGTGTAATTTATTCGTACATAACATAATATGTACCCCGTTACACGTAGATCAAACACGGTAATCTCCTTAATGCGAAAAGGCCATTAATGCTCTTTTTTCAGGTCAACATTAGTGGTCACTGACTTGTACGAGTTTAAACTGCACGATTGTATTGGTTGCAGGACCAATGATACGTCAATATGAAATTATATGCAGTCTTCCTGAGCTGAACTGCCGCTTAGAGGAAATTTGTATACACCTCAGAACATTTTACGGATGTTAACTGGTGAATAGTCCTCTGGCCTTATTATTATTTTTCACAGAAAATATAATGCATAATATTTTCTCGTCTTTGTGTAACTGCTTCGTTTTTACCGTGAAAATGGTATTTTTCTCTCTTTTTTTTCTCGACGCCAGCTTTTGCAATTTATTACTTGTTCTTTTAGCTAGAGGTGTTTATTACAAACACGCTCAGTTATGTGCTAGACTGTAACCTTGAAGAGTCTTCTTGCCGGTTGTGAGCGTCAATCACTCGCTGAAATGAACAATAAGTAGAAAAGTGGCGGTGCAATTATAACAGGTGCGATTGTTGAATACTTGTCAACGGTTGGTGTTCATCTAGCCTTTGTAGGTTATATGTCGTTCGCGAAAATTGTAACTTTGTAGTGATGCTAGTTACGTAAGAATACTCCAAATAGCCACAGCGCTATCGATAGCCGTAGTCTAGTCGATATAGCGACCAGCACAAGCAGACGCCTTTTAGCTCGATTAAAGTATACATTTGCTCAAGCGTCCGTTTTCTGGCTATAGAAGTACAGGCACTAACTTCGTTTATGTATGTATGATCTTGGTTGCATTCTACCTTTCATTGTCTTCAAATGGAGTCAGTTAAAGTACTTTTGAAAATATCATTCCTACGAATATAAAAGTCGAGATTCAAGCTGTATACACACAGTTTTTTGGCAGCCCCCATCGTGTACCGCAGTCATACGACACGGCGCTCGCAGCCGAAGAGACCAAAGGGCTAGAGTCCGGCCTTCTTGTAGCTTAAGCTAGTGTTACGTTGCTGGCATAGAGATTTGACAGCTTCAGGAATCGGTAAAAGGTAATTACAAGATGGCACAACGTGGGGATAAAAGTACCAAGAACGAAAAGAGCGGCTTCTTTCGCAAAATGTATACGTCGATTGGCACTTCATCGCGACAATTGGCAGCCAATCGCCACGAAAAAACACCCCGGCGTGATAGTACAAGCAGTGGAAATAGCAGTGGATACAATCAATATAGTCCTAGTGATGGCACCATGACAAATAGTGGGCACAATGGGGGTGGTAGTCATTCAAACCATGGTAAGCACCACAGCTTTCATACGCATATGCCATTTTCTCGCGACGAAGCACGTAATAACACGAATGAAGCGCATCAAAGTATCCTGTCCAAGCGTCCGAGTCTTATTGTACCATTCACAAATCAACAGCAGCTTACCAATGGTGCACCAGCTAATCCAACGGAAGGCGTCCAAAATTATCTTGATGACTTTCAGGCTCCTATTTCCAAGTCAGGCGTGCTAATTAAACAAGCTAACCACTTTAAAACGTGGAAAAAGCGTCTTATGGTGCTTAAAGGACACTCTTTGTTTTACTACGTGTCTGGCACGGTAAGTTTGGCGTTTATTTTGAAAACATTTCTCCAACTTGTCTTTTTGACTCTTTGAATTCCATATGTACAGTCAGGTGAAGATTCATATCCGCGAGGAGTGATTCCACTGCAGGGCGTGCGAATCACACCGATCGACTCTGCGCGCTTTAAGCGTCAGAATTGCTTTGAGATTTGTCATCCGGTACAATTATATGGCATACGTGCTGCAAATAATTTTGTGATTACCTTTTTAGAATGCTGACGAAAGTTGTGGTACGAACAGGGATATCGTCCTATTTACCTGATGGCTAAAAGTGAGGCGGATTTAAGTGTCTGGATGAGCAGTTTAACATCAGCTGCGATGCCTACAACAGCTGATCGCAAGATGCTTCTTGTTACGGAGCCGCTGGAATCGCTCTTTAATACCCCAGCTTTGGAAGATGCTGTACCATATAAACGGACGTATTATTTTCGACAGAAAGTAGCATTTTGTATGCCGCGAAAAGAGGATGCAGGGTATACAGCGGGTGAACTCTTTGATCTAAACGAAAAGCGCTTGACAACGCTTTGTGATCTCAATAGCTACTGCGATTCGTTTCCAATGATCTTGGACGATCCGCAGCTTTTTGTGGAATTGCTACATGTTGTAGGTTGCTATATCTTTCGTCCGTTTGCTCGTCGACAGTCGACGTCGCCTGGCAATATTTTTGTTGAAGAGCCGAGCCCCGAAGAGGTGAATATGCTTGAGAACCCGATGGATAAATACTCCGAATATACGACTGAAGAACAGATGTGGGGACTACTTTCGGCCTGTTACGATCTACTGCTGAAAGCAATTGAACATATTGACAAATTAGAAAAGCATGTGCGGAAAGAATTTTTTCCTTTACGGTTCATCGCACAGCTCGTGAATTTGTTCAAGTCACCGTCCTTCAAAGAACGACAGGTTTTAAAAGGAGTGCTTCATCGACTGTACTATAAACTCACGCAGCGACGGTCAGCAATTCGAAAGGAAATTGCCAACACATTCTACGAGTATATTTATGAGACATCGAACCACTACGGCGTGGCAGAGCTGCTTGAGATATTAGGAAGTATTGTCAATGGCTTTGCATGTCCAATTAAGCACGAACACGTGGTTCTCTTGGAGAAGGCTTTGATTCCATTACACTCTACGCCCGCTTTCATTTCGTACCATCAGCAACTCGCGTATTGCATGATTCAGTACGTGTCTAAGGACCACACGCTCTTTACTTCAATTATTCGTGGTTTGATCAAGTACTGGCCGGTGGGTAACTCATTTAAGGAAGTCGTCTTCATCGTGGAGTTTGAGGAAATGCTCGAGCACGTGCTGGCCGAGACGGATTTTGACTTGATTTCACCAAAATTGGCGCGGAGATTGGGAAAATGTATGATGAGTGATCAATTTCAGGTAGCAGAGCGTGCGATTTTGTGCTGGGGCTCCCCGGCATGCTTGCGCATCATGAATGAGTACGAAAATCTGGGTCAAGGCATGTTTAATGTGATTAAGCCGTTCTTACAAGGAGCGGTAACAGGACATTGGAATACGCTTATTCAACAGAAAGCCCAGGAAACGTATATTTTGTACTACAATATGGGGTACGATAGTGCTGATGTTGCAACGACGCTGTCGCCATTAGTATCGGATGAAAAGGGATTGGATAGCAGTGCTAAGACGGAGGAATCCGACCAAGACGAAGAGATTACTTCTAACGAGGCAAATCTGTCGATGTCTGTTCGACTCTCAGCATCAAATGCAGTAGAACCATTAGATGTAGTGCTGTCCGACGAAGAGGACGAAGATGAAACGTCAAAAGGATTCTAAGAGTGTCAAGGACGATGTCTCGCGATAGAATTACTCACTATGGTAGAAGTATTCAAGCTGAGCACGTTTCGCAGCGTCAGTCGACGCACTCGTGATTGTCTGGTAGCAGTTACAGTATATATACAGAACAAAGGAAGTGAAATCAAGCGGCGGATGAAGACGCGACGAAGTTTACGGAGGAAGAGAGATGAGTATGAAGTTTTGACTATTATTTGTATCTACACACTAAAGTGTCAACGTCAAAAGCCAACGATGGAGGCAGCTCGTTGTTTGGACAACGGTCTATATCTTCTCTTTGCCATGTCAATAAAAAGCTTCTCATTCGTTTATTGTCTCTACTCTTTACATTGTCGAATTGAACGCCCAACAGCCTGACATGGTGTCAAGTCTAATGCTATTTCTAATGCTAAACTCAGTAGCCTTAGCAGAAGAAAAGCCTAAAGCCAAGTCTCTCAAACTCTTGACAGATCGCACTTGGTTCAGCCAAGTTGTTAATGTCCCTCGTCGAGTGACCGACGATGCCTTGGCCTGTGTGGTTGTGAGCGAGCCTTTATCTCCCGGTCTGGCCGTCGAGGGCTACGAATTGGTCGAACGTTCTGGTCTTCTGGGTGTATGTAAACATCAGCAGACAAGAGAGACGGAGTGGACCGTACAGACAAGAGAAAGAAAGGAGATCGTGCCTTGGACCACGACGTCAAGTGAACAACACACTATACAACAAACGCATTCAACCCAAGTGTGTCCGCTGCCTGGATCAACTTTAGCGGCTCGACCTTCGGCAATATCTCCTCTACCTTTACCAAAATCAGTAGAGACTGATGCAGCGTTTAAGATACATAATAAGAGTCCCGAAGGCCCTGTGCTCGAGTATTACTACGAGACGGAAGAGGAGAGTCGAATTTACGTCAATGCTCAATATCGATTAAAAAAACGCTTTGACGCTGGGTCTCATGGAGAAGTGTGGAAAGCAACACGAAAACAAGCGGAAAAAGAAGAGCACTTTGTACTTAAGAGGCTCTTTCTCGAGCTAGGAGAGAGCATGGCGCAGATGGGACTACGGGAAGCACACTTTGGAGCAGTATTACAAGGCGAACCTCACGTAACGCGATTTGTCGAACATTTTTTTCGACCGAACCATGTGATCAAGGGAAAAGATAATGTGTCGCAGCCTCAGTCAACACCTGAACTGTGGCTCGTATTTTACGATGAAGGAAAATCCCTACGGCAATATCTGTACAAAAAAGTTGACGTGTTCTATCATGCCGATGGAACTGGCCATGGCGGTGCTGGCGTTGTGTTGCAGCCATCACAGTTTTGGGAAAAGCTACGAACTGATGCGCGGGGCGAAAGTGTCTTACGAGAAATCATGCGGCAATTGCTACAAGGAGTGTCAAGTCTACATGCACGAGGTATAACTCACCGTGATATCAAGCCATCAAACATTTTGGTCTCGATTCCACCTTCTTCAAAAACCTCTGCAGTCGTTCCAACGCCACTTGTGAAATTAGCAGATTTCGGTTCTGCTGTGGATGAATTTACGCTTAAGAAATTGTATGCAGCTCGTGCCGGATCATCGGCAAACACCGGACCGTCCCAAGCTGAAGAAACGCGCGAGTATCAGCCTCCTGAAGTATTATTTAGTGAAAATGGCCAGCCTTACGATTATATAGTCCCCGAAGCGTACGATTTATGGTCGGTTGGTGTCGTCTTTTTAGAAATGGTGCTAGGATCGCCACAAGTTTTTTTGATCTCACCTCGTGAAAGAGCCAAAGTGGATGCAGTGCTTGATACTCAGCAGCGACTTCAACGTGAAAAACAAAGCGATGACAAGTCAGGATTGCGAACTAAAGCTTATTTACTACACGTTCTTACGAAAGAATTTTGCATCTTTCAGCCAGGATCGCGACAACTACGGTCCTTGTATGACAAGTATGCACTTGTGACCGAGAGCTGCCATTTTGGACGATTTAATCAAACTGTAGTGCAACGGGATCCTTTAAAAAGGGGACTTGAGGATATTTGGGGTCTTGACTTGATATGGCGTTTACTTCAATGGCATCCGTCCGAGCGCATTTCAGCTAAACATGCTTTGCAACACGCATTCTTTCGAGGACCATACGTGTGCAAAGAATCAGGTCGTAAATTTGCAACGAAAGACGATTTGTTACTACATGAACAATATCTTGAAGCACAAAAAGCACGAGAAAATATCTTTGCATCTGTGGTTCGAGCCAGGTACGAAACTCCAGACCAATTTGTTTGTCCACACTGTGGTCGAGTGTTTTCTACCGCCCAAAGCTGTGAACAGCACGCTCACGCACGTCGACACAACATGCATTCAAATTTTTGCAATTTGAAGGCCCCACACCTTTCCGCTGCAATTCGCAATGAATCAAAACCTTTACACATTCATAGCTCCGATTCGCGAGTGGGTACTGCCATGTTTCAAGGCCGTAGAAAATACATGGAAGACTTCGTTTTGGTACTTACTGAAGAGCAATTATTACAGAATCAAGAAGATTCTAAAGCACTTGGATTTGACCTTTATGCAGTTGTGGATGGACATTTGGGATTAGCAGCAGCTACTTACGTCGTGAAGAACCTCCCTCTTATACTGTGTCGGCATTTCGCAGGTCTCTCAACACTGAAGAATGAAATATCTTCAGGTCATTCAAAGTTACCTGACACGACAGGTAATGTCTCCGCGGAGCATGAATTGTCCGAAAAGTTTGCACTACGTCAAACTTTTCTAGAGTTGCATGAAGGTTTTCTCTGGTCTCTCGATGACATGAAAAGTAATAGCAATAACTCAACCAACGACACAGCAGTTGGTGAGTATTTCTCTGGGTGCACCCTGACCGTCGTGCTTTATTTTCATAAGGAAAAACGGATTGTGAGCGCCAATGTTGGCGACTCGCGTGCAGTAGCATGGTTACCCGCTAGACCACACGATCGGCATAATTTTGCTGCTAACGACATTGTGCCTTTGAGTATGGATCACTGTCCAAACAACCAAGACGAGCGCTCTCGTATCGAATCCAGTGGCGGCTTTGTGAGTTTCTCTGGTCTTTG
>NW_020187244.1:1389912-1395457 GCF_900000015.1 Plasmopara halstedii
ACGCTCCGTATTTCGTAAGAATATGGAATATAAGGAATATTCCGTATAGAGAGAGGCCTGACTATACGACGCTCAGTTTTATTCGAATGTGAAGCACCAGATCGTTTGTTTTGCTTGTTCACAAATAGCCGGTTTAGGACGCAATTGGGACGCCGGCATATCCGGAAAGAAGAAATCAACAATCTTGTTTAAACTATCATGACATAGTGAGTGGGCCACTGTTCTATCTTATGTTTATAACGTATGGTTTTTTGCGCTGCGTTGTACGTGGGCTTAGCATCCACCTGGCACTAATTGTAAACTCAAACATATCGTTTCCAAATGTAAAATTAGAGTTAGGAATCTAATCCAGCATTAAAGTCGTATTGGAAAATCTGACTGACACAATATTCGCCGTATACACTTTTTTGTCATATTAATCTGCTGATGCCAGTGGTGGCGACTGGGAATAATATATGTAATGTGAATGTTGTTATGTTGCTTATATGTTAATTGTGGTTCGGCATGCGGAGCATATGCAATGCTTTGCTTAAATATGTCAGATGAAATGTGATGACCCCGGCACGCGTAGGGACCAAACAAGATAGGTAGGCCGTATATGCAGCGAATCTGCCGTAGCTCTTTGCTTAGAGAAAGCTAAGCTAAGGTCACCGACCTTACGTTCTTTACAAGAACCAGTACGAGTGTAGCGATCGCAATCCGCTACATTCAAGAGTACCCAAAACCTTAACTAAGACAAATAAACTCTTCTGTCTAAAATTGAAACTGTATTGAATTGTTTCATTTGCGGTAGAGCCGCCTATATCTAATCTTTAGGTCTTCCTAATTAACTAGTAAGACCTCATTAAAATGCATTACTACTGGCAGTCCTGCCACGTAGTGGCTTCTTGCTAAGGTGAAGCCACACCATTGTGTGGATTACACCAACTTGTGTAATCCACACCTGTGTACAGTCACACCATCTTAAAAAACCGCCCTTTCATACAAGGGTACGTGTAGCCCCGTTACACTCTCCCCATCAAAATTTAATATACCAACAATTCACAATTAACTGTCGCCTCATACGTGGCTCGCGTGTCTGCGACACCGTTACGTCCTTAAGAACATCCTTGAACATTCTCTGCTCAATGAGCCCTGTGTCTATGACACGAAAAACACCCAGCCCACCTGGTTCCGAGGGCGCCCGCGGGCAAAACCCTTCTTCTTCTGCACGGGGAGTATATCCGGACAGTACGTCCGCGGCTTCACGGGAAACACATACTAAGCCCTCAGTAACCGAGCGCCATACACCGCGCCCGCCCCGGGCGACGAAGTTACTCTTTGAGGATTCGGAGGAAGTCGACTACGAGTCGGATACTCTTTTCCTAGCATGGGAAGACGAGAAGGGTGAGGTGCACCAACGGCGCGACGTGAGCCCAGCTCGAATCTTGTGGACACCGTGTCCGTTCCCCGACCTCTCGACTTCCGGAGGAAAAGGTATTGTTACCAATCGCCTCGACGAGGCACAGAAGCAGCAGCTGGAGGCTGCCCACAAGACGGCTCTAATGCGCTGGTATCCACGCTCGGTCATAGACCCTCGTGTATAATGCGGCTTCCACCCGACAGGTCCCGCTACTGATGCAATCACTCGATCGTTAGACGTCTACGTAGTCGGGCTACTCATACACAAGCTGGCCGTGATCAGCGAAAAGCTCTCCGAGCTCGCTTCTTGGTTTGTCAAGAAATTCCAGTGGATATGGACTGCGCTCGACTTCGAGCTCAAAGAAGAGGAACTCCTATACCCGCAATGTGGACCATTCATGTGGTCCTCGCCCCTAACGAAACCGCTGCAGATGATGAGAAGTTCTTTGAGCAATGGGTACAACGGCATCAGAATCTTTCCCCGCTGTCTCAATTACAGCGGAGCCACAAGGAAGTGGACGTGCGCGTAGGACGCCATCTTCGTTTTGAGTTTGCCTAACTCAAGGCGCAACGCTGACTTTCTGCGTATTGCCGCCCTGTGACACATGGAATAATCCATCACGCTCCCGCTAGCTGTGTGGCCTCTCACATGGGTGATTCTGCGACCACAGCAGCTCAGGGCCATAACTTGAGCTCAGCTCATAGCCCTTCGGCTTTCGTGGCTATTACCGAGAAGCGCGAGGTGTGCGACGACGTGGAACATCATGATCCCTTTGATCATAAGCGCCCGCGACGTCTGGGCAGTTTTGCCAAAGTGGTACCTCAAACTCCCACACGTCTTGGAGTCGGGGTATCCCCGCCACTACACAAGACACTGGGTTTGACTCTGGCGACGACGTCGAATTACAAGACGTTCCACGTGATTGTGGACACCATTGTTCTCGTCGAGAAGAGTAGGTGGCGGACGATGACGACTTGGTCGATCGCCGTCCGGTGACTCGCGATGCTCTTCTAACGCTGGAGGACAAAGTACATCGTCATTAGCATTCTGCCGAGCATCTCTTCGAGTTCGTCTACCGCTGTGCAGAAGTTCTCGAGAGTCAAGAGCGCCCTATACACCGCCTGCCTCACATTGAGGATAATCGTGCTCTGTCGGACCGGCTCCTAGCCGTCGAACAAACGAATACATCCCTTCGTGCAACGGTGGAGCGCCTTGCGCCGCTAAAAACGGAAATTGTTGCACTCCGTACTCAAAACCAGTTGCTGGTTCAGCTTCTGGGTGGCCGAGCGCCTTTGGGCGCCGCCCCGGCGCCAACACTTCCGCGTCCACTTGCGCCGGATCCCGGTACGGCTTTAGCAAGCCCATATAACATACCGGGTGTGTGCGCATCGTTCTGGAAAGGTTTAGCGTATACGCAAGGCCTCGCTTTGCCACGACCCTAAAAGTTTCAATAAAACGTAGACAGATCCTCGTCTAAACGTCAGCAGAGACTGCATGTATAGAAAGAATTTTAGCATTTAATAAAATCGCGCCGACCTCAAAGCTTTCAACATTTCTTCTGCTTCTTCCGTCTGCATATTCTTTCTTCATGTCTTGGCTTTCAGCCATCGGTGTCGTGGGACACTCAAAAAGGTAGACATGAGGTCAACGAATTCTTTACGCACAGTAAGGAAGCTGAGATCAGCTAACCGCTCGGTTATTCCTCCCCCACCAAGCCCTGAGCCATGGTATGGCGGCCAGCGGGAAGCGAGGGTGAACGAGTTCATTCACGTAGAGTGGCGTGTAGCCGGTAGATGAATAAACTGCATTTTTAAAATGCAGCATGGCGCTGCAGCCCTTGTCTCAGCGCAGACGCTGCGAGGAACGTGTTGATGACACGCGCTCAGTTTGACCATCGGTCTGCGGATGGTCCGCTGTTGACATAGTCAAGCTGGTGCCCAGTACCCTGAAGATTGTAGACCAGAATTTTTAGTGAAGCTTGGGTCTCTGCCAAAGACAATTGACTCCGAGAGTCCAAGACACGATTCACAACAACGTCGCTGTACCTACACCGTCGATGGTATCCGGTACTGCGGCAAGATGAGTCATCTTGCTCAAATGATCGACGAAGTCCACGACACCCGTGTTGCCCGCCGAGTCCCTCAGCAGGCCAGATACAAATGGACTGCTAGCACTCGGAGGGTACCGGCAAACTGGCCAGTGGCGCCGCCGCATACGGAGAGGGTTTCATCCTTTGACACGTCTCACGCGTACGCACATCGATGCTCGTCCATTTGTTCAGCTTGAGCCACTAGTAGTGGCAGCTCACAGAGCTGTAGGTCTTATCACGACCGAGATGGCCACTGAGTGGGGTGTCGTGGGCCTCATAGAGGATACGGCACTTCACATTCTCATCGTGAGGAACCACAATTCGTGGCGTATCCGTCGAGTCGGTGCTATATTACAGCAATTTGTCATTCAGCGAATATAGGTGCAACAGTCGCGACGACAACTTCTTGTCCGAATTTCCATACTCCTTGCTCTCGAGAGTCCGCAGTAGCACTAAGCGCGTTTCACCACCTGCGTACACGGCGCGGATCAAATCTGTCACGGTCGACGCCACTGTTGTGACATGGGCAAGCTCATGATCTGGTCTGCTGGACAACGCATCAGTCAGAGTATTCTGCTTTCCTGTCATATACTTTACCGCAAAGTTATTTCCTGCAAAGGAGCCACCTGGCCATCTTCTACGAGAGGTGGGGCGACTGAGCCGCAGTGCGTAGTGGCGCGAGAACTGTGTATGTCACGAATGGCTTGGAGCCGATCAGGTGCACCCTGAACTTGACAGGTGCATACTTCATCGCACGTAATTCCTTGTTGTGAACTGGTTAGTTCTTCTCTGCAACCTTGAGCCGGCGAGATTTGAACGCGATCACCCGATCTCGCCCCTCGGCATCTGCTTGCAGCAGTGCACAGCCGATGGCAAAGTCCGAAGCGTCCCAGACGACACTGAAAGGGTCTGGCAACGCCAGTATTGGTGCATGCAGGAGGTTGTCTTTGATCCGTCAAAAGCCTCCCGATGTTCGGTGTCCCAACACCATTCCGCATCCTTCTTAAAAATATTCGACAATGGCCGAGCCATTTCTACGTTGTTCCTGCTGTACTTGTGCGACGCTTGGCAAGGCCAAGCTACTTGCGCAAGTCCTATTGATTCTTTGGAACCGGCCAGTCCACAATGGCCTTGACCTTAGCGCGATCCGCTCGAAAGTACGCTTCCCGATGAAGCACTCTAAAAGGGGGATTTCTTCGGTGCCGAAGACGCACTTGTCTGTATTAGCATACAGCTTATTCGTGCGCATGCACTCGAGCACCGCCCTTAAATTGACGATGTGGTTATCCTCATCCTTCCTCCCGTGCCCCGCACGACAATGAACGAAGATGTCGTCGAAGTATGTCTGTGCTTACGCCCGATGGGGCCTGAACAACTGCGTCACAAGACGATTAAATGTTGCTGATGTATTTGACAGCCCTTGGGGCACCACTAGCCCCTCCCAGATCATCCTGCTCAAAGTACTTCAGCGTAATATCACTCGCTCTCATGAGCAATTGGTAATACCCATCGACCAAGTCGAGTGCACTGTATTCTGTACAGCCGAACATATTGTTCTGAAGAACATCATTCCTAGGAATCGGCGTCTGTGCCGGAATGGTGGCAGCGTTTAGCTTATTATCAGTGAGAACGATACGCCACATGCCGTTCGGCTTCCGGACACAAAACGCGGGTGTCACATGGGGAGACATGCTCTCACGCACCATTCCTGCGTCGTGCTCGCACTGGAGAAGACGTCAAAGACGTCGCACTGCTCCTTGGGCAGGGGCTATTGGCGTATTACGCAATATTTGATTCCCGAAGCCAGGTCGACCTACCTCGGTCCGGAGATGAAACCGACGGCGGTCTTTGGAGACGACGTCTTGAGATTCCTTTACCAAAGGACAGAGCGAATCCGAGATATTCTTCAGGATTGAAGATCCTCAGCACCCTCGTGGTATCATCCAGATTAGCTTCATCAAAAAGCGACGACGAGTTGATCTCCTCTTCCAGTCGTAAAAGAAGAGAAGAGAAGAGAAGAGAAGAGAAGAGAAGAGAAGAGAAGAGAAGAGAAG
>NW_020187244.1:1395467-1411551 GCF_900000015.1 Plasmopara halstedii
AACAGCGGTAAGTACTCCGAGCGGCATGCTCTGGGAGTGGCTGTTGGCGCTTCAATGGCTGTCAAATGCACCAGCAATATTTAATCGTCTTGTTACGCTTTTGTTCAGGCCCCATCGGGCATATGGACAGACATCTTCGTTCACAGTTGTGCAGAGCACGGAAGGCCAGATAAAGAGAACCACATCGTTCATTGAAGAGCAGTGCTCAAGTGCATGCGCACGAATAAGCTGTATGCTAATGCAGATAAGTGCATTTTCGGAGCTGAAAAAATTCCCTATTTTAAGGTGCTTCATTGGGGAGCGTGGCCTTCGAGCGGATCTAGCTAGGGCCATTGTCATTGTGGACTGGCTGACTCCAAAGAGCCAAAAAGACTTGCGCATGTGGCTTGTCCTCACCAAATACTTGAACACGCACAGCGAGAACTACGCGGAGATGGCACGGTCTTTGTCGAATCTCCTTAAGAACAATACGGAATGGTGTTGGAACACTGAGCATCGAGAGGTTTTTGACAGGGTCAAAGGCAGCCTCTTCGTGCACAAATACTGACGTTGCCAGACCTCGATCGTCGTTTTAGTGTTGTCTATGATGCTTTGGACTTTGTCATCGGCTGTGCACTCCTGCAAGCAGACGCCAACGGCCGAGATTGGCTGATCGCGTCCAGATCTCGCCATCTTTTGGCTGCGGTGAGGAACTACCCAGTTCACGACAAGGAATTATTTTCGATGAAGTATGCAGTTGCCACGTTCAGGGCGCACCTGCTTGGCTCCAAGCCGTTTGTAATCTACACAAATCATGCGACATTACGCACTGCGACTCAGTCGTCTCACCTCTTGCAATGGACGACCAGGTGGCTCTTATTCTTCGCAGAATATATTTTTAGGTGGAGTATTAGCCAGGAAAGCAGAATGCTCCGGCTGATACGTTTTCAAGAAGACTGGATTTTGAAGTTACTTATGTCACGACAGTGACGTCGTCAGTGACGAATTTGATCCGCGCCGCATACGTGGGCGATGGTATGTGTGTAGCCCTGCTACAGGCTCTCAGGAGCATGGAATATAGAAACATTCACTAGAGATTGTCGGTGCGATTACTCGCACGGTTACACCGATATTCGTTGAATAACGTGTTGCTGTATTTTAGCACCGATTCGATGGATACGCCACGAATTGTGGTTCCTCACGATAAGGATTTGAAAACCGTATCCTTCATTAGGCCCATGACACTGTTTATCTCGGTCGTGTGAAGACGTGCAGATGTGTGAGTTGCCACTACTGGCAGCACAAGATGTACAAACGTATGTGTGCACGTGTTGGGCAGTTCAGAGGGCGAAACATCTCCGAATTGCGGAAGCGCCGCTGGCCAGTTTACCGGTACCCTTAGGGTGTTGGCAGTCCATGATAATAAGCTCTGTTTGGAGAATATGTCTTTCGACGACGGGAACTCCCGTTGTCAATTGTCTCTGATAAAGACCCACACTTCACTGGGAAGTTTTGGTCGTCAAAATTCTGGGTGCTAGACACCAAGTTGGCTATATCAACAGCGGACCATCCACCGACCGATTGTCAAACTGAGCACGTGAATCGCGTCTTTGAAGACGTTCTTTGCAGCGTCTGCACATAGACGCCGAAGCGCTAAGGCGTCATGCTGTCACTCGTAGCATTTGCTCTGAACAATGGAGTGCATTTCTCTACTGGCTAGACGCTGTTCTACCTGAACGGGCTTGTTAATCCTCGCGTCCCGCTGACGCCACCATCCCATGATTCAGGGCTTGGTGAAGGCGGGATAGCCGAACGGCTAGCTGATGCCAGCCCCCTCACTGTCCGTTAAGAGGTCGATGACTTCCTGCCTACCAGACTGAGTGTCTACCGACACGTTCGCCATACGATGGCTGGAAGCCAAGACATGCAGACGGAAGAAGCAGAAGAAATGTTAAAAACTTTGAGGCGACGAGACCTGGTTTTATAAAATGCTTAAAACTTTCATGCACATGCAGTTTTTGCTGTCTTTATAACAAAACTCTATCCACGGATTATTGGACCTTTTAAGGGCGTGGTCGAGCGAAGCCTTGCGTATACGCTGAGCCTTCCGTAAGGGATGCGCATCGACCCGGTGTTCTATGTAGGCTTGATTAAGCCATAGCGGGATCTGGCGCAAGTGAACGCGAAAGCGTTGGCGCCGGCGTGGATTTCACGGGCCCGCGGCCACCCAGAAGTTAAACCAGCAACTGGTTTTGAGCACGGAGTGCTACAACCTTCATCTCTAATGAAGCCAAGCGCTCCATCGTTGCCTGCAGCGATGCATTCACCTGCTCCACGGCTAGGAGTCGATCCGACAGAGAGCGGTAGTCCTCAACATGAGGCAGCCGGTGGATAACGTGCTCAAAGCTCTCCAGGCCTTTCGCGCGGCGGTATGCGACCCCAGCATGACTCTCAGCGGAGTGCCGATCGCGACAGACATTGTCCTCAAGAGCTCGAAGAGCATCGCGAGTCACCGGATGGCGATCTACCCGGTCATCATCGCCAGCCGCCGACCATCTCGACGAAAATGGTGGTAATAATAGAGACCAGACTATTTTATGCTACACAATCTCGCAATACTTATCCACTATCACGTGGAAAGTCTTATGGGTTGACGACGTCGCCAGGGTCAAACCTAGTTTCTTGTGAAGGGGCGAGTACCCCGACTTCAAGAACTCGTGGGAGTTTGAAGTGCTACTTCGGCTAGACATTCTAGACGTCGTGGACACTTATGTTCACAGGGGTCATGACGTTCCGCATCGTCGTACGCCCCGCGCGTCTCGGCAATAGCCAGAGAATCCGAAGGGCCAGGAGCAAAGCTCAGGCTATGACGTTACGCGGCTGCGTTTGTAGACTCACCTGTGTGAGGGACACAGTGCTCGCGGGAGCGTGATGGATGATTTCATGTGTCGCAGGGTGACAATACGCAGAAAGTCGGCGACGCACCTTGAGTTTGGCAAACTCAAACCGATGATGGCTTTCCACACGCGCGTCCGACTCCTTGTGGTTCAACTGTAATTTGTGCAGCGAGGGAAGTTTTAAATGCCGCTGCACCATCGCTCAAATACCTCTTTGTTATCTGCAGCGGTTTTGCCAAGAGCGAGCACCACAGGAATCTTCCGCATTGGGGGTACAAGAGCGTCTCATCTTTAAGCACGAAGCAGAGGGCGGTACATATCTACCGGGTTTTTGAGGAACCAAAAAGCGAGCTCGGAGAGCTTTTCAAATGGCCGGTGGACCGATCACGTAGGCGCCCAACGATCAAGTGATCGCGTTGTTCACTTCTGTAGTGGGATCCGCCGAGCGGAGGCCGTATTTTACATGATATCCTAGGACCGACCGTGGGTAAAAGCAGACGAAAGCCGCCCTGCGCGCAGCTTTCAACTTTTTCTTCTGTGCCTCCTCGAGGCGATTGGCAGCACTACCTCCCCCGCAAGTCGAGAGATCGGGGAACGGACACGGTATCCGCAAAGTTCGAGCTGGGATCACGTCGCGCCGTTTACGCACCTCACTCTTCTCGTCTTTCCATGCTAGGAATGGAGTATCCGACTCGTTGTCGAGTTCCGGATCCTCGATGAGGACATTCGTCACCCGGGGCGGGCGCGGTATGTAGCGATCGATTACCGAGGGCTTGGGATGTGCTTCCCGTGAAGCCGCGGACGTACTGTCCGGAGATGCACCCCATGCAGAAGAAGAAGGGCTTTGCCCGCGGGCGCCACGGAACCACTATGCTGAGTGGTTTGCGTGTTATAGTCACAGGGCTCATTGAGCGGAGAATGTGCAGGGTTTTTCATAAGAACGTAACAATGTCTCGGGCACGCGAGCCTCGTATAAGGCTACAGTTAAATGCGAATTGTGGATATTCACAATTTTGATGGGGAAGAGTGTAACGGGGTTACACGTACCCTTGTATGAAAGGGCGGGTCACACAAAATGGTGTGACCGCACATAGTTGTGGATACACAAGTTGGTGTAATCACACAATGGTGTGGTTACACCGCAACAAGAAGTCACTACGTGAGTATTATGCAAATAAATTAGGTTTCTCTATCTCATTAGGAAAACTTAAAGTTTTAGATATAGGCGGCTCAGCCGCGGATAAAACAGATGAATGTACTTCTGATTTTAAACAGAAGAGCATCATTGCCTTGGTTAAGGTTCTTAAGTACTGTTGGAGGTAGCGGATTGCGATTCGCTACGCTCGTACTGGCCCTTGTATAGAACGTAAGGTCGGCGACCTTAGCTCAAGTTCCTCTTACCATAGGGCTACGGGAGCCTCGCTGCACAGTGAGCCGCGGCTATCGGATAAGATAATAAGAAGCGATCGGAAATCAGGAATTCGAAGTGTCTGTTACAGGAATGAGTGATATTGTGCCATGGCTATCAGAGTGTGCATGTGATTTTGCAAGGTGTTAACAGTTGTATGGTAGTATTTCCTGCGCCAGAGCCGGTGAAAATGAAACATGACTCCCATTCTGAAAGGGCCGAAGCCTAATTTTATCGATAAGAACTTTTTTTAATGTATCAACACTGCTAAGTCATCAGGATTGGGTGATGTACCTGTTGTGTGGGGCAATGGATCCATAGTTTGTAGTAGCAAAGTCCGATTTCGCTCTCATAATTAGCGATTCAGAGGTACTCATACGTTTTTACCCTCGTTTTCTCCGGTAAAGGCTCGCATTGTGGTTTAACGATCCGAGGGGACATTCCCGATAAATTGCAAGACGTTGAAGTCATGGAAAATGTTACGCTTCGTACCGGAGGAGGAGACGAGCTCTTCGTTCGTCATGAATTAGCCATTCAGTGAAACACTGAACAAGCACATCAAAGAAGAAATGGAACATTTATTCATAATTTTTTTACATTTTATTTTATCTTTTGTTACAGATATTTGCGCTTGGTGACAAGAGATTCACCTCGCATGCTTTTTCGGGAAATGTATGTGTAGGCGTGTTTGAATCTCGCCAGGTTAATCTGATTGAAATGGACGACTCATTTTACGACAAGAACCTGCTTGCAATAAAGTATGATGTTCTTATGTTTAGGGTACACCTGCTCGGTTCTTTGCTAAGATACAGAGCATTCGTCGCTGCAAATATTGACGAAGCCACCCCATTCTTACAAACACCCCAATAAGCCTTCATTGCCAAGTATACTTTGAAGGTAAGATCAAATCGGGTCGGCTTATTGTGCCGGCGGATCTGCTTTCACGTCGCCCCAACTACGGATTCTTACATGTCACGATGGTAGAGTCGCCAATTGACGAGGCTACGTATAACGTCTGGGTTAGAGGCAACGCGTATTGCGTTGGTGAAGGCTCTAGGTAGCGAGGCATTTGCGAGCTTAAATGTTCCTTATCAAAGGCCTATCACACGTTCTTACTGATTTTCTTATCACAAGGCTTGCTGTATCAGAGCACTGACACATTTGAACCTCAACATGTGGTGGTCCTTTTGACGAGGACCTCATGTACAAATAAAGCATGAGATATTAGATTAATTACTGCGGAAGAAGAAAGAGACACTGCATAATGAGCGCTATGAAATGATGGTAAAACGTGTACAAGTCGTAAGCACATTTGTGCAATTGTGTACAACACGCTGAGGGGTATCGGCAAACCGTCAGTATAAAGTTAGATGAAATAAGCGCCAGAAAATACCGATATTGCGATCTTTGTGAACCGTCTGAACCATGATTCATCTCGCTGCTGCCAGCGATGCCGTTACAGGTAAGGATACTTCCAAGCTGTTCATCGACAACTTTTCAGTCAAAAAGTCTTGCCGGTGGTCATTATATGGCCCGCGCTTGATAACAAAGTGCGGGCGAACTTTGTCCAAAGCGCTAACCACCGGATTGAGCATGTTAGCCGCTGATAATATTCGGCCAGATGGTCAGTCGGAACATGTTTGTTGTGTGGTTGAGTATGATACAAAGCACATGCTCGGAGAGACCGTGAACCTAAGCGAGGTACTCCGAAACATTAAGCTCGGATTTAATCATGCATTGCGCGCCTTTACAGGCTCAGATTAATTTTTCTATTGTTTGATATACACTCAAGCTTTTTGACATCGCCATGAAATGGCCACGGAACTGATGAATGAGGTCTGTCGTTCAAATCGACTAGTGTACGGTTGAATTTTAATCACATTAAGCGTTATTCGCCGAGATTGCGACGCTTTGTCTGAGATCCAGAAAAACTCAATAGCAACCCGCCGACTCCAGCAGCAGGCAAAGGCACGCATGCATATATAATGCGATGAAGTTTTCTGCTTGACGATGTAATCGTACCTACAAAGTAGTGATTACCGTCCATACAACGAAGAATTGTTTTGGCTACATTTGCCCACTCACCGTCGTTGCAAAAAGTGGATTGAGATTAACGCTTTAATCCCGAAGAAAATGCAGACATGCCAACGAACATGCTAAGCCGATATAACTGACGATCGCATTTTTAGGAGCGAATGGTTTGTGTAGCGCTTGTTTGGAGAAATAATATCGTCCCCGCTAAAACATCTGTAGATAAGCTATCCACTGCTCTTGACCAGTGATACTGTGCGAAGATGATGGGTGTGTCAAAAACAAACAGTGCGATGACGCTGCAAAAAATGGCAAGTTTCATAATCGACCGCACGCCAAAGAGAGAGCCAATGTGCTGTCATAGCCGAACCATCTCGCGACAGCTAGTCACAGGAGGGTTGTCTCCACCGCCACTGATCAATGAGTGAGGGGTGGCTCGCTTCCACATGGGGAATTAAGCGGTCGGGATGTATACCAGAGCTATCACCAGTATCTATTGAAGCGAAAAAATACCCTCACAATATCGAAGAAATGTAAGGTTCATCTCTGGCGTACACAGGGGTGACATTGTCTCTTGCAACCTGGCGCACCCTCAGCCTTTATATTCCATGAAGAAGCTTAGGTTCACCCGGCATAGATCGCTCCCAACTAACAATTAAGAACCTACCCTGTTTCAAGCTCGAGACATGTGTCAGCTGTCTAATGGCAATTAGTGGCAGTGTTTCCAGTCAAAAGTAGAGGTAGTCGATTTTTATTTGACGTCCGCGCCGTTCTATGTACTTTGAGACGTAAAAAATAAAGCGACGCTGAATCGGACGTCTGCTTCGCTAAACATGGTTTAAAAGTTGTTTGTTGGGCTTAGGGACGCGTCTGCATCATCTGGTGCGCGCATCAAGGGTACAACTTTGTTTTTTTGCCAGATTTCATTATTTAAGGTACGATCAAATGAATAATACGAGTTTCACGCCACTCGATGCTGCTTCAAGCGCAAACATCACTTCTGTGGTGACTTATCGGGTCAGAAAGCGTTGTAGCGATACTTTCTGGCGCTCTGTTTGCCCGAAAAAAACAAGGCGAAGCCTAGCACATTCTATATCTTGTGGAGAATTAACTGTTGTACAATTGTGCAACATAACAATTGCACAAGACCATTTAGTAATTTTGATTATTCGTTGATCATCGGTAATGCGTGATAATATAGTACTAGATCAGATAAAATTAGTCCAAAATATATATCACTCTTTGAATAATAAAGCAAACTGAAAATTTAGTTATCAAACCGTTTAGCGTCTGAAAACCTTCGCGTTTAAATGCGTTTAAATACGCGGACCCGTTCGAGTTGAGCTATGCGCAGGGAAAATTCGTTGTCATTGATATCTATACTAAGTTAAGTCTTGCTTAAATGGAAACTTGTAATCCTTGTTGTACTATCAGCCACACACAATCCATATGTCCCAAAATCCTCATCCATTACAGGACGATTCATGAACACCCTTGCTACCTCTGAGCTTCGCTTCAAGTGCGAGGGGTACAAAAGTGTAATCAGTAAGTCAGTCATTGTAGGGTATGTACCCGTTACAGCACTCCACCATCCAGTATTGCTGAGCTTCGCTCTAAGCTCAAAAATAAGAGTGTACACCGTTCATTACTCCGTTACATCCTCGGTAGCGTGGCTCCACATAACCCTTAAGTGTAGCTCTCATTTGAAACTCGATGTCAAGAGCAAATACTGACTTTAAGAGCGAGCAAGATAGTTTCTCAAACAGGATGTACATCAGCAATCGCATCGTTGTATTGTGACGGGAATGTAGGAAAGCTTTTATATGTTTATCTGTCAAATAAAAGTTGTACTTGAAAATTTTCACGCGACAAAAACACAAGTTCATTTACGTACGAAAGCTGTAATTAATCTTATCCGATAGTATCTTCTAAGACCTGAAGACGAGTCTTGAAATACTTACATCTATTCTTTATTCGTAAGTTGGCAATGTGAGCACAACGCATTCTCCTTAAGTCATTCACAATGGCGTACTGCGGTTCTGTTGGCAGCGTTAACGTGCTAGCAATTATGAGCGCTGATCTTTTCGATGAAACGCAAGAGAATCCGTTCCTTCTTCAAAGTCGATCACCATCGCCTTTCAGGTCAAAAAAGGGAGCTTCGCAGCAAGCTGCATTTATAAATAAAGAAGCAGAACTACCCTGGAGTGATACATGCGGGTCATTGGAATACGATCATCAACCATGCGGCACCGGGTTTTCTTTCAAAGATTCGTCACATTCCCAGCCAACTTCGCCGCAAAGCTCTGTTAGGCGCACTGTCTCCCTTGTCAACCCTGGTGCTACACCGCGTGGCAACTTATCGCGTCGATCAAGCAGTGTGTCTGAAATTTCTGCTTTTCCATCCTCCCCTGATCAGAATCACTTGGAGCAGAGAACTGATAAGCTTGTAGACGACAATGATTTGTACAAACTGATCAGCGCCTTATCTCGTCTCGGACTGACGGATGATACTTCTGAAATTACTCAGGACCAGCTTCGAAAGATAAATTTAATCCTTTCGCGCGAAAAAGCGTCAGATCATGAGACGCTTGGATCAGTGCGAGAAGGCTACTATAGCTGCGATGAAACCGACCGTCGTTCCAACATGTCCAAAAGGAGTCTTTCGAAGAGGAAAAGTTCTTGCGTGTTGCGCCAAGAATTGTGCACATCACCTGGGACCGTCCCGTTTCGTACTGTAAAGAACCTGTTGCGCGGTGGCGGAGTCGCTGGGCGCACCACATTGAAAGGAGGACCAGATGCTCAACACTCGAAAATAGCAAGCACAATATCTTCCCGTTTGAAAGTCAATCAGAAGTTTGTGCGGCCAGCGATTCTTACTGACGCTTTCAATCGAGTGTACGTTCTGCTTTCCCTTTTCATTTCTATTAGTTTGATCCTTACGAGTTGCTGGGTTTCATACAACTAGAAGCGTCATGAAGCTAGGTACGAGATCGCTAAAAGTGCAGGCGAAGCATATTACTCTCGCCCAGCAGTGGGATAAAGATCTATGCGATCGCGAGGAGGTCGATTCTGGCATGCCGTCACCAAAAGGTCAGCTCAGAAATAACTCTACTATTACGTTGGACACCTTAGACAAAATTGGTACACGTGCTGCATGTCCTGTGCATCTTCTTGATAAGGAAAAGGCCGACTACTCTCGCGTTAGTGCTCGCGTGGACTGCTATAATAACGTCCGTAGTCCGAAGCGCAATCTTCAGCGCCCGTCCACCTGGCTGGTTGGTGCTGCTCTAGATGCACATATAACATTACATGAGAAGCAAATAAAGCCTTAAACATTTGACATTACGAAGCTACTGTGGTATCCATTCTATAGCGTACTTCCTTTAAACGTTCCAATATACTCCGGTCGTTCCAATATACTCCGGTATATTATACGATTTGTAATTGTCTTAGCCAAAGCTGAATATCTGTAAAGCAAAACACTGATTACTTGATTACTTGTACATTGAGAATAACAATAGCTCTGCCCAAGGCCTGCTAACATTGGTACATGCTGATTGATGAGACAATCGATACTTTGCTAAGAAAACGTGATAAAACAACTTCGATGGCTGCAGCAAAATTGCTCCTGCATGCAAATGAACACCGGCTCGCCTGACAAATATAGTAGCTACCTTCACCCAGCATACGTTTCTCACGCAATTACGAAGAGACTGCGCCAATTCCAGCACCTCTTCGTATCATACTGTTGGCACTGGTGCCTCAGTTGGAATGCTTAATATACCTTGTGGCTTCTTAAATTTGCTAATAGTTGGAATTTTCACACTTGTGCTAACTGACATCACGTTTGTTGAATATTGATTTGAGCATCAATTCGATGCTGGCGTCCACGGTAACTGTTTCCATACTTCCCTTCGCTATGAGCCATGCACATTCCATTGCGTTGTGCCCACTTCGAGCAGCCGCTTGGGTGGCCACAGCGGCGACCACCACCATGTGAGCGGCAGAAGCCATCGCCTTGTGAGCTTTTCGTGCAGCCTTCCACACGACAGCGCACGCCTCCACCATGAGCCTTGCACATGCCACGCGACTGCGCTGCCTTCACGCATCCTTCTACCGTGCAGCGCTTGCCACCTCCGTGAGTAATGCACAAACTTCCACTCTGGCTCGCACGAGAACATCCTTCAACATTGCACCGCCGGCCGCCTCCATGGGCCTTGCACAGTCCACGTGACCGCGATAAGTTCTGGCAGCCTTCGGCTGTACACATCTTGCGACGTTTCCCCTTGATTCCCGATCCAGCAGACGTCGGAGTAGGCGCCACAACCATCGAAGATACGCTGCTGAGCGCTGCAGCTGCCGCCAGCACCTTAGCTTGGCTATCACCATCGTCAGAATAGGCGCTGCTGAAACTTTCCTCACGCGCACGAAGTGGCCTTGCTGGAATTGTTGTGTATTTGTTTTCTATTTGACCCGCCGATGACCCCTTTATGGTCGTCTGCGTCATATCCTGCGAATTTAGATCACGACATAAGGACGCAATGTCCTCAAGCAGCGGCCGAGGCCCACGCGTCGTCACATACGCCGAGTTTTTAGGATTTTGCCTTTGATCGTGAAAATCAGGTGGGGGCGTCGGTAACAGTGCATCTTGTAGCCGCCGCATATCCATGCTGTTCGTGTCCATGGGCGTAGGGGTGTCTTTGTTGAAGTCGTAGGGCGACGGCAAGAGTGTCACATCGGGAGTTGGAGTACTCAGCTGACTCATCCATTCTTCCATCACATACGAAAATGGTGCAGATGGCGCCCCTGTGGGACCAACGTTTGGCTGAGCCGGGCTCAAAAGATTTTGAGCCTGGCGTGGCGGGCGTAGTGGGCGAATAGCGTCCGTTAAAGGACTGCGACCTTCAGACGTGGGTAGAGCATTAAATGAGGTCGTTAGCGGAGTAAGCATACCAGGGGAAGGGAGCGACGATAGTGCAGGTGATGGTGCCGACCGAAAAGAGCAGGCAGCGGACGGCACCGGCTCGAGACTAGGAAAGGCCGCTTCACGCGCAGCAGCATCGTAATCCAGAGGAGATGAAAGACTTACTGCAGGACCTGCTGAAGTAGGGGCCGAAGAGGTGACAGAGGCAGGAGTGAGACGTTCATACTTGACAACAGGCGCTACCTGCGCGACCGGTGTGATGCGCTCGTACTTGACGCCCGGATAAAAGCCGCTGATAGTGCTTAAGTGGTGACTCTGATGGCTGTAGTTGTTTGTATAGCCTGCGGTAGCCGAGCCCGTGGCATTTGCGTAAGCACGCGACTCGGTGCCGTTAAGACGCTGATTTAGCTCGTTCTGTCCATCTTTGCGCTTGCGGCCGATAAGAGATAACAGCTCAAAAGGACGACCAAGTTTTTCTCCCAGCGGCATCACAAGCAGCGTTTAATGTAGCGGTAGTGGTCTTCGCTTAGGTCTTATTGCTGTTTCCTCTTTGGATGGTACTGGCGTTCTGCAGGCTTCCAGTGGCTAGTGTCTGAAAAAGCAGCAACGCGCAAAATATTTACGTACAGTATTTTTTTAAGTAAAGGTTTTATTATTGACTGGATTTATCATTACCAAACCCTACTGGTCCTTAATAGTTTCAATGTTGACGCCCGCCTCTTGCGTCTCGTTCACCGGGACATCCTCCCTGTCTCTGAGTATTAAACCAATAAGATCGGTAAAATATGACATAATAAATATAGCATAATGTCTTTCAAGCAATAAAAGAAAGCATTACGCTGTTGTTCGTATAAAAGTACAATTATCCTGTACGCTTACAGCAAAACTTCTAAGGAAAGAGTGCCAGATGCTAACAGAAAAAAGACATATGATGTTGCGATTAATTGCATTTTAGACTGGCTTTTGACTGCACAAAAAAATCTGTGCTCGATCAGAAAAAGGTTGCAGCAATTGTACGAATTGCACGAGGACTATTCCGTATCTTCCGTTTCTAGTTGACAGTATCACAGGTATATTGTCGCTGCAATCTTCCTCGCCTCTTACATGTATTTATAATCAGAGACTAATCCGACGACGATATGCCGTGCGAAGCCAAGCCTGTCAACAATTTATTTCCTGTGAGTACTCCTTAGATTAAGTGCCTCCTTTTGTCATACCGAAGTCGCAAAATTCATTACTAGGAATATTTATCAAGTCGCTTTACGAAACAAACCGGGCACAATACTGAGTGCACTCCAAATGAAAATACTTCCGCTCTTACGAAAATACATGCTTCTTATACGTCAGCTACCAGAGCGCTATTAAAAACGTCGTTCAGTTACCTGTCTCGTCATGATCTGATGGCGATCTGGTGACGCAAATCATTTATTGCAGACCGCTTGATGTGCATGGGAACTGAATAGATACTCTGGCACGATTTGTCGACAAGCGCTGAATCAGATATTACTTTGCTTCTGAAAATACAAATTCAGACATACTAGATACAAAAAATAGTAGAACTTCTGAAGCTGGTACAATATGTAGATATTATAAACCTCGAAGGAAAAAGAAGTAGTGCGAGGATCACTTACAGAATTTACAAGTGCTCCAACAGAACTTTGGCAGCGCAGATTACTTCTTCTCTCCATATGTATTTCTTATTATATTGACGTGAGAAACGCATGTCGATTGTATATTTTGCTCGGAACCAATGTAGTAGTGGATAATCGTTGAGTAAAGAGAATGTCAGGAGTACGAGATATATCTTGCCTTCCTAGGCAGAGCAACAAGCAAGCGTACTGCGTAACTTTATAAACATCAGCGGCATGCTACCGCTATTTTACAGGAGGAAAAGAAATTAAAAACTTCTGGTTCAATACATGGTGTTGCAGCAATGATAGTATCTGAATTATATTCAGTTAATTTTGCTGTCACATAGCATCCATGTCAGGACTGATGTCTTAGAATAAAATCGGATGATTGTATTCTCCTTCCCTTTCTTAGACCGTGTAATAGAAGAAGCAAGAAAGGTGACTGATAGGTAGTAGTGGAACGGGGTACTGCTGTTTAGGGCATCCCGAGTACCCATCTGAATGCCTTATTCAGGGTAGCAGAAGCGGACGACGAGACACAGACGATACGCTCCATCCGCTATCGGAACGCTAAAAATCAGATGAGGTTTTTGAGTGTCCATTCTCGAAGTTGGCACGTAGATGGTGCGTAAATGGATCCAGCTTGTGGGGGAAGATGGGAACACGCTGACGTCGACGTCTTCCGTTGCCGTGGATGTTGAGGATGTGGATATGCTGCTAGTGGCAGTAAAAGAGGAGTACAAGACAGTCATCTTGTAGGGGTTGCTGTATCCGATCTCACAGTGTTCGAGAACAGCGTGCAAAACAATCTCTGACGCCAGGCTCATCAATTGAAGCATTTGGGGCATCAGAGAATGTAGCACTCGTTGTGTTTGTTCCTGATGCCGACGATGGAGATATCTGTCTTTTGCGCACATTTCTAATCGCGAACTCGTTTTAGTGAGGGCAGTCACTTCATCAGAGTACAGCCATTTATCTCTAATTTCCGCAGTAATTTTTGCCGTCATCAAGATCTTCGGAAAGGACATCAAAAGACGATAAAGGATTTTTAAGTACTGGCGCTCACGTGCGGGTATTATTTGATTGGCATTCAGTACTTACAGCGATGAACGCAATTTCGGACGTTTTGAAAAAGAAGAAGCACAAACGCTTTTATATGGTGGCCATTTTCGTGGTAGCCGTCAATTCATACCCCAATTTAATAGTCAAATTAATATTAGAATACATTTTTTTTGCAAAGAGCAATTAATACCATTAGCTAATTATAAGCGTGAACGGTACGCCACTTGCCGTTCGGCTTCCGAACACAAAACGAACGTGGGTGTCGAATGGGAAGTTTTGCTCTCACGCTTTATTCCTGCCTCGTGCTTCGCACGGAAAAGGCGTCAATGACGTTGCACTACACCTTGGGCAGGGGCCAATGGTGTGTTGCGCAATATTCGGTTTTCGGAACCAGTCGATCTCATGTCGCACGCCTCGGTCCGGAGGTAGGATCGACAGTGGGTCCTTGGAGACGACATCTTGAAACTTCTTTACTAAAGATTTGTACGGATCCGAGGTTTTTTCAGGATCGAAGATCTTCTTTGTGCATTCAGCACCCTCTCGGTGTGGAACAGGACAGCTTCATCCAAAAGCGAAGGACATTTCGGCCACCTCAAGAGGAGCATCCACCGCGGAAATAGCCTCGAGGGTGACGTCGCCGTCTTCCTCTCCCGTTACACCGTTGACGACGGTTTATAGCTGTGTGCTGTAGTTTACGCTAGACACACTCTTGGTAAGGGTCGACGACCAGCGTCTTGCAGAAATATATGGCAACGCCGTCTCCTCTCTATCGATGTTTCACGTCTTCTCGAGACCATTGGAACACGCCTTCAGCGTCGTCCAGTGTTTCCACTCCCTGCTCCAACGGAGCCTTGATGTTATTAACAACATCCGACGAAGATCTGCTATTTCTGCAGTCTTCATCTAGTGGATAACGTGCCACTCCACGCTCATCAGAAGGGCCTTGCCTCATACCTCGTCCGCCCATGCCCACTCTTGACATGCAGCAACTGCTTCGAAACGTGAGCAGTGCTCGGTAGACTGCGTGCCACTTCACGCGCATCACTAGGGCCTCGCCTCTGATGCTTTGGACGTCGTCCGACCATGCCACTCTTCTCGAGGCTGTGCCCTGCTGACCTCTACCTATCTGAAGCGTAACAAAATCCAGTTTATTTCCAGTAGGGCGCCCCGAGCCTACTGGGTATTGTCGTTTCCCCGCGACAAACCAGAAGACTGGTAAGCAGCGAGACGTCGGTTCGATGAACCTTTATGCACCTTGCGCAGGGAACAATCAGTCCGAAGATGTCGAGTGTCTCCACAGGCAAAATACCGTCGGCTTTCGAACGCTGCTCGGCAGCTCGGAGCTCTACCTTCACTTTCTCAGTATTGCTGAGATCCATTGGCTCAGGCTTGCTCGACGACCTTTGAGGGTGTGCATATAAACCATGTCGTGCCGACTTAAAGCTGAACTCAATGCCACATTTACCACTTATTCAAAGGGAGAGATTTACATGAACCCTTGTATAAAGCGTTTGTATTACTCAAGTTAGTGTAATCACACAGTGGTGTGGTTACACCGTAACTAGAAGCCACCACGTGGCTGAATTGCCAGTAGTAAATTACTATATTTCTTAGGTTTCGCTATATTCATTAGGTATTACTATATAAATGAAAAAAACCTAGGGTGCCGCAAATAAAATTGAAATGTACAGTTGACATCTTAAACGAAAGAGTTAAATAGCCTTGCATTATGGTTGTAGTTACTTTTGGCGATAGCGAATTGCGATCCGCTACACTCGAACTGGTTCATGTGTAGACCGTAAATTAGGTAGTCTTAGCTTAGCTTTCTCTAAGCAAAGAGCTACGGCAGCTTCGGTGCATTTGGTTGCACTCATGACTGATCCTCTGTGAGGATGGAGAAATTCTCCTATTTGCCCCAGAGCATGCGGGACAGGCTTCAGTTGAAAGTTTGTCTATATTAATGTGTATAGACGTAGTGACTTCTCAATTTTACCTAGCTGTATATACTATACTGTATCAACTCTAATATACAAATTAGTATTGAACTGTACCGTGCAAATTCGAACATGAATTCTGGCTCAGTGGTTAGGGTGTGCTGGCTCCAAGCTGTTGAGTGAGGGTTCGAGTCCCGTTACGGTTAAAGTTAGGAAGC
>NW_020187244.1:1411561-1413491 GCF_900000015.1 Plasmopara halstedii
TTAGTTCTCATCTCCATAATTGATCTCGGCTCTCCCCTTCATTCATTAATAAAAAGATCTATCTTGTGATACTAAGTCTGAAAGCTACGAGCAGTATAATAGATGTAATGCTAAGAGCAATACGCCGGCAATTTTTTCCAAACTGTAATTTACCACCGAGAACTTTCTTTCGGGACAGCAGCAATTTCAACGACGCAACCTCTTGACCACCTTAGAGCGTAGAGTCACGAGTTTTTGATGTTAGGATAGTTATAGAATTGCTTGAATGACAGCTACTATCTTAGTTACGCAACCTCTCAGACGTTGAGACTATATTGATAAAACAGATTTTTACCAGCGACGTGGTGGCGTCTTATCATTAATTTAAAAACTGCGTCACCACCATGTCCGCTTAAGTACGCCTGAAAAATCTAAAGATGGTGATACTAATTTGTACGATCGATGGTGCGGCAGGTAATGCGCTTACTGCGGACATTGATGCGAATCAGTCGGTGGGAGATATCAAGGATGCAATAATGGCGAAGAATCCAGACACGCATAAGTGCGACGTAGCTAAGTTGGAACTCTTTATAGCTATGACGGAAGGCGGCGCGTGGCTCGATCGGGCTGGCGTGGTTTCTGTGGCGCTTGATGAAAGTTGATACCCCAAGGCTGCGTGCTGATGGATTCCACACTTTGAATTAACAATTCCATTCATTTTGGTGATAATTTTTGATTGGCTGAAGGACAAGTTCACGTACTGGTGGTGGTTCCGTCTCCAGATTGCTGAGATGTATTCTCGATCCTAGCCGTTAAAAAATCTATCGTAACTAACATTATTTTCTGAGCAAATCACAAACCAACGCTCAACGCTCAACGCTCAATGCTTCATGCCTCTCATATCGGCGGTCACTATATTCGTTGTTGTGGCTTCCGGACAGAATCCATTTGACGAAAAAGAAGATTTAGCAGATTCTAGCCACCCGTGTTTCGTGTGTGACCTATCTGTTGTTGAATATTGTGGAGGCGATTCTATGATATATGCCACATTGGAAGCTTGACGTCTATGACTCCACAGCTATCTTGATGAATGTCTCTGCTGGGAATTAAGTCATTTTAAAGTAAGGCAGTTATTATCTAGCTTTTGTAATTTTAGCGGACTAATGCTGTATTTCTCTAAAACTTTGGGGATGGTAAAGATGTTCTAGCTTATTTTCTGCGCCGGTAAGTATCTTGCAATGTTAACTATGTAAGCACTAATGTTCTCTCTTGTGAATCATTTATCGTAAATTTATACAAAACAATTAGTAAAAACTCGACAAACACGTCTCTATTCTTGTCGTTATGAACAACAAGCAAGAGTCGGTGTCCGCTGTAGTAGCGCTTCTGTGCTACTTTGATACGTTCCTTACTAGGGTTGCACAAGAGAGTACGCCATGTTACTAGATAATTAGCTATTATTTATCACAATCGGATCATCTAATGCTTGGTAATTGAGAAGTTAAAGCCACCATTCTTCCATTAAATTACCTATTTTCTCTTCCTCTGTTTCTCTTTGTGCCCTGTAAGAGTTGTTGAGGTTATCGCTGAGCTTCAGAAACAGATAGCTGCAAAGTGCTGCGCTTCAGCAACAAAAGTCAGGTCGGTCATTTCTTTGATGGCTTGATAAGGTGTCTGGCGCTCGCTGCATCGATTTTATCGTCAAGATTAGTTTTGCAAACTTTCAAAAATATTTGAACAGCTATTAGCGCCAGAGAAACACCAGCCAAGTAACACATGAAATGCGGAACATCAGCTGCTAGACATCCTTTTTCGTCGGTTGGATTCTGCCCGTATTACACATCAATGATGGTAGCGATAATCGATATAAGAATTGAGATGAATTGCGCATGTACGATCCAGCGTCTGTATCCTGCTCTGCACAAAAACTTTAGCAACAACATATTCAAAC
>NW_020187244.1:1413501-1414067 GCF_900000015.1 Plasmopara halstedii
ATATACTATTCTATGGTGTTGGACTCAATCTTGGACTGGATGTTCCTATGTTATTTTCGAGGGTTACTTCTGCATCACATTTTGATTTAGTTATGTCTGAGTCACGTTTCATCTTAGACACCCGCGATCTATTACGAAGCTATTACCGAAATATGGATCTTGATTCAGTAAGAAAGATTATATGTCAAAGGTGAATCAGTTGTGTGAGATGAAGACTGCTCACCACATTATCTAAATAATTCCTGGCAAAAGCAATAAAAAATATTCGCACGAGACGATCGTTTTTGTCGTAATGACTCAAGAAAGTACATTCGTGTTCCACAAGATACTGACTAGCTTTCGTTGGCGTTTCCATACCATTCGAGTGGGCTCAAGAAAATATTTTATCGAATCCGGGGCTTATCTGAGTTTTTGGTCAACATTAAAATCAAAATCGATTTTGCCACAAGGTCCTTTGTAACGGGGTTACACGTACCCTGATAACAGGGGTGTGTGTCACACGAGATGTGCATGGTGAGACTGCACCCAAACAAGAATACGGTATGTGGCTAGGTAGCCAGTAGTTA
>NW_020187244.1:1414077-1414837 GCF_900000015.1 Plasmopara halstedii
GAACACGCACTCGGTGTCGTCCGGTGCCCCCACTCTCTGCTCCACCGGAGCCAAGATGTTATTAACAACATCCGACTAGCTCCGCAGCCTTCATCCAGTGGATAACGTGCCACTCCACGTTCAGCCCGCGAACCATGCTCGGGACTCCTGTCCGATACACCTTCGGTGCTCGATATCTCGGATACTCCGATCTCCAGCACGTTGACCGTCCCGGTCCAGTGCCTGCGGTAATAGATTTTTTGCTTCGTAGCAGAGTTCATTGCTCACCAAAGCTCCACCAGGAGACGTGCGAGTAGCGCCCAAGGTCTTTGACCTCCAATCAATCCATGGCTCATGGTGTTCCAACCATGCCATTTCTAGGATGAGGTCATACCTTGCATCCAGGTCTAAGACTAGACAGCATTCCACGCTATCAAAGTCAAGAAAATTGACTCTGAGGTCCACAGGGACCTTCGGGACCGTGACACGTGTCCCTGTCGCTAGGCGAACAGTGACGATCTCACCCAACCGCGCTTTCAGCGCCTCAGCATATAGCTGACTCCCTTTCATCGTGGAGCGTCGAGCATAATTGCCCGACGCCCCGGAGTCGGTCAGGATCTTCCATGGCTTCTCAAAGCCCTTCACGGTCGCTTTCACGACCAGCAAGCCCGGCTTGCATACACGTTCCGTGTTCAAGAGCACGGAGCTCTTCGGGGCTGAACCCAGATGCGCGTGGAGTGGCACGTTATCCACTGGACGAAGACTGCGGGGCTAGCAGCTC
>NW_020187244.1:1414847-1415585 GCF_900000015.1 Plasmopara halstedii
TCATCGTGGAGCGTTGATCATAATTGCCCGACGCCCCGGAATCGATAAAGATCTTCCATGGCTTCTCGAAGCCCCTTACAGTCGCCTCTACGACCAGCAAGCACGGCTTGCATACACGTTCTGTGTTCAAGAGCACGGAGCTCTTCAGGGCTGGGCCCTGCTCACCTTTGCCTCCCTGAGGCTCAACAGAACTTAGTTCTTTCCCAGTAGGTCGCCCCGCGCCTACTGGGTGGTGTCGTTTCCCCGCGACGAACCAAACTGGTAGGCATTGGGGCGATGGTTCGACCGTTCCGAAGATGACGGGTGTCTCCACAAACAAACACCGTCGTGTGTTTGCGTACTGCCCGGCAGCTCGGAGCTCTGCTCCCTCGTCCTTAGCATAGCTGAGCTCCATGAGCACAGGCCCGCTCGACGAGATGTTGGAGTGTGCATTCCTACCAATTCGTACCGACTTGAAATTGAATTCGGCATTGAATGCCACATTCACCGCCTCTTTAAACAAAGACGGATCCACACGGAGGACTTCCATTCTGGCCACGCCAGTGCGGAGGCCTTCCATAAAGATGGTAACAGTGACCGCTGTCGGAAGGGTATCTGCTACCATCCCGGCAATGAGAGTGCACATCTCTTGGACAAAGTCCACCAATTCCCTGTTGCTTTGTCGGGCGGCAAGGAAACGCGATTGCACGCGATATGCCTGATTAGGCGGCGAGAACACTCGTGAGAGCTGCAATTTCA
>NW_020187244.1:1415595-1415670 GCF_900000015.1 Plasmopara halstedii
CGTACGCTGCGTACTCACAGCCGTACGCTTACTCTGCGTACCCGGCTTACCCGCCTGGGGCTCATCCGTACGGAG
>NW_020187244.1:1421296-1453724 GCF_900000015.1 Plasmopara halstedii
CGACTGTTTATTTGATAAGTAGGACTGTTGCTGAGTGCATTGATCGAATCTCGGGAGGAAGATTTGGTGATGAGACACGGTCTCAGAAATAGACGGGTATACCCTGAAGGTATTAAGGATAGACCGTCCTTGTCACAACTTAATTGGTGCTGAGTCAGCACCACGGCGTAAAGCTTCTAGCGTGTGGATCAGTGAAATTCCACGGGTAAGTGACAAAAATACTCTCGAAGGCCATGGTCGTCCTACGATGTAGAATAGATGAAAGTGTTGGAGATGACCCCGCTACTACCTAAGATACTTCGTTTCCTCTTCTATCTCAGGACTGATTTTTATTGTATGTTTGGTATATTATTACTCGAACTGATAGGTATTGTTAACTTCACCGCTAAGTAGAGAGCACGAACTCTATGCCTTCACCGCCTGAGAGTTTATCAAGTCAAAGCCGCTCAATGCAACGGGGACGGAAACCTTGCTGCACTTGGCAGAATAATTCGTCAACCTGGCGACCAAGACTTTCTAATCTCTATCATCAGTGAGAGACTCGAGTTGCTCGACAATCTGTCCCTGAAATAAGCAGACACACTAAATACAGTCATACTTCTAGCTGGTTCAGACGGGATGAAGCAATGTTCGGAAGCGATAATCCGTAGCCTGGACAGCTTCAGCAGCATTGAGAATGCGCGGGTGGGAATTCTTCGCGGGTGGGAAATCTTCGCGGGTGTTTAAGATAACACAATCCTCACCGATCATAAGGCTGCTTATTTTAAGCGATCAACTCTACGAGGGCGAAAAATGGTTATCTACAGCGGTTCCTTAGCAAGAAGATAGCATGCGAGAATGGACAATCACATGTGCTACTATTTCACAAGCGGCATTCGCACCAAACATTGGATTTTAAATGATGACTATGCCCAAAGTGAAAAAGTTTAATCACCGCGGGGGCGTCAGGCTCTTTTTCATAGGCGGCGACAATTTTTAGGTATAAGGAGGGTCTCGGAGCCTTGCGGTTTGCACCAAGGCCTACTGCGCTCATGTAACCTCTATCAGAGTGCAGTGGATGTCCAAATCTAAGCTGCGTGGTGCAGAAGTCGCTAATAGTCCGGAAATGGAGCTTTATGAACACACCGAAGGCGGTAAGTTCTCGCGATGCTGGGAAGAACGTGATCGAGCTTATAGATATCGACCAGTTCTTTGGTACGTGCAGATCTTACATCTTTGGTAGTGAACCCTGTGAGCTAAGATAATAAAGCTTTCAGAGTAGCACCTGATAGATAACTGAGCTCTACTGTAATTTGTAAAACAATAGGTTCCATCACTCCGTGGAGCGAAAGAGAGGTGGGGCTCGCAGCCCAGGATTGATGAGTGTCAACATCAGCATCCCGGCGCGTTAATAGCCATGAAATTTACTCATAGCACCAAAAGCGTTGGGCGTGAAAGGGAAACACGTTATTTTACGTTATGATCATAACGCTGAACTATCTAGCATCCAGACCCCGGATTCAACATAAGTGCTTTTAAAGACGGGATCGCTAGAAAAACTGTAAAATGTACTAAAATCCCTTTTTAAACTGATGGCGTGGAATGTTGTTTTGCCCTATACCTATTTCAAGACAGATATCAACCTGAGTATGCATCACATGGAATTCACAATCTTCTATCTCAAGGTCGAGCTTAGGGACCGTAATTTTCAGCTGCCTGGGCCAACCAAAAAGTGACAATTATGTCATCGCGACACAGATTGCCTCTGGATACTCCAGCTCAATGGTTTCGTTTTCCATTTCAATAGGAGTATTCCAAGCTCTTGTCAAAAGTGCTTTTCTTACCAGTTGTTGTGAGGCCATGTTTCACCAGGAGGCACGAGTGGCATCAAAGATCTGCAAACAAAGACGCTTTTATGTCAAATGATGTATACACAGGATATCTACAGGACGATATTTTGTCTTAAAGTCAGATCAAAAATCAACAATCGCTTCACGATTCAATGTTCTGAGTTCTCAAGCTAGACTCCAAAGTGTCTCTTATACCTTAGCAAGTCGCGAGGCGTAGGAAATTCGCGTTTTATCTTGCTGTTCGCATTACCTTCTATTTAAACTGCTGTGCACTGCAAGTTGTTGCACGACACTCAGGAGTTCATCAACGCTAATCATAGTTCTATAGAATTAGCACGTTATTGCCAAATCTGAAGAATACCTCGCCTACTTTTCAACGAGCGGTACTCCCTTTTAGGCTTGATTCCGTTTACCTCAACCCCACGTATAATAGAATTTGGTTATTACCCAGTAGGCCACTCTGCAGCCACAAATTTCAAATTTCCGAAAACGTATTTTAATCGGCTCTGTATTGGCTCTCGGTTCTTGTACATATCAGTGAATAGCTAATTTCTCGAAGTATAAAAGCCTAGCTTTTTCGTAGATGTAGCACCTGCAACGAAGTAAATATTTTCTGTAGCTATGCGCTTGGCGTTGAAATATGCGAGTTGATATTGGCATTACCCCGCATGATTTGCTTACTCTAGAATAAAATTAATATGCCATAACCTCGGATTACGCGGTACATGTTTGTGCCTTTTTGCCAAATGTCTGGGTAATGTGCAAACCAATACTCGGCGTAAACATACTTTCAATCTCATATGCATTCTCGTAGAGCGCCTGCTGGTCGATGTATTCAGGGAGAAGGACAGGCCTTTCCTCTAAACGTGCTACTCTATCACTTGATTCGCCAGGTGCTGATTTAGTGTTGTCATTTTCTGCTGCACATCTCTTGTCATAGTTATAGATTAGATTGGCCGATTCGTGTCACTTACGCACCCAATAATCTGACTTTTATATAGCCATTGCCGATTTGTTGCAGAGGGCGCCGAAGTCAACTGAGTCGTCAAAAGTGACACTTAGGAGGCGACCGTAGTTACTTTGCCGTCCGTTCATGACTTTGGATTGCCAGTTGAAAGATTTGACAAGATCCATAACGCTACCATCGTTGTGAAAAATGTGATGAGTATTGATAACACAATGTGAAGATAGCGAATGGACCTCAGGCAAAAAGGAATGCCGGTACGCTTCGTTTGCTCGAAATTTAGACACTTTAAACTACCTCAGTTCGAGTCTTCAGAATTCCACGTTGCACATTTCAGTATATGATTCACAACTTTGTGAGCATTCTGTTTCCAAAATGTTTAACATAAAAGTGTATAACTAGTGGACGCAGTAAATAGTATAGGGTATATACTTTCTGCATGCTTGTGGTGTTATAAATGCTAGTTTATACTGCTGCTAGGTTTGGCAGCAAGATGGGCATATTGTGCGCTACTACTGTTGTAAACATCGTCTAAATGGAGATACTGATGCTGTGAACGGCGTGAGAGCACGAACGAGGCCGACATTGTTTGTAGAAGCACTGCTTTCCGTTATTGAGCACGACGTAAAACAATTGATTCTAAAGATAAAAAATGAGGGCGGCTGGAAGAAAATAGTCGCAAGAAGTCATAGTGCTATGAAAAATTCCGGGCATGACGCATAAGTACCGCGCCAATAACTTAAATTATTGCATACGCTTTTAGATATTCTCTCTGGAAGAGACCATATCAAACTACAAGCTTGCGCACGCCCCTGCCATCGCCTGGAAGGTTTTATTTAAATGAAGGCTATACGATAATTTTCTCTCATAAATAGAATCTCGATGAGACTCTACTTTTGAGCTTGCATCGCTTTCATCGATAATATATTCGAGCTTGGTCTTTTGACAATCATGACAGCAATAGCTACGCTTAGTATGACGCTCGTCTGTATGAATTCAAATCCTATCGCGCTTATCGGCGAGCTAGATTTCGTACATTTTACTCGTATCGCATGCATTGAATACTTGGTATTAAGAAAAATTGTGGTAAACAATATAAATTGCACTGTCAGCTCAAGCGGCAATATACGAAATAGTATTCATGCAGTTGATACAATGCAAATTCTTACGGCACATATAATCAGATAGAACAGTGAAAGCGTCTTTTGTCAGGTGCAACATAAATTTAAGTGATAATAAAATCAAATTTATTAAATCCATTAATCAATCCGTCCAGAATGAATGTCTGGGTTGAGCTTGACTACTCCAAAATACGAGGTACAAAATAGGGCTGTTGACCGTTAAAGTTTGCACCAGGCGGGTCGAAGTGTAGACTATCTACCATATGTTGCAGCCGAATCTTCTGTCAGGGACGCTAATTACCATAACAATTTATGAGGGAGGCACGAACCACACATTGTGTTTGAACTAATGAGGTGGCATGCTCTGCACGGAGACCGCCACTGTCCCCCAAAATCGACCAAATGAGATTCTAGAGCGTGTCTACAAATCAATTTTTTACTACCTTGTTACTTTTATTTCACAGATATCGAGACCGACTAGGCACATTGCTCCGAAGAGCGGCAGTCCATACACCAGAGCCAAAACCCTGAGATGAATATCAAGGTAGTGATCGTGGCCCCCGGTTCGGTGATCCCTACCCTAGATATTTTTATATGGGCGTTGTGCCTTGGCGTTGACACATACGCGGAAGTGGCCACAACAGGATCGCTTGAATCTCCGAATGGGCTTGATTTTCGTGTTGAACGTGTTATTCGTAACGGGAAACGTGGAAGCACCAGATCTTAGTCTAAATGAATGAGTATCTACGAGTACAGAGCTCATGAAAGGTTTGTGAATCGCTCCACGAATTTGTTTAGCCGTTACCCTCCGAAAAATGGAAGCATATCACACGGCGAGAGTGTTTAGCTGCGTTACGGGACACGGAGTTGAATGGAGTCACACCATATCGACGCTACTAGAAATGAACATTCACAGCTTCAAGAAAATTTCTACCTGCTCATAAGGCGAGAAGATGCAACGCGGAGGTCGCGCGTGTCAAGTACAATCAAGCATGGAGAATATATCTCTCTCTGAGGTTGCGGTGGTGGAGCTGAGACCATTTCCAGACTAGGATCTCGGTCTGTGTCCAGAAAAGGACGTTCCGAGGGCATCACCCAGAGGTCGACTGTTGGCGACCTGGTAGTTTCTTTCTTTTGAGGATTGATAAATTTCCGAGTTGAAGTTGGTGCGGCAATAGTTACTTACACAGAGATATCGGATTGGGATCCGCGCCTTATAGCAATGACGAGCGCTCTTTAAGATTCTTTGCACCAGATTGGGCACGCTGACCATCCACAAATCCGTCGAACGGAAGCCGTATTCCACACGTCTGAAACGAATAAATCGCGTTGCGGGGAATATCCTCCGGGACGCTTGCGCGGAGACCGCGATACTGGAGCGAGCTGGCTCACAGGGAGTGGAAAATAGCTGCTCTTGATTGAGCCCATCAGTGCGGTTTGCTAGTTCATGTTGTCGCCATCGTTTAATGACGGACGTGCATTGAAAGCACGTGATATCCTCCGTTCGACGGCACGGGATGTGTAACCACTTACTAATCCATGCAATGCGCTGAATTAATCGAGATGGGGCAGACATTATGTCTCTACGATGGAGCTATAGATTTTGGGATAAGAAGACGTCGTGCTAGGTGAAGTTGCCATTTGTCCAGCGGAGATGTGGAAGCTCCAGGCGGTGATTTTGATATCATATAGTGCATCGAGATCTCTATCAAACACAGTGCATTTGCTGTGTTCTTTCATTTTATCGTCTGTTTACTTTTTGATTGAGGCAGACGGATAAAACTCATGAGAGATTGGAAATCCTTTCTTTTGATACTGCCAGCGCGAAACCAAAGTCGCACGTTTCTAGTATTTGTTCCTTCTTATGCTACACTCAGGTTACGCGGATGTGGCTATAGGTACAAGCACGAGCAATGTATTGGTGGGTGGGCCTTAGCACTTTTTATTCCCAAAGCAGTCGTTGTGCAATTCAAAATCGCTGGGAGTGGGATATCAGGACGGGGCTTTAATGCTACAGAAGAAAGCTGTGTCGTCCCCGCCATAGCTCACCGACGGTGTTGTACTGGTTGCAATGGGAGTCAGGCAATCGGCTGAGACATCATCAAATTTGGGGGCATTGCACATACTTGGTGGAACTTGTATAGTTTGCGGTGGGCAGGTAAAGTGGAGTCCATGGCAGTAGTGCCAGGCAAGGCCGCACCTCTTTATGGTGTTATAGCCCTTAACTTTGGCCTTAGACTTGACTTCAGATGTCAATTTTGTAACAGAGTTACACGTTATCTTGTATGAAAAGGTGGGTCACACAAGATGGTGTGACCGTACAAAGGTTTGGCTTACATCACTTGGTGTAATCTGACAATGGTGTGACACAGTAATAAGAAGCCACGACATGGCAGGATTGCCAGGAGTAAAGTAATATGAATTAGGTTCTACTATAATGATTAGGTATTACTATATTATTAGGAAAATCAAAGGTTGTAGGCTTTGCCACAACTAAAACAATTAGATACAGTTTCAATTTTGATCGGAAGAGCGTTTTTACCTTGTTTAAGGTTCTTACGTACTCTGGGGGTAGCGGATTGCGATCCGCCACACTCGTACTGGTTCTTGTAAGAAAACATAAGGTCGGTGTCCCTAGCTTAGCTTTCTCTAAAGAGCTACGGCAGCCCGCTGCAGAATGGTCGGGCACGATTCGCTTTTGCGTTTTTGAAGAAACTCCCGTCGTAAGGCTCTCGAAGTACCTTTGTACAAGAATGCACTACAAGTGCAACGCCGAAATGATGTCAGCAAACCAACTGGGGATAGTTTATGGGCATGACTCCAATTTGAAGTGGGCCAAAGCGCACGAGCATGTATGCCGATAAATTATCGTAAAAATGTGGACACCATTTGAATGGTGCTATGGTGGCAATACAGCGAAACATGGGACTGATGCATCGTATATACCAAGAGCTTTGCCGCGGAATTCACTATACGTTACATCGTGTGGCTGACTAATTAGCTTTGTTAGAACAAATGATATATCAAAACTCAAAATTATATTATCTCGTTGAAAAGTTCTGACGTGACCATGTCGAATGTGCCGAAATATCATCTGTATCACATAAGCCAGCGTAATCGCACTGGCTTTCTTTCTTAATTCGTGCTTTTACCCTCTTTTTACACAATGTTATCATTGTCAGCTAATTATCGCAAGGTATTATAGGCGTCCTCCAAAACTCTGTTAATTGCTGTCTTATGTTATGCGCCTGAAAAAAATACGCGAAATGCTGTCTGTTGTTATAACAAAAGTAATTCTCTCTAACGACCAACTCATGTTCTCACGAAACGGATGGCGCGTCCTTAAGGCAAGAGATTGAATCATTTGGTATCAACCACTTATGCTAGTTTCTATTGAATGTTTAAGTCAAAATTAACAGCTCTCTCGTTTCAACCTGAATGTATGAAGTTGTAAGCTGAATTTTTAATGCTTTTGATTAAAATTGATGAGAAAGATGGAAGGAACTCAAGATGAACTTGAAATATTTGAACTCTAACTTCGACTGGTTCCTCTGCTTGATACCAGCCACATATCAGCGTGCGAGTAGACAATGAGAACAAATCGTTTATGCAAATTGTAATGTCATCACAACATTTTACTTTTTTTAAGCGCATATACTTTGATAGTATAACTCGAAGAATCTGCACTCTTTTTATTCAAATGTCTGCGTCCGTACTATACAGTCGTGTGGATTATGCATCGTCAGGAACATACTCTACGATGTGCAAAGCTACAACGTAACGGAATAGGCTGAACTGAGCTTTCTTTGTATGTGTAAGTAACATCAGCACCAACAGCGCAACATTTTCTTCATTCGAAAACTTGCTACGTTCGACGTACATTGATCGCTTTATCAAGTCAAAACTATGGTCTTTTCCAGTGCAATGCTTGGCGTTGCTGCACTTGTATCGGCTTATTTTGCAGCTCCTGCTACCGCTGCTGACCAACCTCTCCCTTGGGACGGTCTTGGAGTTGGTTTGACAGCTACAACGCTCGAAAAAAAATACATGACGCACATCCTTACCCAGCGAAACGGTGGTCAAAATGGAAAGCCTGCAGACTATGTGACGATCAAGCAAGATGCACGACCATCGTATAATGGAGACACGGCCGTTATAGATATCAGTGTGGATGCCAAAGCTATCTTTCAAAAGCAACAAAACTTTCGTCGTTCCGAACTGGTTCAGATGATCGCTGGTAACCCCAAAGGTGTGACCTTTTTTCGTATCAGTGTAATGAAAGAAGATGCTTTCTTGAATCCTTACGCTTGGCAATGTATCTTCACTGAATCACACATTTTTGAAATTCGTTTCGATGCCAGTCTCACCACCACCAAGTTGATTTATCTCAATGGTGGAACATATGATCCAAAGTGGGAGACCGATTTCAAGCCTGGTACGTGGTACAATTTTGGTATTGGTCTTGCGCCTTCGAGTACGGGATACACACTCGAATTCTACATGAGCGAAGGTGATGCAGATCTTGTCCTTGAGAGAACGGATGAGATAAAATCAGAACTTCCTACTTCACATGAATTCCACTATGGTGCTTTGACTCTCTCGAGCGATGGAAGTGAGCCTAAGATGGCTGCCAAACCAGATACTTTGTCTTACAATGGTGTCACGGTTTCAGATGAAGTTTCGCTTACCGGTGGTGGTTCAGGTGGATCAAGTACCAAGTCTGGAAGCAGCAAGACCGAAGATTCTCCTACACCATCCGCACCTACACCATCCACAGATACTCCTGCCTCTGATGCTGATACCCCTTCTGTAATGACCAAGGGTGATTCACCTAGCGAAACTCCCTCAATGGAATCGGGTGCCTCAAAATCATGTGCTCGCAAGCGAAACCGCTAAATCAAGCACCTGGTAGTACTTCTTGAGAACGATCTTCTCTCCTGTCATTGTCGCTGTCAGGACTTCATTGATCAAATAAATGTGCTTTGTCCGATTCGTAAAAAAATATATTTCCTTGCTGTCCTGCGACTCGCTTGGTTTCATCATTTAAATATTGTAGGACATTCAATCTCAAACACAATTCTTGTCTATGAAGGATCAGAGCTAGTGAAATGCCCCTTAATGAAGATTATTCAATCAATGTCGCTAGGTGGTGTGCCGTTTTCAACTAAACTTAATGCACCGAATTGATCTGAATACATGAGATATCTTCCCATTATCAAAAACGGCACAGATGATGAGTTTTCGCCTAGCAGACATGTGTTATACAATATAATGGCGGTATCTCGTGTTTTTTAGCGCATCGATAATGACGAACTTATCTTTGCCATCTCTTCATTTAGCTACACCAACGATATAAACACTAACAGTGAAAGAACGACGGTAACAAAAATAACTTTAATACGTGTTCATGAAACAAATTAATCTCCATAAGCCACCAGGATAAATATACGCTATCAAAGACGAAATTCTTACAGCATTTCAGCAACTGAATCACCTTTAGAGTTCGCATTTAATGTCCAGTCATGTTGACCTAATTCTGCTTTAATCTTTTTCAGGCGCTTGATTGTGTTCATCAGCAATACAGGCTTAGCTGGCATTGTCCAGGAGTCGTGAAGCTGATTCATATCGCTTTTTAAAACTGACAGCTTTTGCAATATCAATAACATCATCGCACTTCGTCGCATCAACTCCGTTGCTATTCCCTGCAGCTTCTCACCTTGATTCATGAGCTCAGTCTGCTTTCTCTGACATTTTCTATTCATCCGCTTTTGCAATCGCTCGTTCTTTTTTAATAATTTTTCACGGATGATCAACACTTTAAGCACTTTGACACTTGTGTCCAGCACTTCGTTGTACTTTTCGCGATGGTGTTGCTTCTCTAGTACCCACTTTGCTTTTTCGTATTCAGCTTGCTCGTGGTCGCAAGCCACTTGATCCTGTACATCTTGGACCCGACCTTCAAGTAGATTAAGTTTTTGTTGATACATATCCACGGTATGACTAATATTCACACTCGTGTTAGTGAATTCTTGATAACATTTTCGTTGTTCGTTCTCCTCTAACAACATAAACAATCGGGCTTCAAGTTCGTTCGCTCGCTGGACTTGCTCCGTCAGCTCTACTTCACAACGTAATGCGTGAAGATCTGACGACTTAGCACAAGCCGCAAGATTTAACATTTGGTTTTGAAGGATATCACTATTGTCGATAGTCTCTGTGGCTGCATCTGAAACCACGGGTCTTGCATTTGCCGCTGCCGATTTTGTTAGCAGAAACGATAGATCTGTCACCCGATTACGCAAAGATATATTGACATTATCTGCGCTTTCAAGCTTTTGCGTGATGCCACTCGTATAGTCTTCATAATACACTGCGCACAGAAGAGATAGTCAATAACTAAGCAATGTCTCAAAAAATGTGACTCACTTTGGCATTGATTTGATTCAAGAACATGTCTCTCGTGTGCAAACTTGTGCAAAGATTCATTAGTCTTCATTCGTGCAAGACACTCATCCTCAAACTCTGTAAATGCCATCGTCAGTTGATGTTTCTCTTCTAAGTTCTTCTCTCGCCAAGAAACTAAGCCATCATCCCACAAATCTATAAGCTCTTCCACTTTCTCAGGCACAAGTTGCAACGTAGCTTCGTTGTTGTCTGTCTCAAGCGACACCCCCGTCGCTGCTGCTGCTGTACATACTAGAACATTTGCAGCTTCATCATTCACAACATCGACTACAACATCCGTAATATTATGAATAGCGCGAACTAGCAGCTCACAAATAACTTGAATCTCATGTCTCTGTCTCTTCACATCTTGCTGCATCTTTTCCAGGGCCTCATGGCTTTCAATTTCTAGTATACCTGCTTGATCCAAAGCATCGACAGCTTCTGTTGTAGCTGCAGCAACACAATCACAATATCAACGTCAATATCTTCATAGATTTTTAACTTAAACACTTGATCATACGCGTGTGCGATACTGAATCTGAAGCAACCGATGTATCATTTGATTTTAATTTATCAACCTCTGAATGCACCTCATCCTGTTCAGGTGATAAGAGTACAGTTGGCGATAATTGCCATGACTTCTCACTTGATTCTTCATCTATATTACACACAAATTCTTTTCTCTTTCGAACACGCTGAATAGCAGCTTGAAGTTGTTCTGCTGTCTGCTGTAGTCGCTTCGAAACGATGGGATCACCTCGCATTGTTTTGTGTTTTTGTTGTTCTGATGGTAACGGATCTACGCGTTGATTGGCTGTTGGTGTTGAAGCGTCTTCCCTCTCAAACATAATTAGCATGTTATAACTGATAAACGCTAATTGGGTTAATTTCCTTAAAACCGTTGCGCATTACAATGTCGTTAAAGCTACTGGAACGAGTGGAAAAATGGGCGACTGAAACGCCTAACAAGGTGTGTGAACGAGTTTAGATTATGTTAATATCTGCTGTTTAATAGGATTATCTTTCTGTCGAAAGTTGAGAGACTTAAGGCTTTAGCTACTGCTAATAAACTGATTTGAATGTATTTGTTTCCTTTAGACTATGTTATCATTTGTAGACGATAAAGGTGTCGTAACAGCTTCGCTAACTTGCATGGTATTCTATATTTTAAATTATATGATTCGTTATAAGTCTGAAGTATGTTGTTTTTCATTTTTTTATGTAGGAGCTCAACAAGCGTATGCAGAACCTCGCGAGTCTTCTCGTCGCATTAAAGTATCAGCACAGTGAAGGGTATGTGCTGAGGTTTGATAATTAGTGAGTGCGACTGAAATCGTTTATACTTTCTACGTGCAGTATGGGGCTGAATAAGGGAGATCGAGTGCTGCTAGTCTATCCTCCTGGCCTGGACTTTATCGTTGCGTTTCTTGCGTGTCTAAAAGCTGGAGTAATTGCAGTGCCTGTGTACCCACCTGATCCTCGGAAATTAAAGAAGGATATTAGTATGTTTGTGGCAGTAACACAAAACTGCCAAGCGAAAACAGTATTGACTTGCTCAATGTATTATAATGTCAAGAAAATCTCATCTCTCAAGGAAAAGTTTTCAATCTCAAATTCTGCCGAGTGGCCAGAGCACTTAAATTGGGTCGTTACGGACAATTTGATGGAAGCTAAAGGAATTGACCCTGCTAAGCACTGGATTACTCAATCGCCGTCTGATGATGATACGGCTTTTTTACAGTATACATCGGGATCAACAAGTGTACCTAAGGGAGTGATTCTCTCACATGGTAATCTGGACCACAATTTACGCACGATAAGCTCGGCGCTTCATGCAGGGCGAGATACAGTCGTAGTGTCTTGGCTGCCGCAATATCATGACATGGGACTTATTGGTGCTTATCTCGGGTTGATATTTAATGGTGGAGTTGGTGTTTATCTATCCCCATTTAGCTTCATTCGTGATCCATGCTTATGGCTGCGTCTGGTTTCGAAATACCGAGCAACACACCTTCAAGCTCCCAATTTTGCCTATTCACTTCTGGCGAAAAAGAGTGACCGACTTACTGTCGGTCTAGCAACCGGTCAGCATGTCGATCTTTCCAGTGTGCGGCATATGATAAATGGTGCAGAACCAATCCAAGGTGAGGCGATTGATAAATTTTACCAAGCTTTTTTGCCTTTCGGTCTGCCAGAAGGTGTCGTGAAACCTACATATGGTCTTGCGGAACACACGGTGTATGTTTGCGGCGGTGGAACGCAACGACTGTGGATTGATAAACAGGCTTTGAGTATAAATCGCGTCTTTCAAGTTGTTGAAAAGAGGATAGGAGTAGATTCGGTGAAAGAGATGATTAGCTGCGGTGTGCCTTCGAGAAAAGAATATGGTATCGATGTCCGTATTGTAGATACAGATACAAATGCGGAAAAACTTGAAGGAGAGACTGGTGAGATTTGGATCTCAAGCGCATCAAAAGCTCAAGGCTATTACGGTGAAGAAATGCGTGAGCTTTCTGCTGAGGCGTTCCAAGCTAAAATTGCTGGAAACACTGACGGCAAAACATTTTTGAGAACCGGTGATTTAGGTGTCTTATACAATCAGGAACTTTTCATTTGTGGTCGCATAAAGGATCTTGTCATTATCCGCGGTCGAAACCACTATCCGCAAGATTTAGAGGCAACAGCTGAGTCATTTGAAGAGGTACGCCCTGGTTGCTGTGCGGCATTCTCATATATAGCTGGCAGAAATGAAGAGGAGGAGTTGTTGACACTCGTAGCAGAGCTGCGGGATCCTTCGATGACTAGCAAGGCAAGTTTGTGTGGTAAAATTCGCAGTGCGATCGCGCGCGAACACGGCGTGAAAGTGACGATAGTTGTGCTGCTAGCACCTCGGTCTATTCCAAAGACCACAAGTGGAAAGATCTCTCGATCGAAGTGCAAGAAGGCTTTTCTGGACAAGAAGTTGGAGGAACTTTATCGCAATGAAGACATGATTGCTGAGATTCCAGTTGACATTGAAAATGACGAAGCAGTAATAGAAGAGACAATGAATCGAAACATGAACGATTCGTTTGTTGAGCCAACGGACGAAAGAGCTAAAAGAACGGTCATCACGGGAGTGCCACCTGATCAAGTACTAACATTTTTGGTCGACGAACTTGCCCGTATGCTTGGTGTGGAAACAAGAAACATTCAAAGCGATACGCCACTACAAGAACTTGGTCTCGATTCTATGGCATTGACTCAGCTTCAGGGTGTAATTGCGCAGAAATATCATGTTCATGTCGAGGAAGAATTGCTGTACGGTGAGACAACAACGCTTGCATCCCTTCATGCTGGACTTTGTGGTGAAGCGTCCGGTTATAAAATTGCAGGCAGCGCTACAAGTGGAAGAAAGCAAAAACTCTTTTGCGGGTGCATTGCATGTTAAGAATTGATTTGGTACATGCAGCTGGATCAAAGTGTTTCGATGATACTCAATATATCCAGTTATCATATTTATTACCTACAACAAAACTTCTTGAAAATGGGCTAAAGCAGCCGAATATGGAACGAAAATCAGCAGCATGCGTTCACTTAATGAAAAGTTAGTTCAGGTATGTTTGGTGCCTTTGATTCTAGTTTTTCGTTACGCATAATTCGCGCCGTGGTATATTATTTTTCAATGGCATTATTCTGTTGCATTGCGTCCAAACAAAGACATTAATTCATGGACGAGTATGAGCAATATAGAGAGTCGAGACAGTAGACGACTAGAGAGTTGGAAAGCTTACACTCAATATGTTTATTCGATAAAAACGAATGATCGTTTAATCAATGTACTCAATAGAAGCAGATGACGGCGGTAAGGCGAGTGCACTCTTACCATCTCGACTCGGTGATGACAACATTTGATTGATGTAACGTTGCTGATGTGCAGGATGGACCTGTCCATTTAGTGCTTGCTGCTGCTCCATGATCTTCTTACCCTCAATAAGCATCGAGCGCAGCAACGCTTGCTGAGCAGCAATTTGTTCCTCCATTTTACTAAATGATGTCGGTAGAGGCGTAATGTTCTGAACCTCGTCCGGTTCTTCCAACAGCACATCTGCATCCCCTGCGATGTATTCTTTGTGGCTTGTAATCTCTGTACTGCCTCCATCACTCAGCGAGCTGACGCTTGTGGAGCCACCCGAGGCGTCGGAATTGTGCCGTCGTCGGTCATTTGATACTTGCCAAGTTGTGCGCACACCGACATCTATATTTTTACTGCTTCCAACTGATTTAAGTGTCATTTGTGACTGTTCTTTCACGCCATCTGCCGGTTTCTCTCGATTGATAGCTGAAAGTACTTTGGTCGACCATCCGGCATACGAAATTCCCGACTTTTCTCCACTCACACTACTGGCTCCTAATGAGCTTGTCGACGACGATGAAGATGCAAGTGAGTTATTTTGCTGCGGAATTAATTCTTTATCAGCCAAACGATCCGACACGGAATTTCGAGAGGACGACACGTGACCTTGAAACACTTCACTGGTTCGAAACGCAAACATTGACGGTCCGTTGTCCTCATGCGCCTCATCCACAGTAAAATCGACCCCTGCTGTCACTGCAGTACGACGCTCTTGTCGAGCCTTATTTATACACTTGAGGCAAAACTTCTCAACACTAACGATAAAGCTGCTACCTGTTTCCGGTAACATGCCAGGCGGAAGTTTACTGGACTGAATACCGAGCTCAACGGTGCAAGCACTGCACATGATCTCGGCACAGACGCGGCAGTGATGACGCGATCGCAAGAGATTAAAACTTTTAAAGCAAACCGAACACGCTGGTCGAGCGCTATTCGGTACCCACGCCTTGTCTGTAATCATACGGCCACGTACGAGAAACTTGGCGTCTGCAGCCGTGGAATGATTAATCGCAACTGTGTATAGTGTCGATACAGCACGGTTTGCAAGCCAGCCAGGAGTATTACGAATCCCATCAAAATGTTCATCCGCAATCATCGACACGTCTACTTTACCACTAGACGGGCCCATACTACGAAAAAGCCAAACGCACGTACCAGATGTGCGGATAAAGCCAAAATTGCGTTCGCTCCCGTTAATATCCGCGACATCGACGCTCTGCTGGACTTTCACCAATATCTTCTGCCCTTTTGTATTCACCATTGTCCTCAATAGTTCGATTACAAGTGTGTCACGACAGCTGAAGACCGAGTCAACTGAGCTTTGAAAAGCAAACCATTTAATCCCAAGAAATTGAAAAGAATCCTCATTCGAAGGCTTTTCATGCACTTGAAGCACAGCTGCATCAAGAAAACTATCCTGATAACAATGAGCCATATATGCACGTTGACTTTCCGTCGTACAGCAATTCACAGCGTACTCCAACTCATCCAATGACGTGTCTATTTTGCATCGCATCAAAATTTTTCGCTGCAAATTGCTAGCTTCGGTCTCTTTTTGACGGTAAATGATACAATTTTTCTTGTCTAAATGAGATTTCCAACTTTCATTGCGATACTGCGGACTTTGTGTGGGATTATCGAGCCACGTGGCAGTCGAATTGACGTGAGTCTCAGCGATTTGAATCAATCTATTCCGAAATGTCTCAACCTGATCAGTAGATAAATCAGCGGTTGGTAAATGCTCCGAGTCTAATGGAAAGCGAAAACTATCGCCTGAATCTTTTACACGAATGACGCGGCCAGTTTTCATCCATCCAACGCCACCACGCGGCGGTTCATCCCCTTTATTCGATTTATAGCCAATACTACTGCCAGTGAGACCCGAATTACTACCAGTAGAGCTATGACCGTTCATACTTCCACTTGTTCCTGCATAAGGCGCTCCAAGCAACGAAACAACGCCCGAAGTCTGTGATGCAAGAGATTGTAGGCTACCTGGAGGATTAAATGCCGCAAATGTCGTATTACTGTTGCGCTGGCCACGATGTGAGAATGAAAACGAAACTCCAGTGCCACTTGAAGAAACAGGGGTATTTCCTACATCAGACTCTCCCTGATTATGCAAGGAGCCAACATTTGAGAGCACAGGTCCACCCCCGAGTCTTGTGGCCATCGGACGTTTGACCATCTTCGTACCTGGTACATGGAATACAGTAAAACCGACGCCGTTGCTCATGTCGAGGCGGTTTGCTCTGTGTGTGTGTAGCGTATGAGGATGAGGATGGTAGAAATATAGTTGGAGGCGGTCAGACCTCAATCAGGAAGTGGTAGAGTCGGAAAAAGAGGGACGGACGATTGTTCTTTGTGCACTGACGACATGAAGTCGCTTCGACTGGCCAAAATTAAGTTCAGTCCAGGATTGGAAGATAAGATGGAGGAGAAGGAATTCTAATTGGGGGGAAGTTGCATATGTGGCATAACTAAGTGGCAGCTGTCCTCGTGATGAAGACAAAACGAGTTTTACACTTTTTGCTTATTAGATAGAAAATTTGATGTCACGAGTGGGTTATTGCAGTATTTTGATTTATACAGTTTCATTTAAAATTTGAATCAGCTGATGAAGGAGCCAGGGGTTGTATTTTGATATTCTTAGATATTAAGCAATGTAGAAGAAAAAAACAACAATGTCTTACAGATTACTATTGTTGTGCTGCTACAGTAATATCAATCATGTGTAACAATCGGAATCACTATTTTGTTCAAATTCGTATAGTTTTTACAGCATTAGCTTGTTTTAGCTCACTTACATGTCGTACACAGTGCTTCGAATTGTCAATTATGTATTTCTTGTATTTATCTAAGAAATAGAAAGAGTATAATAGTAATACTACCATGCATCATAGTACTGTCATTGATTAGCCTACTTTTACTGTATAGTCTGCAATGTCACAAACTTTGAGTCCAAATTGCGACAATGGCGTGATCATGTGACTGACATCCGTTTTCTGTTCTGATGTAAAGTTTAGATAAATTAATTGCAAGAATTTTATAGGGATTATAGGCCTGAATTATGTGACGTGGTACTTAAAATAGGGAAAAGACAACGGTTTTTCGTTTCTAAAAATTTTGTTTCTTTGACAAATTTGGGGTTATTGTGTCACGTATTGCGATTTGTATCTACGCGCATGGGTCAGGATAGAAAATGCCAGAATCCCCAATCCCTCAAGTTTACTGCACCTATGTATCGTTAATATGTAAAAAGCTCAGATCTTGGTGTTGTAAAAACACTTGCCATTATAAAAATTATTGTGTCGTTATCCAGCCACTATGTTTGCCGTTTGAAGCAATTCTTGGGTTTATTTCTTGTTACAATTGCATATAACACACACGAACACCGGAGAGCAAGATAGTTACAATAATAATTCAAAGGTGCAACAGCAATGTATCAACTTTTCAGCTGTAACTTTCGAGTATTGCCACAACGAAAATTATCCTGACTCCCAATACACGTAGCGTCTATACTAGCGTTAGTAGTACGTCAAGAGACAAGACGAGATCATATTTTGATGAGCGCAATTTGACAAACCACTGCAATGTTACGCATAGTGGCAAATGGCCGTGGCATTGAGGATGCCAATTATTGTATGGAAAATACAAGGCACCATCAAGTCCTCATAGTTCTGATAACAGTGTTATTTTTGTAAATATGCAAACACCATATTGTGGTGTACGTACCCATTACACTCGTAGTATTTTGATCATGTAACATAATTAGTTAATGGGTGATGTAATTCCAGAGCAGAAGATTCCACGATATGTTTTACACAATAGTCTTTTCTTTCGAGATCAACAACTCTTGAAATAAAAGCAGATTAAGTACTTGATATCTGGTAGGCTCTCCTTTCGCGTTGTCACGCACAAGCTAACCTTTGTGCGCTGTCAAAACTTCCTCTGAAGCGAGTTCCATGGCAGCCCCGTATTATCTGGTAGCTCTTATTGTCAATCTGAAGCTCAAGCCTGAAAAGGAATAACGGTGGAGCATAATGTGCTTGCCTATTTGTCCTCGTTTCAACCAAACACACTCTGCAGCGGTTTTACCGTGCATTTTGCACGGAACAACTTTCGACTTCAAGAGTTCACGTTAGCAAACACACAGATCCACTCGCTGCTTTTAGCCGTGCCTTTTCCAGAGGAAATTTGCTGCGGGAGTCCTCTCACGTGCACCAAGTCAGATTGCTCAACGAGCTCTAACGAAATACACGGTGTTTGCGACCAACGTGCTTAAAGATTTTATCGGCAACGAGGTGCTATCCAATGAGAGCATCATATTTATTTTTTTGACACCTGACCAAACATCTCTTGAACGCATGCGGTCGCGCCGCCCACCGAAGAAAAAACGCTTACTGCGCTGAACATCTTTGCTGTTCTAGTCTCGGGCTCCGTGCTCATTCTTCATCGAATGAATTGGTAGGCCTCCCATCGCATGCTAAGGGACAACTAGGTCCATACTTCACATAGACAATAAGACCCATTCTAAAAAAGTATTGATTCGCCACGGCCAAGAGCTCACGACGATTACCAGCTGGTCATGGACCTGGATCAAGGAGCCTAGCTTGCTCCTCTACAAGCGCATGATTTTCCGCTTCTCTTACATTACTCTTTGCGTCGTGATTACAGTTTCAAACATAGGCATTTGCTCGCTGCGATCTGGTATATCCCTAATATGACAACGCGTTGGGCCTTCCGCTGATAGAAAGAGCATAAACCAAAACGTTGCTCTGCGAGAGCAATTCCAACACATCTAAAGTCATTCCCTCTGTAGTAAGGACAGCAGCGGTTGAAACAACCGTATCTTGCACTAGAGACAACCATGGGTGCTAGAAGTTGGCTGAATGTCGATGAGAACTGGATAATGTTCGGCCATAACGTGAGGGAAACGCACCGTCTTACTAGTCTTAGGCCATTACATGTCAGCTTTAACGTTCGGACATCTGACTAATGCACCATCTCATGCTCGATCGTACAAAGTACAAAGCACAACATGGATGACGAGCTCAGAATCACCACCTCCGGGCTGCGCTGTTCACAACTCGTCTCATCTTTGTAAACAGCTGTGATAGCAGTCGACCAAAAATCATACTTACCAGAAGACTCGTGGAAGTGCGCCGCGACGGGCGACTCTGCTTCTCTCTAACAAAGCGATAGGCCGCGAGTGCACCAGGACTTCAGTGGGTATTGCACCAGGGCAAAATTGTCGAAGTGAACCTGAACCTCCAACGAGTTTCTGGAGCGAGGGATTCCTTCCACTGGAATAGTAACAAATAATCCCCGGCTTACCCACCCGTCTGAAATTAGCTCCACGCGAAAGTGAGCCATCCTCTGGTCTTCAAACAGTGTCAGCGGAGGTTGACTCTCCTGTGGCTGGCTCTCGTGAGATCTCTCGGTTAAGGCGGCTCGTTTACTCTCCAAAAGTCTCAGCGGGAGGTTCTAAAATTAAGATATGTTGCACTTCATCTTGCCCACTATGCTCGCCATCTTACGGCGTGGCTTGAAGCAACCAGCGGCTTAGAATTGCGCTGCCTTAAAAACGTTAGGTGGTAGCTCGGCATCAAAGGCTGAAGAAAACGCTGACTTGTCTTTAAAAAAGCTGTTCACATCTCACTGGTAAGATCGTGGTATGACTTCAAAATCCCACATAGAACAAATCATTTGTTTGTATTCTTTTTGGGTTAGTAGAAGAGCGATTTAAATTTTCATTAGCTACGACCATGATACTACGGTGTAGCACGGTTGCAAATTAGTATATAGACCGCTGACACCACATGTGCACGTAGGCTAACTGCATTCCGTAAACTGTCTGGTTACTGTCTATTATTCGAGTGTATTTTGTCTGTATCTAGCATCGACTTGTTGCCTTCGCACATCCGGACTCTCAGACAAAACGTCGCGCACCCTGCACATGACGCTCAATCTCATTACAATGTGGTTTGCTGTTACCGTTAAAATTATATCAACAGTCTGTCCGCTACCAAAACTGGAGCCTTTTGATGGCGATGGCAAAGAAATGCCAGGGTTGACTGCGAATTGAATAAAGATGAAGTACAACCTGCAGAGGCAGGTTCAGTGATATTCTGAACTAGTAAGAGCACCTTGATTAGCACCACGGTCTCTTCGCGCAAGTGCATCGAAAGATGTTCTCAACCACGCAATTAACAAGGTTCATCTGACCCTCTGTTTGCGAATAATCAGCGGTTGACATGATCAATCAGGTGCAAGCATCCTGAAAAATGTTCGCTCGGATGTCGATCTGATGCAATGGTACCGACAAGTCATGTTACCAAAACCCTTGGCGAGACAGAGCTTGACTGTACCGTAAACGGGCAAAGTATTGCTAACAGCAACGAGATGAGCCGTCTTGATTGGTCGACCGACAAAGAATACGACGTTGGTGTTACGCGACTAAACTGTTAACTATAGCCCACATTCAATTCACCAACACTGTGCCGATTTTGAAGCACCGTTGCTACATACCATCTTTAGTTGTTTTTTATTTCGAGCTTCTGTCGGAGGTAATGACTTGGTATTTGCGATACTTCAGATTACCCAGTAACGTAAATTCAATTGCCCGCTACTTCAATGTGCAGTTTCACCGCATCGCGTGATGGCCCCGCCACACAGTAGCGTCGACTTGGCGCTCCAGTCACATCAAGACAAGATTTGTCTATCTTCTGATCACGAGGATCTCGACCTTTTACTAGCGACTCACAGACGCTCTTCAACTTCTTAAAACTTGAGTAAGCGAGCGCCTGTTTTACATTGTTGTTAAGCAGGTGAAAAAAACGACGGATGCGTGCTAAGAGATCATTAATAAAACTCCAAAACGACACCCCAACTTTTCTGCAATGCTGTCGAGACGTGCATATGCAAAGATACCTACTCGTGGTTCAAGTGCTATGCAAACATGATGTGTCATCACACCATCAGACTATAGTTAAGATAAGTGTAAAATTGAAAGGCTTTCAAATGTATTGACCAATCACATCGCCGTTCAACTTCCTACCACACGTCCGCATGCTTCGAGCGCTGGTTCGGCGCTCGACGTGCGCGTCTTCGCTACTTGTGCGTCCTTCGCTCTGCTATTCATCCGCTGTAAGCGAAGAATGTTCTCGTTCATTTCTCAATGACCATCCTCGCCTTCGTGTTGCACTTGTGGGTCGCACCAACGTGGGTAAGAGCACGCTTTTCAACCGCTTGACCAAGACTCGCTCTGCTATTGTACACAATGTTCCTGGTACTACACGTGATCGGCGCTACAAGTGTGCAACTGTTGCAGGTATGGATATAGATGTTATAGATACTGGTGGATTGGAAGATGCACCGTCGGGATCCCTTGAGATAGGAATGCTTGAGCAGACAAGACTTGCTGTGCATGAGGCGGATCTTATATTCTTTTTAATCGACGGACGCCAAGGCGTTACGCCAGTCGATACACATTTTGCTCGCTGGCTTCGTAAAGAAGATCCTAAAGCACCGATTCATCTAGTAGCCAACAAATTGGAAGGAGACCCAGAGCGATGGGATGACGAGTTGAACGAGTGCTATCAATTGGGCATGGGAGGAGCAATTCCCTTGTCAGCAGAGCATGGAGAAGGTGTCACACTCTTGCTTGACGAAATCATTCCATTGTATGAAAAATTTGAAGAGGAGAAACAAGGCAGACTAAAGCAGCACGAAGGAGAGCATAAAGAAGACGATGTACGTACAAAAACTCTGATGTAAACATGTATAGTGTTGATCTTAATGCTGTTTGGATTTCTATTAGCCGCGTACGATTAAGCTTGCAATAGTTGGACGTCCGAATGTTGGGAAATCTACTTTGCTTAATAAGATTGTGCGCAAGGAACGCGTGCTAACCGGTCCTGAGTACGTGCAAACGATGCGTGGTATGTTGGTCTAGAATATCACACAATTTTTATTTTTGGCTAGGCCTGGTGTAACACGCGATTCAGTGGAAGTAGCCTGGACATTTCACGGTCGTCCAATCATGCTAGTGGATACAGCGGGGATTCGACGATACAGCAAGCGGGATCACGATGATCAGATCGAGAATCTGTCTGTTCGAGATTCCTTTCGTGCCATTGACTCGGCTCAAGTTGTGGTGGTAGTTGTGGATATGAGTGAGCCAAAGTTAGTTCATATGGATCTGACTATTGCACAGCGCGTAATTGAGGAGGGTCGTGCGCTAGTGCTTGCAGCTAACAAGAGCGATCTGTCTGGGTCCCGTGTCGACTATGAATTACAACGTATTCAAAATGAACTGCACGATTCACTTGCCCAGGTGCGTGGTGTCCCGATTGTCCCCATCTCGGCACTTACGGGTAAAGGCATTAAGAATCTTGTGCCAGAAGTGCTGAAAGCATACGAAAAATGGGACCTTCGTGTGACAACTGGTCGCCTTAACCGATGGCTTAAAGCTATGGCTCGGCATCATCCGCCTCCAACGATTAAAGGCAAAACGCTGAACGTTAAATATGCAACACAAGTGAAGTCTCGCCCTCCTACATTTGCCGTCTTCGTAAGCAAACCATCCGAAGTTCCAGAGTCATACCAACGATTTTTGTTGAGCCAGCTTCGCGAGGAATTTGACATGGTTGGTGTGCCAGCTCGCTTACTTTTAAGGGGCAAAACGGAAAACCCATTTGAGAAGCGCAAGAGGTTTCAGCAGCGCACAAGCAGCGTCCTCTACGGCAAGCAGCGCCAGTCGCGTGAACCAATCAACAAGGTAGTTGTGGACCCACCTGTTAAGCCAAAGACTAGCAAGAAAGCATCACTGACAAGGAAACAAAAGACTGGACACTTTATCCCACGTCGTGTGAAAAAGAAGAGTTCAACATCAACAAAATTCAACAGATAAGACAAGCATTTACACCCAGCACACTTAATACGTGCGCTTTCGATCACATATTACTCGATTAGATACAGCAAACAATTTCATTACTTTCCTATCGAGTGTCTACGTGTTCTCTGGAAAACACTGCTCCAAGCTAAAGCCTTTTGACGCATGCTTGCTTTGATAGTGATCATTTAGCTGAGTTTTCTATCATAAAAACAGATTAAAACTCATTCTAAACTATCAGATCAAGTCATTTCACGTACATTAGCAGTGATGAGAAACGTAGTCATGCAGATTTTGCATTTAATTCCATTTCGATCTGCTTCCATCTTGGCTTTTGACTCGGCATGATTTTTATTCTTTGCCTCTTTCATCTTTTTCGCATTATTACGATCGCGCTTCGCCGCTGACTTCTGACCGTTGCCACCACCCATGAAACTTTTGTACAATTTAAGTAATTTAGAAAATAAGACGTTTGGTAAGGAGTACGCACAATCAGCTGTGTAATTCCATGGAAACATCTGTCTACTGCGGTAATAGTACTTTACTAAAAAAAATGTATTAAATATCGGTTTTGATAAGAAAATGAACTTATCTATCCGATAAAATATTAATACCACTACCAGCTCCAAAAGCTATCAATGGTTCCATGATACGACTTTATAGTGACCCGCTCAAACCTTACCGGGAAAACACTGCTCGATAGTAAGACCCTTAGACGAATGTTTGCTTTCAAAGTGGTCGTTTAGCTGCGATCTCTACTCGTTAACCAAGCAATTACAGAATATAAACGCAAGAATAGAAATGGAATCGCAAACTTTGAGAGAACGTACACTGGCAGTAATGAGAAATGTAGTCATGCAGATTTTACATTTCACGCCATTCTTATCAGCCTCCATCTTTGCTTTTGACTCAGCGTGGTTTTTTTGCTTCGCTTCCTTCATTTTCTTGGCGTTATTTCGCTCGCGCTTAGTCGCAGACTTCTGCCCGTTGCCACCGCCCATAATGATAAAGTGCTGAATTTCAGTCAATTAGAATTGTATTTAAATTATACAAAAATTATTTAAATTTTGTGATCGTTACGATGAAAGGACGTATGTCATGGCTGTACTTAAGTCATGTGCAGCGTTTGTTCGTGTGATCACGAAGGCTCGCAAACATTCGATATAATTCCATTGAAGTGTGATGAAGATTCTAGAGGTCACGATCAAGAAGGGTATGCTGCATACATTGAGCAAGACGATGTTGATGGAATGAAGCAAGTGATACATTCGGGTGACGATATCGCAACCGAGCAAGAACATATGCAGATAGCCATGGCTTCACTAAGATCGGAAGTGCATACACTACGTAATTATAAGACCAATTACGAATTGCTTTGCGGTCAGGTTAGTGAGCTCAATGCTCAGATTGGCCTCCACTTACAACGTCACGAGTCTGACGTGACCGCTTTTCAAACATTAATTGCTGATCTTCAGACCGAAAAGATGGCGCTAGAAGCGCAAGTGGTAGAAGTACAAGAGAGATTGAACAAAGAGTATGACAAAGCTGAACAAGACCGAGAGTATTCGGAGCAGATACACCAACAGCTTGGTACAGTAGCGGAGCTCCTCAAAGCCACAGAGAAGCGTCTGGAGCAGCAGGAATCCCATTATATGGTCGAGATCAAGACACTAAGAGCTCAACTTGCATCGAAAGATGACAATTATGAGGAAATTCAGATTCAAGTTCAAAAGTTAGAACAAGAAATCAAATTTTATCAAGCACAAGAAATTGCTGCCAAGGAACAAGACGTGGCTCGAAAAGAACGTGCGAAAAGCAAACACAAACAGGAGATAAAGGCACGAGCATTAAAACTTCAAGAGCTGAATGAAGAGATAAAGACACAACGTTCGACAGTGCGCGCGACCAAGAAGCAACTCGCAAAAATGCAGGCGAAGAACAACGCGCTTTGCAAGCAGCTAGCCAATGTGAAACGAGATGGAGCGCATTTGTCCAGTATCATCAACAGTCAACGCGTTCAGTACGAATCACAGGTCTCAAATTTCTTGAATGATAAAAAACAAAAGAAACAGTTAGCAAAGCGTGTGACTGCTTTATCTCAGGAGGTCGAACAACTTCAGAGGGATCTTGCAGATGCCAAAGACAAAATCGTATCGAAAAACGACAAGCTCGGAGAATATCGAAACGAGCTTGAATGTCTACACCATAAGCAGCGGCAAACTTTTCAAAAACTTGAAGAAACCCAACGCATAAACGACAACCTCATGAAACAGATCCGAAAATTGCAAAACGCATCAAGTGAGCGACATGCCCACATCAAGATGGAAAAACAAATACAGCGAGAAAGTCGAGACATGAAAGAACTCATTTCTTTGCGCGAGCTTCTGGCCGACAACCAACAACATGCTACTGTATCATCTCAAGGTGTTCAAAAGTTGCGTCGCGAACTTGTGACCGTCCAAAATTTGCTGCAATGCTGTGCACAAGAGCAGCAAAATCGATCTGATCTAGACGAAGAATCGTCTGAAGAGATGTGCGAAAACTTCTTGCCTGATGATAGTATCGAAAACTCTGCGCAGCTGTAATAAGCTGAGCTTAGCATCAAGTAATGAAAAGATGACGCAACAATACTCATTGGCCATTCATTGTTGATTTTCACTGTTAAAACGCTCATTTTCTTTCGCAAGAGCCTCGTAGCGTGATTTGAGTCTGTTATATTCTTGTCTTAAGAAAGCGTTTTCTTCTTCAAGTTCCTGGAATTTCTGGCTCATTCCATCAGCAGTATACATTTTTGCGGTGCCGGACTGATCAAGCAATTTGTGCTGCTGCTCTAATTCAGCAATTCGGTCGTCCTTTTCACGCATGCTCTCACGAAACGTTTTGCGCAGTGTCTCCATTTCTTGCTTAAGCTGTTGCTGCTGCTGTTCCATTTTAACAGTCAAAGAAGCCGGGAGGCTCGACATGGACGCACCAAATGGTCTACCTTCGGGCGGAGTTTTGCTTCCACGTAATCGCTTCAAAGTGAATCAATGTAAATCAGCAAAGGTAATAAAAGCAAGGTTGGGAATAAGTTAACTTACTGGAATTCGCGAAACACTTCCATCTCCGGGGACTGGCATGGATGGAGGCGGTGTGATTCGAGTAAGTGTCTCTGATGCTGCACCGAAGTTTCCGCGCCGTTCTCGCAAGCTTTGTAATTGCTTATCTTTGTTCTCTACTTGAGATTTCAGGCTGCAAACCAGTTCTGTCAAACGTTCCTTCTCCACCTGTTCGTTGACCAAACCACAACAACTTAGCTCATGAAGATCTAACTACCCGTGCAACTTGTCAATACGCACAGCAATTGCACGATACTGAGCAATTTCGCTTGGTCGCGGCATTGTACGATCGGATGACAACGAACAACTCGCGGATCGTTCACCACTTTGGCCTTTATGTTCGCCTACTAGTTGACGAAGACGCTCCAGCTCGGCTTGTTCCACTTGATTTGTATTCTTTACACCGTCTGCTGTTCGTGCACGCCTTGCTTGGTGTAATTTTGATTTCCACGTCTCTAATTGACGTTGAAGAGCATCTATCAACGCATCATCTGTCTTTGATTTCTCAATCAAAACTTGAAACTTGTCACGCATTTCTTGTCGTTCTCGGTCTAGTATTTGGACCCGAGCCTTTATAGCATCGTACTTTCGAGTTAGCCGATGGAGACGGTCTTGCAATTCGTCACGCTGACTCGATAGCTGGTCAATCACTTTTTGACGGTGCAGTTGCTGATCAGACAAATCTTGTTGAGCGCGTTTATCAACGTCCAACACCGTAGCAGAATTTTCAGAACTTTGTGCATCAGAGACAATCGAACCTTGTTTTAAATTCGCGAGTTGAGTCTGAAGCCTTTTGACCTTGGATTTGAGAATGATGATGTGCTGAGCACGACCGCGGCGGGCTGATCTACTTGTAGTGCTATCTGTGTTACAAATAATGTCTTCGAGTGGCACGTCGTCACCAACTTCTCGGATCAAAGCACGCTGAGTAGTTTTTAATTCTTGCTGAAGTGCTGTATTCTTGAGTTTTAATGCCTCACAGTTCTTTTTCAGATTCTCGTCATTGATACAAGTATCGTTTGTAGACACAGTTGGGGTCTCGGATGAGGTGACAGAACTTAAGCTGTTTGTCTTATTTCCAGCGGCACGTGCGTGCAAGCGCTGCAACTTGAGCTTAAGTGTGTCGATTTCTTGCTCATGGTGCTTGCTAGTAGTTTCAAGCGCTATGCATTGCTTCACTGAGTCAGCTGTACGTTGCTTCTCACGCTGTAGTAAACGCTTCAAGGTTCGCAGTGACTTAGCCTGATGAACAATCTTCACGTCGCGAATATCCTACGTATTTCAAATTATCTAAATCAAAGATTACACAAATGTGTTTTACCGCTAGTTCAGACTCACATGGTCAAGTTCTTCCTTATCCAAAAGAATTTCATGAAATGCTTCAATATCAAGCCCAGGCACCGGCGCTTGTGCTTCCAGCTGAATCTGCAATCTAACATAATTCACGTTGATCATGTTATCCAAAGCACTTTACGGTAGCTGATAGTACTTACGCTTTCACTTGCTGTCGAAGATCACGTATTTCCGAGCATGATGTTCCGTTAGTATTTGTTACTTCCTCAGCTTCTCGCACTTGGTCCCATCGCACGTCGCTACTTAATGATTGCTGAATCTCATCTTGGTTGCATTTGTCGCGAAAACTAGCTTGCGCCTCATAACCATATTCCGTATTGTTCTTATTGCATCTGTCAATGAATCGTTGCTTGTTTAACATATTTGAAGAGGTCATTGCTGGTTCATCGTCAGAGCAACTGCTATCATCCTCGTCGTCGAATGAAGGAACGATTAATGGAGTCTGGCACAACAAACATGGTTTGAGCTAAGTTTTACTTCCAACTAGCATAACAAAATTTTATCAACCTGTTGAGGTTGTTCGATCAGCATTTTACCATCGACATTGACACGTGTCTGGACGCGTTCAATCTCCATAATTGCACTATTGGGTAGGTGATGCCAAAAACAGCACGCAACCAACGATTCTTATAAATACCGAAGTTTTCAGCTACCAAGAAGTTCGTGTCCTAACTGCACTTCAAATATATAAGTTGAAACTGAGGTCGTACACTACTCTTTTCCATTCGAACAAACCTATTGTGTCTGCTTTCGGTGCTGCTTCTTCGCCTCGATTGTGAAATTAGCGAGCTCTTCCACTATCTCACAAGTTTTGGGGTTGGGGGCTGATCCCTTTCGCCTCACCGGAGCGCTAATGGTCGATGTAGAGCGCACCTTTCGACCATAACTCAAATTATAATCAAATGCAGTGGCAGTATCTCGACGTGTTCGCACCACGCGGTCAATAGCATGTTGAAGACCATTGAATGTATCTTTTTGATTGTAAAAAAGTCGCAAACTTTCGATGCGACTAGTTTTAAACGTCATTTCACCGAACCCGCGCATCTCTACCTTGCGTCCATCACCCTTGATGCCTTTATACTTGCCTGTGAACGGTCCCCAGTGTCGCCACGAAAAGTAGCATTGGGGAGGCTGAGTAAAGACGTCTAGCACCTCCATGGGAAAACCGTCTGGGAAGGCTTCAGTAAGCACCACACGAGGATCCTGATGTTCTTCACATTCTTCGCACGCTGTGTCTGTACACGGCACAGCGTCGCCTAGATAGAGGAGCCCAAACATGTCATTTTCGAGAATGGATGACCCAGGCACCTGCAGGCCATCATTAATTTGCAGATAAAAGCTTGCTTGATCCACACTATTCCACTGATCATAGCGAGATTTATGTGTCGCCTCCATGACAAATGTTTGGCAACCCTCTTCCACATACGCAGCAAGAGAGGCGGTTTCTGACCGACGTAAACAACCCTTTGCATACGCCAAATCAGTAAGTACATACTCCGGGTAGCCATAACGCCATTCAATGGTTTCACCACTTACGGTGCCATGCATCAGACGCGACGGTAACCTAGCACCATTTGCAACGAGTGCATCGAGTTCCTGTTTAGCCTTTGCCAGTTTGGATGCAGACACTGTAAGAGACGACCCAGCGACAGGTACAAAGAGGAGAACATTGCCAGCGATATTGCGCTGCGATTGTATCGACGTCGTTGAGGAGTTAGATGCTACTGAGTCCATTCGATGTGCGCGCGATGCATAAAGCGAATGACTCGAACAGTTCGAGCCGGCTCGTCCTCGAGAAACTAAGAGTCGATCAATATCCTCAGATGTCGTCGATGTCGATGTCGGGGAAACCCCTATATTTGATGTAGGTGTCAAAACAGATATGGCCTCGTCAGTCAATGAATCTGATCGAGTCTTGCCTGAAGGCACGTATGACATCCTTGCATCGGATAAAGACGTAACCTTCGGTGCCAATGACTCACGGTCTTCGTGTGCTATGTTTTTTCCGGCCACATCTCTATATTCACTAATCGATTCTGTAAAAGAAGACATTGAGTCAGCTCTTCGCAACGCATCGTGCTCGTCTAAAGAGAGTAGCATTCGTTTATCCAACGCAGATCCCAGCATGCATGGATGTTCGCTGCTATGTTGCTTAGTGATTTGAATCTCCTGTAGCGCATCGACCCACTGCGTTGCGCTTCCTCCATCTTCTACTATGAAATCTAATGTAATACACCTGGATGCCGACCCAATAATAACTGAAAAACGTTTATCGTCTTCATCTTCCTCAAACATTATATTCGCACGCAATATAGTGCCCATCAGTACTGGATCCGGCCCAATTGTCTTCGTACTGGCATTTTCGCTGCGATCGTCCAGTGTATGCCCTGACTTCAGCCACAGCTTAAAAGACGTCTCATTTTCGCACTTATAAAGCTTCGGATGATGACGTAGTGTAAAGTAAAAGTACTTGTCTACCCCATCAAGATCGCTCTTGGTCATCAAATAACCGCTGTGTCCGAATTCTACTGTCTCATCGACCTTCAAAGCGTTTGTGGCGACAAAGGGAGCGCAATCGCCATATCTGGATGTAGTACATCGCCCAGCGCTTGAACTGTGGCTGTTGGTCGATGAGACCGACCTTCGGATAGCTGGATTACCGGAGGGTGCGCTGTGGGACCGTAGCGCTGATGCTTCATCCCCTTGTGATTCGGAGTGAGTCCTAGTGATAGGCTGATGCAACTGTGAGCTTTCTAGAGATGATGTACTCGCGTTATAAATGCTATCGCCATCCTTGCAATGAAGGTGTCCATTCATGCGCCGATTGTCCTTTTGATGTTCATGACTTAACGTTAAGTGGTCTCCACCCGCTCTCTGTTGGTTCGGCTTCCGTGTATCGCCATACTGAACTGCCTCCTCGAATCGAAAGCCCGTCTCGTTAGCGAGACCTTCGTCTCTTCGACCAGTGCGACGCCCGCGCAGTCGATGCGCAATTGCCTTCATGCTGCGATCGAGGAGTGAAGGTCACTCAATTGCGTGCGGAATGCGCAATGGACTTGGTGTACCGTACTGGCGTTTTTCCGATGTTTGAATAGCTGAAATTCTGTCACATGTTCTTGTGTGACTTCGTTTGCGTTCACCCACCCACACATGCATACAAATGTTTACTGAAAATACAAAGCTGATTCTCCGTGAAAAATGCACTGGTGAATAAAAACTGTCGTCGGGATTTTAAGAATCTGGGCAAAAATGAAGGACAATATAAGTTACTGATAGTAAGTAATCAAGAATCTGCCTTTATAAGTTTCAGCATGTTTGTCCCTCAATTACACATATTTAAAACGTCATCGTGATATAATGCATGGATACCAAAAAATGATACATTGCAGAATTTTAAACAAAAAAACAGACCAACTTTATGCTAAATATATGGTTACATAGGGTTACCATGTGCCCTGCATAGAGACTTTCACAAACAAAATCGGCACTAAGTAACGCTAACAGAATAGGCTCGTACGATCAACCCATGAGAGCCTTTCAAGTTTGTAACTGGGAATCAAGTTTGTTTTTAGTTCATATTTAGAATTACATCTAATCGGAGTTATGTCTCCTATGCGATATTCAAAATTATAACAATGTGCCATATGGCGTGCTCAGATGTTCCACAATTTTTTTTCTCATTTGTACAACTACGCTGGTTCTTCTAGACTGGGCAACAGTGTAATGTGTATGTGCACCATGTACCCCACTTTACGCGCACATCCGTTCTTTTGATGATACGGCTGGTATGCGGAATTCGATTTCCGAGCCACGAAGACTGGTTGAAGTGCGGGGGGTGGAGGACCAATGAGCTGAAATGGGGCTCATAAAAGATACGAAGTAAGACAGCGTTCCTAAAGCCACCGTGCAGCACCGCGGTACGTGAGAGTTTAAATCTTGTGGAGATATTGATGAATTGCGCCCTATTCTTTCTTCGTTAAAATATATGCACCTCGCGGAGGTCGAAAATATCGGGGCCCAGGAGAGAGGAAAGCGACTCTCGTACTCGTATTCGTGGGATTGACGGTCGGTCTTGTCGGTGGTGAGCATCATGCCACGAGCTATGTAATTTCAAATTATATGTGAAAGGTCCGGAGGCGTCGTGTGATTGCGTACGACGCGCGGCTATGAAAAATAATAATAGTTTAAGCATTACATATGCCAAACACGCATATGGCAGCCGTGTATCTCACGTACGGGCACTAATAAATCAAGGTTGTTTCAATCATCCTTTGTAATGTGAGGACTCGTACAGCTTGCACGTTGTCTCGTCAAACACCTAAATTTTAGACAGGATCTCATCCAATATATGACGTGGCTGACCGCAACGGCTATGAATTTATTGGAGGTCAAAATGTAAAGTGTCATTCATGTCTCTCCTCATCACCTTGAAACAGCAAACATTCGTCTCGACAAAGAAGCAGAAATGCTTTCGAGTGATCGAAGATTTGGAAGATTCGGTGCAGTTAGAACACTGCTCAATTTGATTAATGTTATTGTTGGGTGCCTTGAGCCAGAGTAGTGGTAGGGCGGCGCGGTCTCGTGAGGAAACAAGATGGTGCGATCGTGTATTGTGGTCTCTAAGGCTTAAAGCCATTGAATATCGAAATGTCGCGGTCCTTTGACTACACCTCTGGTGGAATGTCGTGTAGCAGCTGCAAGCTTGTGCGTCACAGTCAATGGGGACAAATGCTAGCAATTTCGCAGTCTTCCGACCCAGTGTGAGTTGAGATGATGGAGTACGTTACCCCTAATTAGGGGCCGTGTAAGCCATGTCAAGCACGTG
>NW_020187244.1:1453734-1458310 GCF_900000015.1 Plasmopara halstedii
CAAATTATTGCATAAACTTTTTAGTTTCGACTGGTCTCTTTAAAACGTTCAGTCATGTCAAATTTGGCTACTAACGGCCGATGGTCCGATACCATCCGCCAGTAATCGACGAGATCCCTTTCTTCTCTTAGTAATGTAGGTGACTGCACAGAGTGCCAGTCGTGTCCAAACTGTGGACGCTTTAAGCGTGCAACGTCCGGCAATTGACGTGGCACGAGGTGGCAGTCGACGGGTTGAAGGTGCAGTATAGAATTATCACGAACAATTCCATCGCCTTTGATTTCTTGACCAATTTTTATCCTATTGCTGAAGATAAAGTCGACACTCACCTCGCTGTTGTTGTGATTACAGTGAGTTATTCGCGCCTCTCGCCCATGTAAATGAGCAAATATACTGTAAAATTTGTGATTTGTTACGAGTCTGTACACGGGATCGTTGTAGTCGTTAAAGTCCCCACATAGCAACACCGGCATATTAAATAATTCTTTACGTGCCACGTACTTGCGCATTGCCAAAAGCACGCGATTGATTTCATTTAGACGCAGACTCGTGTACATGTCACTGTGAGGGAATGTCAAATGCGAATTGACGATCAATAATGAGCGCTGACTCAGTGGCACTATCTTGCGGTTCCATTTTGTTGCCACATGCAGAAGCAGCGCCACGCGGTCGCCCGCTTCCTCCACAAGATCGACACTTTCTACATTATGAACCTCCAGCTTGCTTTTATCCACGAATATAGCGAGTCCGTCCTGCTTATCGCCTGGTCGTTTGACTGTGTGAATTTGGTGTGTCCGCTGGAACGCTTGGCGGAAGGCGCATTGATAATCGTGGTCGAACCAAAATTCTTGCAGACAAATGACGTCGCACTTTTCGCGCTTGATGGCACTGATGGCGGCTTGGGCGCGAGCTAAAAAAGAAGTTGAATAATCACTCTCCAAACGACCACCGTGTCGGAAATAGCACGGAGCTAGGAGGTTGAACGTCATGAGCGACAGCGACCGTCGACGACGCATTGCCTCGATTAGCTCACTTCCAATAGCCATGTGTCACACACAGTTGATATATCTGTAAATTTTGGTCTAGCAATGTGAAGGAACGTTTTGTTTGTTTTACATTATGTCGTTAAAGAGCTGCTGATAATTCTGGCCAATGAAGTGCTTGTAGGTAACAATATATCTTGTCTCGCATGACTAGTAAGGGTGTGGTCAAGCAGCGACAAAAGCGCAAGTCGCTGGCTGAAGACTATGGAGGGGCTGTGGGTGAGGATCTTCTCGAGTACATGGAGAGCGAGGAAGCCACTGGTGGCTTGCAGCAGTCCGTGGACAGTGTAGGAGCCTCCAGCAACTTATCACGCCGCATCCAAAATCGTCTACAGAAGCTGAACGAAGTGGCACAGACTGTGGGTGGAAATGGCGAGGAATCTGGTTACTATGACTTCTCGACTCTTGATATGAAACCCGATCATGAGGCTCGTCCTGTTTGGGTCTGTCCCAATGGCCGCATCTTTCTCGAAGCCTTTTCTCCCATTTACAAACAGGCTTATGACTTTCTTGTGGCTATTTCCGAACCAGTATCTCGTCCTGAATTCCTTCACGAATACAAACTAACACCTTATTCGCTCTATGCAGCCGTGTCAGTTGCAATTGAGACTGAGAGCATTCTAAAAGTGCTTGGAAGATTGTCGAAAAATCGCCTGCCTGACGGCATCGTGGCCTTCATCAAGGACTGTACGCTAAGTTACGGCAAGGCCAAACTTGTGCTGCACCATAATGAGTATTACGTTGAAAGTCTGTACCCAGACGTGCTACGAAAACTACTAGAGCATGAGCATATCCGAGCTGCGCGTGTCAAGGAGACAACAGAGACCATTGCAGACCACGCTTCAGCGGCCACTGCACCGGCCGTTGCTTCTAATGGGGCAGGATCTGAAACTGCAAATGAGTTTATTCAAAAGGAAATTTCTGCTGAAGACCAGGCTAATTTGCAGTATCAAAAGCTATTAAACGAAGACTACAACCTGGTAGACGAAAATCACCCTGGAAAAACAATTAGCGATCGGCAAAAGACCGTGCGTACGGTTTCATTCAAAATTCGTAAATCAATGGTGGAACAGGTAAAACGGGCATGTTTAGATCTTGACTACCCGCTAATGGAAGAGTACGACTTTCGCAATGATAAAACAATTCCTGATCTCGAAATGGATCTTAAGCCCACTACACGTATTCGTGAATATCAGGAAAAATCGTTAAGTAAGATGTTTGGTAACGGACGGGCTCGATCGGGTATAATTGTGCTGCCGTGTGGTGCAGGTAAGACGCTGACAGGTGTCACGGCGGCGTCGACGATTAAAAAGTCATGTTTGTGCCTTTGTACATCTGCCGTGTCGGTGGAACAATGGACGGCGCAGTTTAAAATGTGGACAAATATTCCAGAAAAGAAAATTTCGCGCTTCACTTCTGTGGCGAAAGACTTCATTGACCCAGAATCGGGTGTCATTGTAACCACATATACAATGGTCGCTTTCGGTGGACGCCGCGCTCGCGCTTCAGAAGAGGTTATGCAACTCATTCAAGGACGCGAGTGGGGATGCATTTTACTGGATGAAGTTCACGTTGTACCCGCTAAGATGTTTCGCAAGGTCATTGGCTCTATTGCCTGTCATTGCAAGCTTGGTTTAACCGCTACTTTGGTACGCGAGGACGATTTGATCGGCGATTTGAACTTCTTAATTGGCCCGAAGTTGTACGAAGCCAATTGGATGGATCTGACTCAAAGTGGATTCCTTGCGAATGTCTCATGCGTCGAGGTTTGGTGTCCTATGGCCGGAGAATTTTATCGTGAATATTTGCGCGAGAGCAAAAGCGCTCGTAAGCGTGCACTGCTCTATGTGGCGAATCCAAACAAATTTACAGCCGCTGAGTTTCTGATCCAGTACCATGAGGAGCGAGGTGATAAGATCTTGCTCTTTTCAGATGATGTTTTTGCTCTCCGTCTTTACGCGACAAAGCTGAACAAGGGCTATATTTACGGCGGTACCGGAGAGCGCGAGCGAATGCGCTTGCTACAATCATTTCGAAGCTCGCCCCTGGTAAACGTTATCTGCATTTCGAAGGTTGGTGATACGTCAATCGATTTGCCCGAGGCTAATGTTATTATTCAAGTGTCGTCGCATTTTGGTTCAAGACGACAAGAAGCGCAGCGCCTTGGACGTATATTGCGTCCCAAGGCGAATGCAACGGGCGGGTTTAATGCCTTCTTCTACACACTTATCTCAACGGATACGCATGAAATGTTCTACTCCAACAAGCGCCAACAGTATCTCGTGGACCAGGGATACACGTTTAAGGTCGTGACAGATCTTTTCGAACCAGGTTCGTTTGAGGGTGTATTTACGCGGAAAGAGGACCAAAGGGCGCTGTTAAATGAAGTCTTAAGCGCTGATGTTGAAAGTGCTGCCAAGGACGAAAACGCTGCAATTCGAGACGACGAAGATTTGTCGCGTCTTGAACTTTCAGGCAATGGCCGCAAAAAGAAGAGGTTAACCTCGCTCGGAGCTCTTTCCGGCGCAGATGGCACCAAATATATGGAATATTCCGCTGGACACGGCGCCAAGCAGCGCCACAATCTTTTTCGCGATCGGTATCGTTAGACATGCACGAAGACAATAAACTTGACAAGAAAGTCGCGTAATATAGTGTTTGCCTCAAGTATCAATAACCGTTGCCCAAAGCTACACATTAGTATTCGTACTTATGTGAGGAATTAGGATTAATTCAGCGAGAGCTCAAAAATATTAAGATAGGCCAAGCTGTCGAAGCTTAGCGCTCGAGGAAGCGTTATTTGGGTCACCGACCTTTCGTTCTATACTTAGAACAAGTACGAGTTATTGGATCGCAAGAGTAATCATTGCCTTCCCAAGTCTTTGGTTTAAAATCCAAAAATAATTTTAGTTTCTTTTTTATCCTAATTATAAAGTTAGATTTTCCAAAATATACTAAATATAAACAGCAAAATCTAAATCCATGCATAACTGGCTACCTAACCACATACCGCATTCTTGTTTGGATGAAGTCACACTATGCACATCTCGTGTGACACACACCCCTGTTACCAGGGTACGTATAACCCCGTTACACCCTCCCCCATTAAGATTGAGAGCATTTACAGTTCCAATCAAATTGCCTCAACGAGGCACGCGTGTCCGCTAGACACTGCAACTCAATTCGTTGGAATCAAACAACTTCCTTGCTAAATGAGCCCTGTTTCCACGACACGGAAGTCACCAAGTTTCGCTGGTTCTGACAGCGGGCACGGGCAGAGTCCAACTTCGTCTCCCACACGCGGTGCGATGTCGGACAGTGCGTCCGCGGCACCGGGGGATGTACATCCTAGGCTCGATGAGCACAAGCGTCGTGCTTTGCGCACGCTATGAATGACATATTACCTCATTAGAGATGTGAAAGTGGTCAATTACGAGTCTGACACTCCTTTTCCCGCATGGGATGATGAGAAAGACGAGCTGCGCCAGCAGCGTAATACGAGCCCTGCTCGCGCCTTGCGGACCCCATGTCTG
>NW_020187244.1:1458320-1473982 GCF_900000015.1 Plasmopara halstedii
ATGTTCCCGAGACCATGGCAGTTCCTCTGCTTGTCACCCTTTATTCGTGATTGCAGCGTTGAAGCTGTAGCAAATTAAATTTTTCATGCGCTTTGATGTCACATAGCAATTAGTAATCATATCGAGATGCAGAAGAAATTGTTCATCTTCCGTAAAACTCGTGACAAAACAAGCCACTCGACGTTATTTTGAATCAAGAAAAGTTAAAAAAATATGTCTCTCCTATGATACTATCGTGCGCTAGAATGTCCTGAGCATTTGCTCACAATAAAGACTGCTGACACGTTGCGCAAAACACTCAGCGCTGCCTTGTCATCCTCAAAATTTGTAATGGACGAGCATGAGCGTCGCCGCCATGCTTAAAAACACGTGCGATAGCGCATTATGGTTAAATTTGTCCTTGCTAGGAGCCCAGACGAGGCTCTGGATGAGACCACCAACAAATTTGACACCGTATACAAGAAGCTCGTAGCTCGAATGGCTCCACTCCCAATTCCACGTCATGAAGCAGGCAATGGGACCGAAAAGCATCACAGGAATAAATCCAACAAAGAGAAACACCGCGTGCATGCTTACACTGGCCCAAACAGCCAGCACCATGTACATTACAGCAGCCATCCCGATAATCAAGTATGCCCATGGTTCGGGTAGATGACGACTAGCGGCTAGCGACAGCAGAGCAAAGTTGGTGATGACGGAGCATGCCAGTACAAAGCGCCACAATATTTCAATCATCTTATCCACATTTGCCCGGCTTAACTTGACACCAAAGACGCGCGCAGTCTGCACTAAATGCTTTTCTTGCTTGTGAGCAATGTCACGCATAGCCTCAAAGGCAACATGGTGCAGTAGTCCACCGAGTGCGGCGGAAATACCAAGCGCCATAAAGTACATAACGTACCAAGCCAAATCACCTTTGTCTGTAGCAGTAAAAAGTCCAGTGTAGACCGCAAAAGAAAAGCACTGCGCAGCTAGTAGGTAATCAGTGATGATGCACGCCGGCTGCGCATCCCATTCCTCGCCTGTGGCATCACGGTAGGCCCAAAGAGACCAATTCTCAAGTTCGGCCACGGCTTGACGACAAGCCTGGGCCATCGTCGAGGCGGCAGTAGTTGTACCAGGCGCAAGTCGCTTGCGCTGCGTAGCCATCGTCTGGTGCGTCGCAACTTCTGGGCTCATCGTGCGGATAGCGGACGGAGAATGCGCACCGACCGTTTTTCAGTGCTATTATTGAATTTTAGAGTAGTACAATCGCCATGTTAAATTTGGGTCATGACCCAAATACAGGTTGTTCATCTTATTTCGCCAAAAAATACAATTAGGTCAACACGGAAAAATAAATATCAACTAAACGTCATACTAGTATGAAATCAAGTCGTTGCAAAACTTTCGAATTTGGAGCAATGCGAAAGTAATAAAAGTCTCTCAGTTTGAGCGGAGCGTTCAAATGGTGACAAAAAAACTGATACCAGAAGTGTATTATTAGATGACGAATGTGATACCACACCAAGATTACACGATTTCCATAGTGGCAATCTGATATCGTTGGAATAGTATCTGCGCACAAAGAAACACTCAAGTAGAATTCTGATTCTTTTGTGGTTTCTGTGTCGTGACAATGTTAAATGCTATGAGATGCAGAGCTGTTTTAAGTGGAAAACTTTTTTGTTGTGCTTTACATATTTTAGCTTATGCTGTTAGATCAAAAACCGTCTGCTGAGATGTCAAGTAGTTTCGTTGTAAAGCCCCGTCAAATCCCTCGAATCTTACATCCTACATCATTTATCATTAATTACTATGTTGATTAAATCACATTTCTTTGAGTTTTAACTATTCTCGTGCGATATACGAAGTCCTGTGTTGAAAGTTGGAAGACAACAGTAGTATCGTAAGTATGAGAATAATGCGGGACTTTGTCTCAAACGGCAAATGCCAATAGCTCATACTTTGTTAAAATGCAGATCGCAACAGTTTCTGCAGAAATGCTGACTTTAAGCAATTGTAACTCCTATAGTATGTCCAGTTATGTTGTGAAAAGTGGAATAAAAAACTCTTGATGGCGGTCAGTACGTTTATTATTATGTTTTGAGAGGGTCCAGTATCTGCCTGTACCTACGCTGAGAGTTACACTTACTTTTTAACACATTTTGACGTCTGACGGTGTGATCTTTTAATTTCATCGGCTCGTATGGGCGTGTCCCCATTTTGGAACGGTGTTGAAAACTCAGCACTAGATTTATTTCGACGGAATTGAAAGGATAGCAGCATGAGCCAGTCATGGCTCTGCCGATCAGCAAAGCCATCTAGCGTTGATAGCGTCTCTTTAATGGAGCTAAGGACTACCGATGATATTTCTCGTTTGTAGGTCGACACAAACTGAGACTTACGGAAGAGCCATCGCACGACCAGAAATGTCGGCAGCATCTTTCTATGATCCCCGAGTGCACTAATGATACCACGCGCACTTGAGAAATTGTAATTATTTTTTGCTTGCAGAGATAGAAAATGGGATGCACCGTTAATTTTTGGTTAACGCTTTAATACACTCACTTTGCTGGTCGTGCGATGGCTCTTTGGTAGTCCTTACAGCGGCTTTGCTGATCGGCAGAGCCATGAGTGGCTAATGCTGCTATCCTTTTAATTCCATCAGTGCTGAGTTTTCACCGGGGAGACGCCCATATGAGGCCGATGGCGCCAAATATTATTTTCTAACCCCCCCGCGAGCTCTTATGTCGGATAAGACAGAAAAGTAGGCCATGGTGGATAGGCTCAAGACAGGTCTAACGAACATTTTATTACTATGGTAACAGATAATTTTATGCATGTACTCTGAGTCTTACATATGCTGACAAGATAAACGTATATATGACATGGTCTATGAGTTGTGGTCAGGCACTGTTAAGCTGGTTGCCTACACAAAAGCATTTCTTTTTCTTAAATTTCTAACAATGTCAATGGCTTGCACATTAAAGGAGACCAAGAGAACGGTCGATCTCTTCGATCTGCTCTTTTTTAGGGAAATGTGTGTGATGTATCCCCATCAATCGCTGAACAACCCTGATCACTTGGCAGCTGTAGCCGAATTCGTTGTCGTACCACACGTACAGGATCACCCTGTTGCCATCGACGATGGTGGCCTTACCATCTATTGTACCAGCGGCGCGGCAGCCAATAAAGTCAGTTGATGCAACTTCGGCAGAGTTGACAAAGTCAATCTGGTTTTGAAGCGGCGAATCCAGCGATACCTTTGACATATACGAATTGATCGAGTCTTTGGTGATACCCTCTGCTTTGGATGGGTCGAGCGTTAAGTTGAGAATCGCTAACGACACATTAGGCGTGGGCACTCGGATAGCGTTTGCGGTCAATTTATCCTTGAGGTTTGGAAGGCACTTAGCCACAGCAGCAGCAGCACCCGTTTCGGTAATCACCATGTTGAGCACCGCACTGCGACCACGACGCTCCTTTATGTGATAGTTGTCGATCAAGTTTTGGTCGTTTGTAAACGAGTGCACTGTCTCAATGTGTCCACCCATGATGCCGTACTTGTTGTCTAGCGCATACAGCGAAGGTGCAATAGCATTGGTCGTGCAAGAAGCGGCAGAGTAGATATCTTCTGACGCCGAGATGGAATCGTCATTAACACCGGCCACGATTGTCGGCACTGTACCCTTCGCAGGTGCCGTCAAAAGGACTTTGGAGACACCGGGAGACTTTAGGTGAAGTCCCAACATATCAACATCACGCCAGCGACCAGTGTTGTCGATGACAATGGCATTATCAATGCCATACTTTGTATAGTCGCACTTGTCTGGTCCATCCGAATATATGATCTGGATAAGGTTTCCATTAGCGATAATAGCGTTCACCTCCTCTTTAACGGTAATACTTCCATGAAACGGTCCATGCACTGAGTCGCGACGCAGCAGACTTGCTCGCTTGAAAAGGTCCTCCTTAGTACCCTTGCGTACGACAATAGCTCGTAGCATAAGTTTAACGCCTGGACCGCTCTTTTCTATAAGCAGACGGGCCAGAAGACGACCAATGCGACCAAAACCATAAAGAATCACATCTCTTGCCGTAAGAGTAGGGGTCTGGGTTAATGGGGCCATCTTGGCGTTCAATTGTTCGCCAAGCGCGCGCAATTCGGGTTCGCGACCTTCTGATGTAACCTGAGCCTGGACATTCAATACTTGCTTCTCCATAAAGACAAATGTACGACCAAGATCAATTCGCATATCGCGCGCATTGGGCGCGTACTGCACGAGAGCGAGCAGGACAACGAGCGTCTCGGTTGGTTGCATGCTTTTGCCCACGTACTTGCAAACATATTTGTGCAGCTTGATAATGTCGATACTGTTTTTGTGCACAAGACCTTTGCCAAACAGGACGCTCACCACATTGTTTTCGCGATATAGACGGCCGATGAGCGGTACCATTAGGTCAGCCGCATTCTCTTGTGTCTTCCATTCTCTCAGTTCATTCTCACGCAAAGCATTAATCTGGTCGCTTTCCAGCTGTAAGTCCGACATGGCTAGTTTCTAATAAGTTTGGCTTCGTGAAGACTTTTGCAGGGCAATGGACAACGCTGAATGAGCTGAAGAATTGGAAGCTTTTGCTGAAAACTTGGGTTATTGCACTCTGTGACGCAACCGACGCACCATCGAGTTTGTGTTTTTATGGTCGTTTATGTCACCAACATAAACGGACCGAGAATGTACTTCAACTCGGCTGCTTATATTACTCATTTTGTTATGCTTATATTACTAATTTTGTTATGCTTATGTTACTAGTTTTGTTATCCAGCAAATATAAAAGGTAATAGGGTCATGCCGCTCCAATATGGCTATCACCTTTATTTGTCACGACGATCATGCGTCGCACATGCTCGAAAGTAAGAATTGGTGCTATGAGTGCTCTCGTATATGATCTGATTTCGGATTTCAACTTTCTATTTCAAATTATGCAAATTACAGTGGCGTTGTTATGGGTAAAGTATGAACGCACTTTGACTAGGCACAATCATATCAAATCTGCTGCTGTGATAGAAGTGGTAGAACCCGCATCCAGATCCGAGTGTCGCTCAAGTGTATTTTGTGCTCATTTGGTAAAGTTATTGCACTTTAGTGCCCGCGATGTAACAGCCAGTGTATAATACAAAATTTCAAATTTCCCTTTACGCACATCGAAACCTTTAGTACCACATCTATGAACATTATCAGTAACGATTACGATTAGATGTTTTGTCCTTTACGCAGCCTTAGTGGATCTTGTTGGACAAATCTGAATTAAAGAGTTTTGAGTTGCTAAGAAATGCGCTGGTGGCCATCAACATTTCCACGCGTTTCACTTTGTTTTGTTGCCATAAGCCGGTTGGTGAACCCTGTTAATAATATCTGGTATCCAATTCATGTATTTGCCGTCACGTTGGCTTGACCTCAGAAGCACTAGCTTTTTGTCAAATTAGCCTCGTATCATAAACTTTCTCTTCGTTGTATGACGTCAGGAAGTGCAAAATTCAACAATCTATTACTTCACAACCTGTCGAAGCGCCTTCCTGCAAATTCGATTCTTCATTCTTATACACAGGAATCGCGTCGTGCCAATTATCCATGGGATCTGGAGGATGATCATAGCACCTTGCTACCTACACAAGAATAAGCTTTTCTATTTTAGCATAGGAGTTGCATTCGATTGTTCTTCAAACACATAAGGTCCAATGGTCGTGGAAGTCGCGATTTCTATGATTTGCTGATTGGAGTCTTTTTCCGAGATATAAATTCGCCTTCTGCATGACTTGGTGAAAATGACGGGAAAAATATACTCGTGATCCACCGATAGTTATAATTAAGCGCTGTTGCTGAGCCTTACCAATTAATGTAAACATGTCATTGATCTTCGTAACTTATTTATTGATTTAAATATATTCTCGAGAGGACATTTGATCCATTCAATGATGTGGATTATATAAAAATCGAATAACACCTGGACACAAATAAATATAAATGTATAATTTTAAAGTGCTCAACGCTTCTTGTGACTTTACTTTAAATATGTGCTGCAATAAATCCTGATGGCACCATGGTGTCCCGCTCTTAATGTCAAAATTGCAGCGCTGACTGAAGGGACTGACTTTCAGCTGCACATTTGTAAGTGAAGGTGTTATTCCTCCAATTTGAATTCTTCGCCCAAGGGCTGCTCATATAATTTTGTAAGCTGGTTAAATATTATGTGGCATACACCAGAAAGTACACGTGCTTCTTCCATAGCCAAGCTACTTAATCATGGTGCACAGTAGCAAGTACGACTTGCTAATTAAGCTCCTTTTAATTGGAGACAGCGGTATAGCTATTGTCGTACCTCTCTACATAGATCTTGCCTCATTTTATGAATACTTCTGCTGCTGAGCAGGTGTTGGTAAGAGTTGCGTGCTCTTACGTTACTCCGACGATTCGTTCACGACCTCCTTTATCACCACTATTGGGTGCGGAGTTGATCAATATTTCGATATCATGATAAAGAAGCTTATGAACTTACTTTACTATTCGGGTGCTGAACAGCATCGATTTTAAGGTTAAGACAATTGATGTGGATGGCAAGCGGATAAAGCTTCAAATTTGGGACACCGCAGGCCAAGAGCGCTTTCGAACCATCACGACCGGTGCGTACTGCTAATTTAACCATTTTGATACCAACTTAGTTTTAAACTTTTATTTGTTGCAACGATACTAGCTTATTACCGTGGTGCGATGGGAATTTTGCTGGTGTATGATGTGACAGACGACCACTCGTTTCAAAGTACGCAGCGGCATTCTTCTTTGGACCATGCCAAACTAATTCATTAGCTTTTATGTAGATATTCGCAACTGGATGACACAAATTCGACAAAACGCATCGTCTAATGTTAACCGGATTTTGGTTGGTAATAAATGCGATGTCGATTCTTCAGAAAGAGTGCGTGCAAGGTGTTGCAATATCGGTTTTCACAGTTATATTCACTCATGTTGGCTACTCTTAGGCAGTGACAACACAACAGGGCCAAGATCTGGCCGATGAATTCGGAATTAAGTTCTTTGAAACCAGTGCCAAGAGCAACCAAAACATCGATGACGCTTTTCGGTCGATTGCGGTGGATATCCAAAAGCGGCTGGCGGAAAGCGAACACGATAGATTAGATGTTGCTAGCGGCAGTAATTTTCGTGTGGATGCATCTCAAGAGCAGGCAAAAGACGGCTGTTGCACTTAATTTTAGGCTATGTAGTTTGTCGTCGTTTTTTGCCCATCTGCCTGATGAGCTCACCCATTTTTTCGTTATATGCCATACATAAATCCACAATTCTCTTTATTTAAAAATTGGGTCCGAAGTCTTATTACAGATTTAAAACAATCACAATGCGAAAATATGGATAAATTGCACTAGGTAACATACTTTAGATTTAGAAGTTTTGGTTTTGTTACCTGGTCTGTTTAAACATCCGATAGTATCACACCACCGTAGTATCGGTGGGTACTGTACTTGGCAGTTGTATCCCTTAAAAGCTCACGTGTTTTAGCTTCAGTTTTCGCAATAAGACCTGTCATTGTCCGGCGTTTGCATAATGACGGGTTTTGATAATGTCACAGCCCCAAACCAAGGGTATGTGTCAGCTTTTGAAATTTACCCTTGTGTTGTTTGACTGTGCTATTCCTATAAAAATTAACAAAAATTTATGACAAGTTCTGAAATAAAGGAGTAACACTGTCAACTTTGGTTCGCAATATCACATGTCGGGAAAAAATATATTACATCCATGGCAATGAATCGTTCGTGAACTTGCATTGTGTACAACAGTGGTACTTTTCCGAATCACATCCGTGCACTGCCGACAGATAGGCATGTTTTTGATTAAGAATTAATATTGTCAGTAAAGTGCCGGATAAAATACAAGCTTTGTAGCAAAGTAATATATTTTGAGCCTTAGGGTTATTGCCTAGAATCCTAAGCAGAATTTTGCGTATCATTGCGTCTCATGATTATCAATAATCGATGCTGCTCGTGTCCGTGCTGAGAACCTCTGACAAAAAAGTTCGCATAACCTGATGTGACTAGCGTTGAAGCCGCGCAAGTATGACAACTAATGTCAAACAAAAGGTAGAGTAAGTTTTTTGAAAAAAAAGAGCTACATCAAAACCGCAACCATTTGTCACGCGACAGGCCAATCGCATGGACGCATTAATGGCTGGTTCGAACTGAAATAGTACAATGAGCAAAGAAAGCGTGAATTTTGGCGGTGATGAGACGTGGAATGACTGGGTAGATGAAAGCTCGTCTGTACGTTACAGCTGCGTGTTCTGCGCGTACAAATCTACGGCTGAAGAGCCGCTACACACGCATCTACAAGATGCGCACAACTTCTCACTTCACCATGAGATCTCGACGTATGAGCTGGATACCTACGGTACAATCCAATTTATTAACTTTCTGCGCTGGAATACATTGGATGGAGTGTCAGTTGAGCAATTGAAGCAGACGCTGGCTATAGAAGGTAGCAGTGCTTTCCGAAAGGACGAGTTTCTTAAGCCGGTGATGCCCGACGATCCGCTTCTCTATTGCCTTAAATGCGACAGTGACAGTAGTGATGACGAGGATGAAAGTATCATTCACCAAAATCAACAGAGTGAAAAGGCGATACCACTTCCAACTGCTGCAGACGACGTTGTTAACGTGATTAATAAGCTGCGTCTTGAGAACCAAGAGCTTAAGCAGCAGATGTCGAGATACTCAAAAATAATCCGGGATTATGTGGCTGACGAAGAGACGGTTGTACCTGTTGCAGATGTTGCTGACAACGATACCTACTACTTTAAATCGTACTCGCATGTGTCAATTCACCGCGAGATGATCATGGATAGGATCCGCACTGATGGGTACCGCAATGCTATTATCAACAACTCGGAACTTTTCAAAGGCAAGGTGGTGCTAGATGTTGGTTGTGGTACAGGTATTTTGAGCATGTTTGCAGCCCAGGCTGGTGCAGCTCAAGTAATTGGCATTGACTGCAGTGAGATGGGAGACGTGGCTCGCGACATTGTGGCAATCAATGGATTTAGCGATGTCATTACGATACTTCGCGGAAAGGTGGAAGAGGTAAAGCTGTCCGTTGACAAGGTAGACATCATTGTCTCCGAGTGGATGGGATATTGTCTTCTGTATGAATCTATGCTGGACACTGTGTTGTTTGCCCGTGACAAATGGCTTACTTCTGGTGGCCACTTGTTCCCGGACAAGTGCTCCATATTCATACAGGCAATGGAGGACTCAACAAAGCGCTTTGACTTCTGGAATGACGTCTATGGCTTTAACATGAAACCTATTCAATCCAAAATTTCCATCGATGATGCCTTCGTGGAAGATGTCAAGCCGGAAGACATTATCTCAAGTCGCGAAATTCTGCAGAAGCTCGACATCAACAGTATCACTTATGAAAATCTCAACTTCCACTCTAACTTTACGCTATCAATCACCAGAGATGCCATTTTGCACGGCTTTGTGTCCAGCTTTGACATTGGTTTTGAGCGGGGTTGCCCACGCCCTGAATACTTCACTACGGGGGCTGAGGGCACCCCGACGCACTGGCACCAAGTCTTTTTTCATGTCCCGAAACCCTTCCCGGTTAAAAAAGGAGATGTTATTCACGGTAAGTGGTGGGTGCGGCGGAATGCTGAGAATCCGCGCTTTCTTGATGTTGAGATATATTGGAAACAAGCAATTGAAGACGATTTTTTGATCCAGTGTTATCGTATTCACTAGAAATACTGTAGACATAGTTACTTGCATATCAAGTGGGTCTTCGATAAATTTTGTTTCGGGTATTAAAATTGCAATGATATTCTTGAATAGGTCTTCTCGAAAAGCAATGGCATCAATAGAAAGCAATCATACAAAGTCGCAAAATTATAGCTGCATGATTAAGGTTTACGACTGCACTTTCACCTGGCTGATGACGTCCTTTACAAGTACAAGCATGGCAGAAACCTTTTCAAAATCCTCACTGGAAGGTACTAACAGAGTCAAGCACCTAAGCAGCAAGCAATGAGTAGAGGTTAGTGATGGTGTATGGTCGAGTTCTTCGACGAGAGGATCCGCCACAAGGGGTGGCTTGGCGTTGTTGACCACCCAAGTAAATACGTCGGCAGGAAGCATACTCATCACTGCAGCATACTCCGTCTCAACTTTCATCCGTCTTAATATAAGTGACAGTCGAGCCCTTGCAATGGCCCCTAGCTTTATAGCTAATCGCTCTGGTCGCTTCATTTTTTCGACGACCACGTCTGCCCGCTCGTCTTGCCCAGACTGATACAAGTATAGCACATACTCTTCAAGAATCACCTCTAACGAAAGTCCAAATGCCTCTGCTAATGCAAAACCTAATGTGTCATCGTGACGCAGAAGCTCTTTCAAAAACACTGAACGTTCTCGACCGACAGCACTTCTCTCCTCTTCAGTTGGCTGAATCTGCATTTGAGTTTTGAGTAAACTGTTCGGGCGGCACAAATGCTGGCCATTATTCGTGAACAGCTTGGCAACCGTAATCGGCGTGACTGCTGACGCAGCAAATGAGTCAAGCAGCATGATTAGACTGATGTGATCGGTGATAAGCGCAACCGAGGACATATCGAATGAATAGCTTTTCAGTGCTTGCATAAGCGCCGTAGTAACGTGCGAAGGTGGCCACTTTTTTCGGAACATTATATGAAGATCTTTCACCTGGCAGTGCCATTCGATAGGCTCAGTAAGGTTATTGATTCTGAATATAGAATCTCGAGATATGCTCTTGCCAAAGTCGTCATCAGCAGGAAGGAAGTCTGTGGCGCTTAATTCATCATCATAGTCGCTATCAGCTTCGGCATGTCCGTACGCTGTCGACACAACCCCAGCCGCTGAGAGTGTCTTCACTGCATCAAGCAGTGTGATAAGCAAATTTGAAATGATGCCGAAAAAGCGGCGAGCGACCTGTGGCTGAAGACCCCGTTGCGCCTTCTTACCAGCAGCACTCTCCTCCCAAAATGTGATCAGCGTCACGACGTGCACGCGGATGTATTTTTCCCAAATGTATGCTGCCATGGCGGCTTTAATCTGAAGTGACGTAACACATTCAAGTTCCAGCAATGCATCCTCCAATTGCCGCATAGCAGATCGCTCAGCATTCCAAGCCGCGCAAAGAAAAGCTACTCGGAAGCAGCACAAAGTATCTTTATCTGCGAGCTGAGGATAGACGCGTAATATAGCTTTCCAGTCCTTCATTTGAACAGCTTTACGACAATTTTCCATCGTCGCAACCCAGCCATCAGCTCCATCATTTCTCAGACCGATATCGACATGGTCTTTTGGTATTTGTATAGCGGCATCGTCTTCGCCAGGATCATGGCCTTCATTTATCTGCATGACAGCTATATTTCGCAAAATCTCATCCACATGCTCCACTGTATCCACAGATAACTGGCCGTACTTTCCGAGCCGCAATGACAAATGTACCGTTACTGCAATGCAATCCTGCAAAATGATCCAGCGTGTTCCACTACCAGCACTGCTATACTGACCAAGCGTGTCTTCTTCAGCACGCTTTGCAAACTGCTTCTCACCCCAACCACAGTGTTCACTCAGCACAAATCCATGAAATAGTTTGGGCGTCTTCCAACAGGACTCAAAGATTGCTCTTAGAGAAAGCGGGCAATCACGCAAACGTCGTAAACGGATTTCGTTTGACAAAAAATCGGTATTCGAGTTGTCCCCCCTGTCTTCAAAAAAATGTGTTTCAGTATCTGAAAGTACAAAGAATGACTCTAACCAGCGATATAGAGACGAAGACTTGGAAGGTTGAGGCAGCGCAATTACAGTACCGAGAGGTAGTGAATAATACCACTCAATAAAAAGTCGTGTGATAATGTCTTTCGTAAAAAAAATGGCTGAATGAAGTAAATGAAGCTCCTATTTGAGTGGAAATAACACGTCAGACAGGAAAATGCAAATAGGACGCTATGAGAGTCATCAATACCTGTACTTCAAATACATTCGATAGCAGTGGAGCAAATATCAACGTAAGAAGGCAGTCCTGTCGAGCTTCTTTGCAATGATCGCGGAGAACTGGAAGATTTAGTACGTGAAAAGTTTCTCGTAAGAAATCGTCCATGGAATCAGCTACTTCGTACAATGAAAGAATGTCGCGTCGTCGTGGCAAGTCAGGATCATTAAATGGCATAGAGAAAAACTCTATAAATTCCCACGCCGTGAGCTGGCTAGCGTCATTAATCGCTTTGCGCGTCCGGCTACACGATTCATCACCAAGTGAAGCGCCAGCCCGTCGTAACAATTCGAACCATGGAAGAAGACGCCTAAGAAAGCCAGAATCCTGATCGTTTGCATTTGCCTGCAAATCTTTTTCTCTTACGGTGTGTACCATCAGATCAAGCGCATGCTTGCTTCGCTCAAACTTCTACAAATATCTGTAAGTATTGATTCATGCAGAGGCACAAAACCCACTTACGGTCTGGAATTTAATAAAGGTAGACACAAGGCGATGATGCCAGAGAAGCTTCCACTGTAGGGAAAGCTCAACTCCAGTTAAAGTTTTCGAGGACATTCCATTTTTTAGTGCCTGCGATCGCATAAAAAATTATCAAGCATTGAAGTCAACGTTATGATGTCACAAGCGTAAATGTACCAGCTGCAATTTTTCCAAGGCTCTTAAGAGAAAGTGCGCACCAAGCAAAGCCATATCTGAGCTGAGGAAAACTTCGAACAGCGCCTGGATCGTTGTTGACGACGTAAAGCAGCCAATTTCTTCAAGTAACGATTCCAGCACCCCTGAATGGGTCGAGTCGACATGTTTTTTCTTCACGAAAGCTTGAAAGCCTCCAATAACCTGATGCAAAAGAAACTGTTCCTCTTGAAGCTTGTTTTGTGTGAAATAATTCGTCAAAGTAGACGTGTTGGATAATCCAGGTCTCAACTCAACTAATTCAAGTAATTTGTCAGTCTTTTCGATCAAGACGATACACTTCGATTTTCTGGTGACTGGATTAAACTGGGTGATCAGTCTTGCACTGTTACCAACGCCAAGAGAGAAAACTTTTGGTCCATATCGTGCACGCCATAATTCGACTATACCACGTTGGGCAGAGTAAATAACCAAATAAAGCCCTGGACGCCAACAATTTCTTTCCAGCCCTTGTATCCAGCCACACTGCGCATTCCGATAACCCTTCCACATCCGAATGACAACCATTCGCAAAGTATCGATCAACAAAATCCTTCCAAGTGAGTCTGCAACAGCCGCTAATTTGCCTGAAGGACTCAGAACTAGCCCTTTGCATCGTCGCCGCTCATCTTCGTAGATCGATCGAGTCATGCCGATTGGAGCCGGTACATGTTCTGCCGCAGCATCAATCGCATCAGCATCAGATTGCAGGAATCCAGCATGTCTGCCATTTCCAGCGAGCGCTCTGTACCCCCAACTCGTCGCATAGCTCCAAACAGCCCCTGCAGCTCTCGAAGCAATGGCTGTGGCAATATGTGCTAAATGAATTATGGAATTCTGGTCGTTTCCCGCCTGATAAAACGCAAGGAATGGGGACGAGCCCGCAGTCATAAGAGTGCACATACCAAGTCGTGAATGAGACTGGAAAATCGTGGGTCGTACAGGGCCACAAGGGAAAGCCGCCACAATGTCATTTTGTTGTTGTAAAGAATACTTTCTAAATTTACTGGCCTGTGCGGGTCTCAACATCGCTGAGTTAATCCTGGCTTGAATTTCCGAAAGCTGAATTATAGCCACAGTTGAATCCGCGTAGAGGACCCAAAGCTCACCATCTATGTCCAGCTCGCTCGACAGTAAAGCGCTGGATCGATGAGATGCCATTATTGTAGACACATTGCGGTTCATTTCTAGCGTGCGCACTGCTGCACCGTGCAACTTCTGCTCAAACACAAGTTTGCCTAATCGATTGAAAATGCGGACGACGCCCGTCGTGTAGCCGACGCAAAATAGCTCGTGATTAATCCACTTCACATCCACAATCACTTCCGATTCATCTAGACATAAGTTCTTCACTTCTTCAATACAGCTCAGCGAGACTGTCGTTTGACCAGCCGTTTCTTTCATTTCTGCGCTATAAATCTGACGCTCAAAGCCCAGCACCAGTGTCATATCATCAGTTACATCGACGAGCACGCGTGAATCATGCAGTGATGTGGGCAGCGAGGCACAATCAACATGTATTGTTGCCGCCAAAACATCTTCAACTAGATTAGATGCCATCAAGAATGTGGGCTTTTATTCACTGCAGAATTGATCTTGGTACAGTGTACCATGATTAGCTTGCCCTATTTAAGTGGTTAAATGCTACGCAATCGATTTCGTGTCGACGAGGATGTCACGTCGTGACTTACGACACTCCTGGTAGCAACATCGTTGAGTCATCTCACGCATAGACCCATAAATGCACGCGCAATCACTCTCATAAACTAGATTTGCTTTACAGCGTTTACTGTGATGCTAACTTGACACTGATAGAGAAACAGCGAGAAGAGCAACTTGATTGTTGAACCTTCGATGACGATTGACAGTTCAGGCATTAGATTTCCCGGCACCTTTGTTATTGTCATTGTAGTGGGTTTGATTACATTTCGGATCCTGGTTTTCCTTCTGGCCATGTTAAGGCGCAGCAAAATTGACCCTACACACAGAGACTCCGATACCAATCGTCAACTGGACAACCCGAGCTTATACGTGAAGCGGCCAACTTTGACCGTTCGAATAACGGGATACAGTGGCCCCGACGAAATCAGATCAAGCGAGTCGGTCGTTCCTGTGCTAGGTGATAATACTCTTCACCACATTTTAAAGGAGAGACAAAAGCTTTCTACGGCTGAAAGCACCTTGTTTAGCATTGCTCCTGTCAGTATCCAGCATACAAGACCAACAGTGCATCAACATATTTGCACAACAGCTCAAGGTCATGTATTAACAGATGTTCGTGCAGCTAGCGATTACAGTTACAGCCCACACGCGGACAACTATTCGATAGGCATGCTCGAGTCGCCAATCTCAACCAATTACAGCTTTGGTTCGGATACAGATAATAGCTTCATATCTATGGATTGGGATGAAGATGATTCGTGCAGTTACTGACTTGACATCAGGACGTACCGTCTAAGGACTTAAACCGAACCCTCTACTCAGTTGCCTGCCGCATAATTATATAAGGGCAAAGTCTGAGAGATTAACTATAAAACGCCATTTTTAATTTTCAATCTGTAAATACGTTTTAACTTAAAATCACCAGTGTTAATAAGAACTGTACCATAAGCTGCTAACAAATTTGTATATTTCGTAGCTTGCTTGAAAAGCGACAATAATTTACTAATCGGCACTCGAAGACGCTACAATATACTGTAACGATGTACGAGCCGTGTTATAGTGTATCTACAAATTGCACTATTGTGCAAAGTTTAAACGCACCAAAGGATGAGGGCGATTCGACCTTGCAAAGAAGTCTTTTTTGCAATAAAACATGTCCGACAAATTTTGTAACGGGGTTACACGTACCCTGGTAACAGGGGTGTGGGTCACACGAGATGTGCATGGTGTGACCACACCCAAACAAGAATACGGTACGGGGCT
>NW_020187244.1:1473992-1474196 GCF_900000015.1 Plasmopara halstedii
CGCGGGGCTGAAATTGCAGCTCTCACGAGTGTTCTCGCCACTTAATCAGGCGTATCGCGTGCGATCGCGCTTCCTTGCCGCCCGACAGGGCAACAGGTAATTGGTGAAGTTTGTCCAAGCGATGCGCGCTCTCATTGCCGGGATGACAGCAGATCCCCTCCCGAAGGCGGTCACAGTGACCGTCTTTATGGAAGGCCTCCGCAC
>NW_020187244.1:1474206-1474553 GCF_900000015.1 Plasmopara halstedii
ACGAAAACCACTGAGCACTGCCCTCTTTGCGAAGCAGTCGCTGCATGCCATTGATGGCGTGGTCGGACAGAGCCCGAGGCATCTTGAGCACGGCCCTTCACATGCGCATGAAGCGGCACGTTATCCACTGGACGAAACTGCGGGGTCAGCAGTTCTTTGTCGGATGCTGTAGATAACATCGGAGCTACAAAGGAGCGGACAGTGAGGGTGACACCAAACGACGCGAAATGCGTGCTCATCCTGGTCTCACCAAGACTGTACAGAGGCGACGGCGACGCCGTATGCTGGGTGCAAGACACCGGGCGTCGACCCTGATCCAGGGTGTGTCTACCGTAGATGATGGTGCA
>NW_020187244.1:1474563-1475324 GCF_900000015.1 Plasmopara halstedii
TTGGATCATCGATCCTACGAAGTCACTTGGATCCGTACTATCCTTTGGTAATGGAATTTCAAGACGTCGTCTCCAAAGACACGCCTTCGGTCCTACCTCCGGTCTGAGGTGTGCATCATGAGATCGACCTGTTTCCGGGATCCAAATACTGCGTAACACGCCAATGCCCCCTGCCCAAGGAGCAGTGCGACGTCATTGACGCCTTTTCCGCGCAAAGCTCGACGCAGGGATGGCACGCGAGAGCAAGTCTCCCCATTCGACACCCACGTTTTGTGTTCGGAAGCCGAACAGCAAGTGGCGTATTGTTCATGCTTACAATAAGCTCAACGCTGCCACCATTCCTCCACAGACGCCGATTCCTAGAAAATAAGTTCTCCAACAACATGGTGGGATGTTCGAAGTACAGTGCACTCGACTTGGTCGGTGGGTATTACCAATGCTCATGAGAGCGAGTGATATTTCGCTAACAGCGGCGAGCACTCCGAGCGGCATGCTCTGAGAGTGGCTAGTGATGCCCCAAGGGCTGTCAGATGCACCAGCAACATTTAATCGTCTTGTGACGCTGTTGTTCAGGCCCCACAGGGCGTATGCACAGACATACTTTGACGACATTTTCGTTCATAGTCGCGCGGAGCACGGTAGGACAGATGAGGAGAATCACATCGTCCATTTTAAAGCGGTGCTTGAGTGCATGCGCACGAACAACTGTACGCCAATGCAGACAAGTGCATCGTTGGCGCAGAAGAGATTCCCTTTTTAGG
>NW_020187244.1:1475334-1481358 GCF_900000015.1 Plasmopara halstedii
CCTTCATGATGCCAAACTAGAGTGCGGACTCCGGGGTGATTTTTTTGTTTGGTCATTACCCATGTAGTGATTTTTTTGTTAAACAAAAATCACCTTAATGTTAAGAGGTGAACGAAAATCAATAAAAAAGTGATCTTTTTGAGTGGCTTGTATTTTATGAAGTACGGTAGGCGGTTTTGCCGCCGATAAAAATAAAAAAGTCAGGTATTGAATTCAAACGGAAAAGTTAATTAGCCTTGGGTTAAGGTTGTAATTACTCCTGGAGTAAGCGGATTGCGATCCGCTAAACTCGTACTTGTCGTGAGTATAGAACGAAAGGTCGGTGACCTAACTTACGCTTCCTCCAAGCGCAAAGTTACGGCAGCCTCGCTGCAGGTATGGTTTGGCTGAATCGCCACAAGCCATGGGTCAACAAACGAAGAAAGGGTCAGGTTTCACGCTCTCGTCCTAGAGGAATAGACCACCTCTCTCAGAATGAAGAAGCGCTTTTGGTGCGGGCACGTGTTTGCAATAGCTTTCGTGTAGGGCATACGTTTGGTCAAAATTGATAGCAACAAAACTACTCATTGACGCGAGCAGGCTCGGAAGTCAGAAACGGCATTTAGCCGCGGTCTCAGATGGGAAATGAGAGAGCAATTGCGTGTCGCGGTCTCCAGAGTATGTCTGTGGTAGCATAGTAACTTACAGCTGTAAGCTGTCGTCTCTTACGCTAGGGCCGATGGATAGTAGAAGCGACTGGGTTTCGCAATATCGTGCAATTTCATTCCTGCCACGAAGTGACAGTACTGCTGAGTCGGCACTTGGCACGCTGTGCAGATCGGCGAAACCTCACGGATAATTGGCGCAAAATACTGGTTCACTCTAGAATGGAGAATGAGGGTATGCAGCTTAAGAAAATATTCCCAGAGATATGTGCTAGGAATTGCAAGACCGTTAAAACACCGAAATGGTACGGTTTGTAGCAGGAATTATTGTCATGAATCTACATGCAGAGAACTGAGTGAAATAGCTATCTGCAAGGATCCTACGGATTCAATCTATCGTTTGTTGTAGGAATACCACGACTTGGTGACGAGACATTGTCCCTGGTATAACACCCGGATAGGGGAGTCCGTCATAAAATCGAATTTGTTAACTTATTATTTCGCCACAAGGCAATTGATTGCCCATACCAAGGAACATCTTAAGCGCTTTCACTCAAGAGAAGCAGAAATCGAATATGGTGAATGGAGTAAAAGTCCCTACGGCGCCGGCGCCTGTGTCAAGTGATGCTGACGGCGAGTGGCGAATCGAGCATACTTATTGTGAGTAAACTATAGCCTCGGTTCCGGCTCAAACGACTGAATGAATGTGCTGCCGATGAGCATGGTCGGCTGCCATGTTCACTCTGCCTTGTTTGTAGATACTATCAACAACTCACATGCAGAGCGCTTAAATGAATTTGACGTAATATATTTTCTATAACAATCATATGAGACACTGTGGTGAGTACAATTCATGAACTTTAGTCATAGGCATTATCCTCGCCGTCAGACACCTCGCAAGGTCCGAACCGCTTTGACTCGTAATTTGTGTATGTGAAAAGGTTGTTGGACAACTTTGATTGAAATACTGGGAGAAAGCCCGTGGGAGTGAAACCTAGATCGGCTTTCATCTCCTTCCGAAAAAGTTGGGCTGTACATCACCAAGTATCAATCCCTTTCAATGTATGACTTACAACTTATATTTTCATATCGTACAGTTAATAAATGTGGAGGGGTTGATGACGCGATCTTTCTTTCCAGGCGTAATTTCCACGTCCCTAGCAAGCCATCGCATAGTGTTGGAGAACTTTTCCAAGCAGTTGGAGCTCTACGACAGAGATACACGATCAACAGCCAGAAAAGCTTAGCAGTAACGAAACATAGAAACAACTTACCAAATGTGGCGGCTCCATCAATATGTAATCGAAAAAGTGATGAAATTTTTCAGGCAGGTCCGTGGGTTTATTGTAATCATAAAAACAAAAACGATCGCCGTACTTCTCCCCGAATCGTCGGTCGTACTCGAAGATGTAAACGTTATTGCCCATAGCGTCCCGCTTCGTCTTGTCCTCCATCTCGCTCATGATCTTAAGAAAGGCGTGATAAGCTGAAGGCGTACTCACAAATGCTATTTTGAGCTCGCTACTGCTGTGGTCGATAGCCTCTTGTGCTAACGCGCGCCCAGTTTTCTCGTCGTACCAGCTAATTCACGAAACGAGGGCATGCAGTCTGAGTATGTTGATCAAAAGCTTAGGTTCAGTATCATATAAGCCACGGACAACTGCGACAGCCGAAAATTCTCCGAGAGATGCGTCATCCTCTAAGTGGCACTCCAGCAAATGCTCCTGTAGTGCTGCTAGCGTTTCGGCTGACAGCTCGCTCGCCAGTAACTCATCCATTGCAAAAATTGAGCAGTAGTCAAAACTTTCTCGATTGGTTAAAACTCATTTGATCAGCAATAATGGAAGCCTTGCTTTCCAGTGAGCTCTCGGCCGACACTCTGGCAGCGCTGAAGGCACATATCCAAGCGCACCTGACGCAAAACGATACATCAGTAACCGAAAACTTTCGTCTTTCGCAGTTGTGCGTGTATCAGTTAACATTCTCTAAATCTTAATAATGATTCAAACGTATACATTAAAATGTAGCTGGTATGACGACCAGACTGGCCGCGCGCTAGCACAAGAAGCAATTGACCAAAGTAAAGCAAAGCGCATCGCTTTTGTGAGTGCGCCGGCTGCGTATCGTGATTTTCTTAAAATTCAAAACGAAAGCGATTCGCCCATTATCAGTGACAATGTGTTTTTATTCGAGTATGATCGCCGCTTTGACGCAAAGTACAACGGACATTTTGTATTTTACGATTATAATGATCCCACAAACCTTCCAGACAAATTTCATCACTTCTTTGATTACATTCTGATGGACCCTCCCTATTTGGTACGATGTTTTGCTCTGACATGTCGGTCGATTTGTAAGACCAACTTTTGACATTATCGATTCGCAGACTGTCAGCTGTATGAGCAAGTATGCTGAGACCATGCGCTGGCTGGCAAATGATGTCATTAGCGGTCCGGGGTGCAAGGAAAAAATTCTCAGTCCATGTACCTTCATCACTGGTACGGTCAGACACAAGTAAATGGACGAACTACGTCATAAAATTATATTTTGTTTGTCGTGATGATATCGCAGCGCGCATGCTTCGCAAGCAGATTTATACTGAACTTGGTTTCACACCGTCAGGCTTTGTACCGACATTTGAGTCAAAGCTTTCGAACCCATTTTTGACGTACACCAATTACCACTCTGAGCGCTTTGGCAAAATTGCTGAGGTGTTTGACGACTCAGATACGGAGTAGATGCGAACATGCTACAGCTGTACGAAATATAATACTTGAAAGGTTCCTTCAATGCCTACGTTTGACAACTTATAATAGTAAATCCTTTTCTGGTAATGACTGTAGATGAATCTAGAAAAGATATACTCGATATCTGCGTTAACTTAGAATCAAGTACAGGAGATCATTAGATTGCGTTGCCATTGCTTTCTGCGACATGTATCGTTATCTGCTTTCATCGGTGTATACAGAGCAAGATCGACGCTTTACGCCCTTACAATGGTGAGCAAAAGAATCTGGCACGCAATATTCCCAGTCTCAAAATAAAATGGACTGTGATCAATGCAAGCTCGTACTACTTTTGGCATTATATTTCTAAGCCAGTTCATCATCAATTATTTACCCGAGGTGGTGCTGAAAATATGGAGCTCGATTCGAAAAAAAATTAGCTGTTATTTTGGCTCGTGCTGCTTACACCCAAAATTTCGTGTAACTCTTCCACCAGCTGCCTATGAATTGTTTCATGCTTTGCAGTCACTGGGTCGAATAGCTGCTGCCGAAATCGACTTGGCGCTCGATATGGCTGGATGCTATCAAGCTGCGATGTTGCCGCAGCCAATGACCGTTGAAGCACCTCGATCTTCTGTTTGAGAGCCAATAGTTCGGCTTGGCGCTCGCCACGTCCCTCCACATTCAAAAATTTGCAATCAAAATTCTGTGACTCTGGTTGTTCAGGGGTGTCCTCGTCGCCAAGCATTGTCGAATCGGACAAGGTTGACACAAATGACATGCTCGATAACCTTGCGCTCACGTAAGACTTTTCACCAGGATCTTGATGCACACTGCTGTAGGTTTGCGTCCGCCACTGGCGCCCTATCTGAGGGCAGAGAAGCGTAAATTGCTCGTTTGTGTTTATAAAATCGATATCCAATGAACTCTCATATCCACTGCTTCTCGTTCGTCTTCTTACATCGTACAATTCACTGTGAGAATCAAGCGCTTCGACGGCGGGGCGAGGAGTCAAAACTTCAGCGTCGGCGACAAAACTCGATAGATTATCAGCACCATTGCCCATGCGAAAGCTAGCACTCCTCAAATGATCACATGAATTCCTTAAAATGGATAAATTGGTCTTCATCGATTGAATGCGCTCAAGCAGGTCATCAGACGGTAGAGTGCAGCTTCCCAGTGAATGTGGAGAGCAGGTCGAATAATATCTGCTGCCAATTCGCTCACTGCTAATACTGCATTGTACAAGTTGACAATCTCTTTCCACTTGAGTAGATTCAGAAGTAGAAACAAGGCTGTCGATAGAGTCAAACTCGCTAAGAGAATAACTACTGGAGTTGCCCGATGATACTTTCACAAGATCATCCTCGTAGTCAATTGCTTCATCTGTGTGGCCCTTGCACATTATTCGCGAAGAGCTATGCAAGTCACTCAATATTGAAAAACTGCTGCTTCCAGATGATAACGCTACTGATCGTGTTTTCGTCTCAACGTTATCACTATGAGTCATAGGCCAGAATGTCTCAGTCATATTACTCAAGGACGGGGACACTGATGATGAGTCGGCATCCCTCATGCTGCTTAAAGGAATGCGAAAGCCTCGAGCTTCTTGTAATTTCATACGCGATTGTACGACGCAGGCCGTGCATAGGCGGACATTGATAGCAGCATTAGTGTCCGTTTCAACCTCACGCTTGGGAGCACAAGAAGCGCACACGACTTCTCCACAGTGTCGACAATGATGCTTGCGCCGCCTGAGCGTAAATTGTTTTCGGCATACAGCACAAGTCTTACGCACGTTATCAGCAACCCATTCGGCCTGAGGCAAATGATCGAGCTTGTTAAGCCGGCGGCGCTCCAGCAAAAGCTCCAATCTCCCCACTGCGGCAACTCGGCGACACATTAGCCGAGCTAAGGCTGCTGACCGCGGTTTCCCGGAGCTCAATACAGCTGTATTGACGTCAGTCAAGGCACCTAACGCAACATTCTCTGTCATACGCATCTGCAAAATCGAAGTGACTTGAACAACATCGGGGCGATCTGTAGGCATAATTATGATGCCAGTGCGATGGAGATGACCACGTGCCAATCCGACTCCAGCAAGCGAGGGCACTTCACTATCTCGGACAATCGATTCCTGAATAGAGAATCCAAATAGTCCATCGATGCTGTTGTCAGAGTCACCATAGTGGATGCCTGAGTGCTCAATAAAGCAGTAGTCTGTGCCGACAGGACCCTCTATAGAATTCTTTAGTTTTCTATCGTCATAGGCCGCCCACTTGAGAGTTGTTGATACTTGCGTATTTGATTTTGCCTGTTTGGAGTCTGCCTGAGTAATTGTGTGCAAGCATACTCCATCGATAAAACGCGATCCGTGCAAAAAGTGCATCGCGCGACGATAATTTTCCGTAACAGGCGACGCCAGCGCTTCGAGAGTCTCGTCGATTGTTCCGGTTGCAAAGGTCGTTGCTTTCATCATCAAGTATGCTGAAGCGGTCGTTTGTGGCTCCTCATCTATCGTGCTTGCTATAGAGGGAGCCGTAGAAATGCTGCCCTCAATGCAATGTGCTTGCGAGTATGTAACACCATCTTTTTCCATGTGTTGCTTCCAGTCAAGCGACTCCACGGATCTTCGGAGGGCTGTAGCACTGCGC
>NW_020187244.1:1481368-1496937 GCF_900000015.1 Plasmopara halstedii
TTTAGGCGGGGTTGCGGCAGATAAAATAAAAAGTCAGTTTTTGAATTTAGACGGAAGAGTTAATTGGCCTTGGGTTAAGGTTGTAATTACTCTTGGAGTAAGCGAATTGCGATCCGCTAAACTCGTACTTGTTGTAAGTATAGAACGAAAGGTCGGTGACCTAACTTACGCTTATAAGGGCAAACCCCGCTGCAGCTTTGGATGCCTCAAGCCAGACGGTTATATTGTAGACAATATGAGAGCTCTCAAAAATTAGCTTGTGTCAGTATAGGAAGAGCGTCGAGACTCAATCTAAAAGTCGACGAGCCGTCACAGTTAAAAAAGCTTTAACCAATCCTGTGGTGCAGTGGAATGCTGTTCACTTCAGAACCGAGAGGTCCAGGGTTCAATCCCCGGGCGGGATAGAGCGGGATTAGAGTGTAATGAATAAAATCCTACAGCACGCGCTTGACATGGCTGACACGACTCCTATAAAGGGGTGATGTTCTAAGAAAATCACAGTTCAAAAGGCTTCCTAGACTCATTCAGATTAGGTTGGCCTCCTCGACTCTGCTCAATAAGATAAAAATGCTTAGTTCCATGTTGAACGCATAGTAGACCGATGCGTTTTTTAAGGAAGCGAACCGGATAAGTGGAGGGTCACCCTCTACAACGGGAGCTATTTCCCCTTACACCAGAAAGATTTGTCTGACGATTCTACGCTAAGAACCACAATGATAATCTTTTCGTACGCACCACTCCCGATATATTAAAGTCTAGCTCTATTTGGTAGTAAATAAATCTATCACTGTGTGATGTATATGGTGGGTATAGCAGCCTATATGTTCTACAAACCACTTATTTACGGATCCCCATTAGCCCCATCACTGCACGAATGAGCGTTGATATGAGGTATGTCGGAGGAAACTCTTATGTAGGGATGTTTTTATTGGAGAAAACATGATGATCTGTGGTACAAAGATATATAGTAATCAAGCAGTTTCCTCGCTTTCAATGTTACATCCAAAACTGGAGCAGCCGCGCAGGGGCCTGAATGCTATTTAAATTCGGTTAACTGGTTGTGTTTACATTGATTGTGAAAATTATGTAGTTTGGAAGCCAGTATTATCATAATTGTCGGCGGTCACTGGATCTAACTCTAGAAAAATCTGCATGACGCTATGCGGCGACAAATAGTAGGAGGTACAGCATACCCAAAAAGTAAGATATTTAATATATTCGACGCTTATGTTGCTGTATGACCTTATCAATACCTTCAATTTTGCGTTATCGTAATCGTGCGCGGTGGCTATTGATGCAGGTGCTACCAATTGCAACCGGATTGCCCGTGTACCTTGCACAGATGAAACTTTGACTCACGAATCTACGTAATTGCCTGGTGCAACTACAGCTTTGTTTGATATAACAAAGAAATTCCACATACTTAGAATTAAGTCTAGCTTTAATCATAATAAATATACCGTTATTTGGCGATCAAAATATGCCCGACGTCTTCACAACGTGATTTTAGTAGCTGTGCGTGGGCAGCGAATCTCCAAAACGTTATTACACTACCACTATTTATACCGATTTCCAGTCATGATATATTTTCTCAAGGTACTTGCTTTGGTGCTTTTTTTGAGTTTTCCTCTGTGTCTGAGAACTTCATAAAAGAGCACGTACCCGCTGCACTCCGACTCCGAGATCTCATGAATGTTTGGAGACCCTTTCTGCAAGGTTACCCAGAGATCTTTTGCGATGACGACTTGGCATTTAATCTTGGCGTTATATTGTCAGGGTACGAAACAGGGTCGCGCGACCCTGTCTCACAGATTGTGGTGCACGCGCTGTCTTGTTCCGCGCTTAAAACTAGCTAGTAGCTATTCTAGTAGGCCAATAAAAATATGTAGAGGTTTCGAGAGCACCAACCAGAAGTGAGAGCGAGTGCCTGCCTCGGCGTCAACCAAGGGTTTAAAGCTTTGCACAGTACAACATTGATCGACGTTTTATTCTGACGTCTATCAACTCTGGTTTGTTTTTAAAGAAGCGAAATGGGTAATGCGATGTGTCCCTTTACCTAGCGCTAAAATCTCTATGAAAAAAACAAATATTCACTCTCTAAAATTCTTGTCAGGGCATATAACCATCAGTACATTTAACATGGATGGCACTGATCTCCCTACCTCGTGTTAATCGAGCGTGACCTCTCCAAGAATTGGCTTTTACAACCACACCCTTCATTTTCGCACACATATCGCACTCCTAGTTCAGGTTTTTTAAACGGGTAGTGCTTCGTCCCATCACCGAGGGGTGCACGTCGATACCAGACGGAGTTGGTGTGAAACGTTGAGTTTGGTTGTCCGCAAGCACATGTTTGACAGCGCCTTTCAATGATGTTGCTTTAGACAAAACCACGTCCTGATGATAAAAACTGTATTTGCGGAAATCGTGCGCCGCGCCGTGAAGGATCTCTTAGGCAGAGGCTTCCATCCCATTCGGGGAGCATCGCCCCCCTCAACTTTTCTTTGATAATTCAGTAAAGACCCAGGTGTAATGTCAGGACTTGGGTATACTCTTTGACAAAACAGCACATTGCTTTACACCTAAGAAGTCCTTTATAGCGTTGCTTATAAGGGCTCGCTGAGCCAGATGCTTAACATAGCATTAATAGCTTCGGCGCAATGGGTACGTGCAAAGAGCCAAGTATGAGCGTACTGGTATAGTAAACGACAAAATGATGTTGACGTCTACTGAATTTCCATTTCGTTTGAAGAGAATGCAGCAATGCACGTACCCTATCATGGTATGCGTACACTTTACACTGTTGTGAAGCTCAGATGCAGCGGGGCTGCCGTAGCTCATTCGCTTAAAGGAAGCTTGGTATCGGTTACCTTCGTTCTTTACTTAAATCCAGTCCGAGTGTAGCGGATCGCAATCCGCTACCTCCAAGTTCTAAACCCTTAACCAAGGCAAACGAATACTTCTGTCCAAAATTGAAACTGGATTCAATTATTTTCGTTGCGGCAGGGCTGCCAATGTCTAAAATCTAGGCTTTCCTAGTTAGTAAAGTGATACCTCATTAATATAGATTTATCTAATTGATATAGTGAAACCTAATTAATTTAGCAATATACATCAATACTGGCAATTCTACCACGTGGTGGCTTCTCGTTACGGTGTATCCACACTATGTGTGTTTACACTAAATTGATCAATCCACACCTATGTACGGTCGCACTTTTCATACAACGATACGTGTAACCCCGTTACACTCTCTCCAATTAAAATTGTGAATATCCACAGTTCGCATTTAACTGTCGCCTCATACGAGGCTCGCCTGTCTCAGACACCTTCACGTTCTTTTAAGAGCAACTTTATACATTCTCCGCTCTATGATCCCTGTGTCTACGACACGCAAACACCCAACCTAGCTGGTAGCGAGAGCGTTCGCGGGCAAAGCCCCTATTCTTCTGCACAGGGTGCATCTCGAGACAGTACGCTCGCAGCTTCACGGGAAGCACATCCCAAGCCCCCGGCAACTCAGCGCAACACACCGCGCCCACCCTGGGCAACGGATCGCCTCGTCGAGGAATTAGAGGAAGTCGACTACGAGTCGGAAACTCCTTTCCCAGCATGGTAAGACGTGGAGGATGAAGTGCGCCAACGGCGCGACGTGAGCCCAGCTCAAACGTTGCGGACACTATGTCCGTTCACTGGCCCCTGGGCATCCACAGGAAGTGATAGTGTAACCAATCGCCCTGACGAGGCACAGGAACAGTGATCCGAGGCTGTTCTTATGGCAGCTCTCCTGCGCACGTATCCACTTTCGGTCTTCGACCTTGGTGTAGAATACGGCTTTTGCTCGGCGGATCGCGCTACTAAAGCGAAAGACGCGTTCACTCGATCGTAAGGCGTCTGCTTAGTTGGTCCCCGGCCACCACACAACCTGATCTTGATCAGCGGAATTCTCTGCGAGCTCGCTTTTTGGTACCACAAGATTTTCAAATAGATCGGTACCGCACTCGACTTCGAGCTCGAAAAAGAGGCGCTCCTGTACCCGCAATGTGGACCATCCCTGAGGTTCTCACCCCTTACGATACCCCTGCAGATGACGACAAGCTGTTTGAGTGGTGGGTGCAGCGGCACCGAAAACGTTTCTTTGCTGTCTACCTTACCGCGAAGACACAAGGAAGTTGACATGCGCGCTGAGCACCATCTTCGATTTGAGCTCGCCAAACTCATGGTGTAATGCCGAATTCCTGCGTATTGACGCCCTACGACATATGGAACAATCCATAACGCTCTCGCGAGCTCTGTGGTTTCTCACGCTGGTGAGTCTAAGACCACAGCAGCTCAGGGCACTAGCTTGAGCTCATCTCATGACCCTCCGACTTCCCGGGCTACCGCCGAAAAGCGCGGTATGCACGATGATGCAAAGAGTCATGATCCTTATGATCATAAGTGTCTATGACGTCTGAGCAGTCTTGCCATAGCGGCACCGCAAACTCCCGCGAGTTCTATTAGTTTGGGTATCCCCGCCACTTCACAAGATGTTGGGTTGAATCCCGTCGACGATGTCGACCCACAAGGCGTTACACGTAGTAGTAGACGCCGCCATTCTCATCGAGAAATGACGGCGGTGGGCGATGACGACTTGGTCGATCGTCGTCCGGTGACTCGCGATGATCTTGGAGCATTGGAGGCCATGGTCTTTTGTCATCGGCATTCTGCCGAGCATCTCTCGTTTACCGCCCTCGAGAGCTTGGAGCACTTTGTGCTCCGACTGAGTCATGCAAAGACTATCGTGCTCTGTCGGAGCGGTCCTAGCCGTCGAGCAGACGAATACGTCGCTTTATGCGATAGTGGAGCGCCTTTCGCCGTTGGAAATATAATTTGTTGCACTCCGTGCTCAAAACTAGTTGCTGGCTTAACTTCTAGGTAGTCAAGTACCTTTGAGTTGCTAGTTTAACTTCTACGTAGTCGAGCACCTTCTCCGCGTTGACTTGCGCCAGATTCCGGTACCTCTTATGATAGCCCACATCAAACACCGGGCGGGTGTGCATCCTCCTCGAAAGATTCAGCGTATATGAAAGGACAAGCTTGGCCACAACGTAAAAAGGTCCAATATACGGTTGGGCGGGGCTTTGTCAGAAGACAGCAGAAACTGCATGTGTAGGAAGGCTTTGTTTAGCAATCACTAAAACAAGGTCTCCGAACTTAATGTTTTCAGCGTTTTTTCTTCATCTTTCGTTTGCATATTTCTTCTGTATGTAATGGCTTCAGTCATCGCATCGCGAACGTGTCGTAAGACACTCAGTCTGGTAGACAGGAGGTTTCACTTCTTTACGCTCGGTGAGGGGGATGACATCAGCTAGCCGCTCGACTATTCCTCCCCCACCAGGCCCTGATCCATGGAATCACGGCGTTAGCGGGACGCGAGGATTGACAAGCCCATTTACGTAGAACGACAGGTAGCCGGTAGATGAATGCTCTGCATTATTCAGAGCAAACTATTCGAGTGGCAACATAGCGCTCCAGCACTTCGGCGTCTCAGCGCAGACTCTGCGAAGAAAGTCTTCCACGACGCAATTCATGCGCTCAGTTTGGTCATCGGTCAGCGGACGGTCCGCTATTGTCATAGTCAACTTGGTGCTTAGCACCCTGAAGAGTGTAGACCAAACTTCCCAGTGAAGCGCAGGTCTCTATTCGAGACAATTGGCTCCGGGAGTCCATGCTGTCGAAGGACTCGATCGACAAACAGTGTCGCTGTACTCACACCGTCGATAGTCTGGCACTGCCGAAAGATGAGCCAACTTGCTCAAACGACCGACAAAGACCACCACGCCTGTGTTGCCGCCGAGCCCTTCTGCAGGCCAAACACAAAGTCCATACTCATGGACTGCCAACACCCGGAGGGTACCGGTAAACTGGCCAGCACCGCCGCCGCTTTCGGAAAGAGTTCACCTTTTGACACGTTTCACGCGTGTGCACATATATGCTTGTCCATTTGTAAGATTGGGCTACCAGTAGTGGATCCTCACAGAGCTGTACGTCTTATCGCGACCGAGGTGACTACTGAGTGGGACTCAGCTTGGGTCACTAGTAGTGGCAAATCATTGAGCTGTACAACTTCTCACGACCGAGATGACCACTGAGTGGGTATCATAGCGGATACGGAATTTTGAATCCTCATCTAGAGGAACCTCAATTCGTGGCGAAGCCGTCGAATCGGCGCTATAATTGAGCAACACGTTTGCTGACAAATATCGGTGTAACTGTACGAGCAAACGCATCGTCAGTTTCTGTTCTGAATTTCCAAACTCCTTGCCTCCGAGAGCCTGTAGCAGCGCTAAACACATATCATCACTCGTGTATGCGGTGTGGATCAAATCCCATCACTGACGACGTCATCGTCGTGACACGAGCAATATCATATTCTGGTCTACGTGACAGCGCATCAGCCAAAGCATTCTGCTTTTCTGGCTTATACTTCACCTCGCACTTAAATTCTGCAAGTAGGAGAGCCAGATGACCAACCTCTGCGAGATATGAGGCAACTATATCGCAGTGCGTAGTGAAACATGATCTGTGTCGATCACAAACGGCTTGGAGCTGAGCAGGCGAATCTTGAACTTGACAAGCGCATAAGTCATCGCAAGTAATTCCTTGTCGTGGACTGGGTAGTTCTTCTTCGCAGCCTTAAGCTGTCAAGATTCGAACACGATTATCCAATCTCTCCCCCGGCGTCTGTTTGCAGCAGTACATAACCGATGGCAAATCCGAAGCATCACAGACGACACTGATAGGACGATCAGGGCCTGGCAACGTCAGTATGGTGCATGAAGAAGGCTGGCTTTGACCCTGTCAAAAGCCTTCCGATGCTCGGTGTCCAAACACCTTTTCGTACCCTTCTTAAGGAGATTCGACAATGGCCGTGCTATTATCGCATAATTCACACTATATTTGTGCAAGTAGTTGATATAGTTAAGCCATCCTTTTTGTTCTTTGGAACTGGCCAGTCCACAATAGCCTTGACCTTAGCGGAATTAACCCAAAGGCCACGCACCCTATGAAGCACCCTTAAAAGGGATTTTTTCCGCGCTGAAGATGCACTTATCGGCATTAGCAAACAGCTTATTCGTGCGCATACACTCAAGCACCGCTCGCAAATAAACGATGAATTTTTCTCATGTGTTCTCTCTTGCCCCGCACTGTGGACAAAGATGCCGTCGAAATATGTTTGTGTAAAAGCCCGATGAGGCTCGAACATGGGCGTCACAAGACGATTAAATGTTGCTAGTGCATTTGACAGCCTTTGGGGCATCATCAGCCACTCTTGGAGCATCCCGCTCGGAGTCTCACCGCTGTTCGCGAAATATTACTCGCTCTCATGAACAATTGGTAATATCCATTGACCAAGATGAGTGCGCTGTACTTTGTACAGCCAACCATATTGTTCTGACAGCATCCTTTCCGGGAATTGCTGTCTGCGCCAGAATAGTGACAGTGTTAAGCGTGAACGGTACGTCACTTGCTGTTCGGCTTCTGGACACAAAACCTGGGTGTCGAATGGGGAGACTTGCTCTCACGCACCATTCCTGCGTCGTGCTTTGCACGGAAAAAGGCTTCAATGAAGTCATATTGCTCCTTATACATAGGCGGCCATTGGCGTTTTAAGCAGTATTTGGCTTCCGGAACCAGTTCAATCTAATGACGCACACCTCGGTCCAGAGGTAGGACTGTCGGAGAGTTTTTGGAGACGACGTCTTGAAATTTCCTTACCGAAAGATAGTACGGGTTCGAGGGATCCATCAGGATCAACGATCCACTTCGTGTGTTCAGCACCCTCTTGGTTTCCTCGACAACTTGATGTCTTCTTCAGGTCGTATAATGACTACTTCGGCTAGGTCGCCTGCCTTCAAGGAACGGCCATCGACTTCGAAGGACATTTCATCCAGTTTAAGAAGAGTATCCACCGTAGGAATAGCCTTGATGGTGAGTTCGCCGTCTTCTTCTTCCGTCACACTGTTGACGAGGAATGTATAGCTGTGCGCTATCGTCTATGGTACACACATCCCGGAACGAATCGACGCTCGGCGTCTTGCAGCTAGCATACAGTGTCGCCGTCTCCTCTCTATAGAAGCTGCACGTCTCAGCAAGACCAGTGGGAACACATATTCAGCGTCACCCAGTGTTAGCCCCACCTCCAGCTCACCCGGAGCCCTGATGTAATTAACAACTCCCGACGAAGAGCTGCTAGCTTTACAGTTTTTGTCTTGTGGATAATGTGCCACTCCACGCGCATCTGAAGGGCGTTGCCCAAGATGCCGAGAGTCTCGACTGACCATGCCACTCGTGGTATTCAGCGACTACTTTGAAAAGTGAGCAGTGCTCAGTGAATTACGTGCCACTCCACGTGTATCATTAGGGCCTCGCCCTCGATGCCTTGGCCCTTGGCTGACCATGCCACGCATGTCATGCTGCAACTGCTCCAATGCATGAGCAGCGCTCACTGAGTGACTGCCATCCCACGTTCAGCCCGCTAACCATGCTCGGGCCTCCTGTCCGATACACCTTCGGTGTTCACCAACTTGAATACTCTGATCTCCATCACGTCGACCGTGTCAGTCCAGTGCCCGTGCCAGCAACGTTTTTACCTCTTAGCAGAGGTGAGTACATGACTCATCAAAGCCCCACCAGGAGACGTACGCGCGGCGCCCAAGACCTTCGATCTCAAGTCGATCCATGGCTCATGGTGTTCCAGTCATGCCACTCCAAGGATAAGGTCATCCTCGATTGCAAGTCTAAAACTAACTAAGCTTTGTTTCACGTCATCAAAGTCGAGAAAATTGACAATGAGGTCCACAGGAATCTTCGGCATGCCTTGAGGCTCATAGGAAATTTGCTCCATAAATACGAAGGAAAAATTGTCACGACACTAACTACGAGCTTTTTCAAGTGCAGCGGGGCTGCCGTAGCTTTTGCTTAGAGGAAACTTACTTAAGGACACCGACTTCGTTCTATACCAGATCCAGTACGAGTATAGCGGGTCGCAATCCGCAACCTCCAAGAGGAGCCAAAACCTTAACCAAGGCAAATGTACTTTTTCCGTTCAAAATTGCAGTCGTGTTTATCTGTTTTCTTTACGGCAGAGCTACCTATATCTATTTATTTATGTTTTCGAATCAAATAGGAAAACCAAATCAATATGCACTACTAATGGCAGTCTCACCACGTAGTGGCTTCTTGTTACGATGTAGCCACACCATTGTGTGATTACACCAACTTGGGTAATCATCACCTCTGTACGTCACACCATTTTGTGTGACCCATTCCTGTATACAGTGGTTGTGTACCTTCGTTACACTCTGGGTACGTGAATCCCTGTTACAGTCGCGTTCCGAACAAACGTCTCACTTTCAACTTAACCAACACATTACATGTGCAGAGATATTTAATGGTACTTGTCAGGTGGTTTTGGCCCGCCACACCTTTCAAAGAATCGCTCTCTTGGAATCTGGCACCAGACACGCCATTGAGCCATTCGTGCGCTCCAGTTTTCTGTCTTTTTTATTTCTGATAGAGCAAACTTAGGCACTCCAAGTCTGACCGCAACCTGTGACGCTTTTTGATACAGAGAATGCAACCATTGATATTGCAAACCAAGTACTGCATGTGGAGAACTGAGGTTGAAGTATCTTTGAACAAATTCGACTCACTCGGCCGCAAAGCACCATCACTCATGAAGTCGACAAACGAGCGCAACCCAACGACCCTCGAGATGTGCAATCGGGATCCACGTTGGGGCTCAGGATACATCCCAAGGCGGCGCGAGTTAGTGTTGACGGTAAGTGGCCTTGGTGCTTCTTCGAAAATGAGTTTCTGGATCAGAGTGAGATCAGATGGGCTGTGTCAGCCCAGACCAGATACGCTTGTCTGTCGGTTGGTCGTGCCATGTGATCTGCCATCGGATGCTGTACGTCAAGAACCTCGTCACCTTTCAACAGGTGGAGATGAAGACCATGGTACGATATCGAAGTGGGGACAACATGGAAATGTCGACCGTCGATCGTCGACCGACTCAAATAAGAAGTGCTGTGAGAAAGTCTACACTTGTTGCTGACCATCATAGCTCGACTAAGAGCGCATAAACTGAAGCAATGATTGAAGTCCTCGCCTTTTTAGTTGATCCTCGATGCTCGGAATACTACTCCATGGGAGAGATATAACCTCATTCGGAATGAGCTGAAATTCGCTTGCACCCCGTTCGTAGCCTCGACTTAGGACGAATTCGGTCAGCATTGACTCTTGCCTCTTCACGCCTGAGAATGGAGTCGAAATATGCTGAGTGTACTGCCACAGGCGAGATACGAGCCATCATCTGCTTCAATAGCCGGCCACGAAGACTCTTTGATTGATCTTGAACCCACAGTGAAAGTGTCGCTTTTAGCATCATATCTGAGGAACATTCTAAGATCTTTTTTTGAAAAAGAGGTTGTAAAGTGGGTTTAAGTGGTGCAAAAATGTTTGAGTTAAAGAAGGGTTGTTTTCTGTATTACCTATACAGTAATTAGGGACGGACTGCTTCCCTCCTAACTACTGTACTAATTTTCACCAGCAATAGCGGCTGACACGTCTAATCTATTGTCTTCATCACACCGAACACCTTCACCATTTGCAGTAGAAAAACAAGCATAGCGTATGCCAGCACACTCATCAACTCTGATTCTACATTTGCAATTCACGGTATAGGAGACAAGCAAGTTGCGCTTGCAATCTACTTATCTTTCTTGGCCTCCTCCACCTGATCCGGGTCCAAATCCTTGTCCTCTTCTTCACTATCGCTCGAGTCTGCGGCATTCATCACCTGTTCGAACAGCGTCGGCTCGTTATCTAATTCCAAATCCTCCGGATGTGGTGTATAAACTGGCAATGTGGATGCTGGGGCAACATTAAACTGCAATATTCAGAAAACGCAATTAGATACAGCAACAGCAACAACGTCAAAGCTTCAAACACGCACCTTTGCGACTGCACGCAAATCCATGCCAACATAAGAGTCACTTTTTACAAAAATATCCAACTGATACGTGCCAGCTTTTGGAGGTGCCTGTAGCTGTAACTTCTGTTCAATCACGCGCTCTTGAGAAGTCATTTTTGAAAAAGCATGCAAATGGTTCATCTTGGAATCTCCCACGATACAGTACCAGCGCTCCATCTTCGGGTACGGGAAACGGGGAGCGTACACCAAGTCACATGTGTCGCCTTCCTTGACATTTTGACGCGTCAACGTGACTGTTACCGTCATTATGTCTCCCTCAGCAATAACCTCTTCATCTTCCACCCCGATTGAAATGTTCAGCTCCATGTGTGGCATCATGTTAAGCACAGTGTTCACTTCTTGACGTTTCTCATCCGATAATCCACTCAATCCTTTACGATCCTCAGGTTTTGCAGCAATATACTGATGCATACTACGTACAGCGCTCTTTCCAGACACAATGTGCTTGACTTCGGTCTCTGTTATATGTGGTAGTTGCAAGAACGGCGGATCCTTAAACCACAGTCCTTGAGTCAGAAATTGCTGCATCTCCATTAAATTAAGAGACGTCTGAAGCCACGATTTCATTACAGAAATCTCGAGCATCCCATCTACAAGTTGAATGGATTTCTTTAACATGGCATTCAAATCGCTCTGCAGTGTTGGACTCAATTTCTCGCGCAAAAAATGTGCATGTAACAGCAAATTAGCCTTGGCAATAGCTGGATGATTGTACTTAGGCTTTGCCATCACATCTTGCTGTTTCAGCTTCTTGAACAATGTTCCAAGCTCGGCTTCGTCCGAGGCACGACGCGGGATCTCACGAAACTCAGCCGAACCCGCCAAAATTTCAGGTAACATTCGTGGATGCGAGTGCTGGGACATCGCAAAGTTATAAAACCCATACGTGTCGTACATTATCATACTGTCACCATACTTTTTCGAGTGTGAATACCAAATGGCAACACAACTTGGAATAGCGACAACAAGAATCAAGAGGTAGAGAAAGAGTACCAAGTTGTGGTTTGCAGGGTCTAATAAGAACGTGGGAAGACCAATAGAAAGCTGAAGCGCTTGACGACCGTCTGGATTGCCATATTTTTCGTAATTCGCTTTTGCCACCTCATCTGTAAGAGCCTCGTAAGCCTTGGCTACAAGCATAAACTTTTGCTCTGCAACAGCATCGCCCTGATTCTTGTCTGGATGGTACAACAGACTCATTTTGCGGTACGCGCGCTTAATTTCACGCTCAGTAGCACCTGCAGCGATACCGAGAATCGCAAATGGATCAAACGATTTGATCTCTGAATCGTCCTTCAGCAGAAGTATCATGCGTACGAGCGCGTACCAAACGGCAGCCAGCACGAGCAGATTAATTACAAATGGTATCGAAAAGACATTACGCAAGGCTGTCTTTTCGGCTTGCAACTGCTTCACCTTGCGCAATTCACGCTCGCATCGCACATGACTCTTGTCTAATAGTCGGTCTTTTAAAAAGACGCCGTATAGAATACGACGCAGTGATAGAAACGTCACAGGCAGCACGTAGAGTGCGCACATGGACACGGAAAAGTAGTAGAAAGCTGAGTTGTCGTATTCTAACATGGTGGAAAGAGCGACGATACACAAGTGGGTCACTCAGATCACTCGCTGTCTCTGTCCTTCGATTAGTGGGGGACGACGACACGTGGATGAATGAGACCCTTAAAATGCAACAAACTACAGCTAATTTATGATAATATGGAATAGACATTTTGATAGTTGTCAGTTAAAAATACTTTCTAAACCATGAAATTTCAAGAGTTTTTTATACCGCAAATTTGTGCCATCAATGTCAGGTCTGACGTGTCGCTCAACTTGGATCTCTCCCATCGACGGCACGAATGACGTTCAACTTTCACCTGATACAAACAGTGATGTGACTTCTTTCACGTTGCTTCCATTGCAACTAATTCGTCCCGCATCGGATGCCACGATTCCGTGCCAACTGTTGCTACATTGGTCACCAAAACCCCTGCGCTGTCTTCAGTTACAGCTAAAGGCACAATGCTCAGCCCGCCATGTAGAACTTTATGCTGAGGGTATGCGACAGACTATGCTCGGTGAAGAGAAACAGAGCGAGGTGTATCTCGGCACCTTTCGAGGTACTAGGTTGACGCCTGAAGCACAGCATTTTACTATAAATTTGCTTTTCAAGCAGAACCATCGAGATTGTGAAGTTTTAAAAAGCTTGCAAACGCTTAAAATCAAATTTGTATCACTGTCAGGTGATAAAAACATGCTAAATTTACAGCTTCTACAATGCGAGTTTCTCCTCATGGATCCTATTTTAACTGATACGAGGTAAGATTTGGCACGAGAGAACCTCCTTTAACTTTATGTTATCACTGACTATAACTGTTGAAAATCTAGTTCATTGGGCTTGGCAGCTTCGATGGCTAAAGTTAATCTGAAAGAGAATTCTAATGTGCAAGAAGTTTTAAACGAATTTCGACAAACGCTGGAGCGAGAGATGGAGGCGAAAATTGCGCTAGCAATTGATTTAAAACTGTCAACACTTTCTCAACGTCTGGCATTGTCAGAGCAGGCACTGGTCCATCTACACAAAAAGATGGACGCGAAGGATGCAAATCTTGAGGCAAAATTTACTCAGATCCAACAAAGCTTTCGAGAATTAGAGGGTCGGTTGAGACTTACCAATGTCGTGGACGCTAACAAAAGACATGATACTGAAAAACCAAGCCTAGAGCCCGATGGTGCAATATCTGGAGCAGAGAAAACATGACCCCCTTTGATGATGGTGATTGTACCCGTTCATGTGTCCCTGCTATTCTGGTCATAGCTCGCTGATTCTCTCTATACGATAAATTAGATTGCACACGAAACGTCTGGTCAGGCGGTGAAATCGCTCGCGGCATCACATCGAGTAAAAAGTCTAATAGCTGGGCTGCTTCATCAACAATTGTACCGCACACAGGTACTCATTCTCGCGTGCTGCAGGGATCGCTTGCGCGATTTGCTGATGTTTTTTTGAAAAGGCCCGGATCGTAGTTCAAGAAAATATTGGTCTGCCATTTTCAACGCAAGAAAACGCTATTGTAGAGATGAAAAGAATGAACACAAAAGCACCCACCAAGTCGGTTGATAGTACTGGAGTAGGAGCTGGGCTTTCTATCCGTCATGGGTGATACTGTGATCGAGTATACTCATAGAACACCAAGTGCGAGGACTGGAGTGATTACCTTTAACGTTTCTACCTATTCTGTTCATCTTTGATTGAAAGTTAACAAGCCGAAATGACCAAAAAACCGCCACGGATATTGATGTCGGATCGAAGTGCGATCATGAGATCGAAGTGATACCCAAAACCAGATATTGCGTGATTTGTCAATGCATCTTACCACGGGAGCGACAAAGCACAACAATGGTTGCTGATATACAAAGTATATCTCCCTACTCGCCGCAGACTTTCTGCGTCAGAGGAAGTGGCACATTTTACATGCACATATTAAGCTAGCTACAACCACCATTCTGGGTCAAAATCCGATTTCTTAGAAGGATGGGAGAAAAACTGTAGATCTTTTTTCAGTGTACTCTGTACCAGCACTAATGGCCTTTACACTGAGTATGACAAGCTACTTAAGTAAGTGGGCAATATCCCCGCGTAAAGTATGTAGATATTGTGGGAGTGGCCGTTTATAACCGGGAAGTAACTCACGACCTGGAAAGGCTCATCTGTTCGGTGTGTTCTCAAGGCCCCGTCGTGTATACGTAGGAATACATTTGGAATATGTATTTGTGGAGATCCTGGAAATCGGATAGATATCACGACGATTGTAAAGGAGGGAAAAGTTTTTAAGTCTGAAAAGTCAGGCAAACTTAGTACGAAACCTGGAAGAATGAAGAATTCGCAAGACATTTACAAAGTATAGTCGAATTTGTTGGGGGATGCTTTGAGTAGGAAGAGAACGAGTCAGCATTTTTATTGGTAATACTACAGTATTACAAAATTGGCTTAGTGAAACAACGAATATTCAAAATCACTATTTTGGACTCCGTCAACACGGGATTTAAACTCACGTCAGACGGTATAGTTAATTTTATACTTGAAAATAGAAACACACCAATATTTGTATTAGTCTTAATCTAGATTTATGTCACTCTTAGAAAAGCAAATCAAGAGCTGTAGAGGCTCTCGCAAAGAAGTCCAATCGATGCGATATTCACACAGAAATGTGAGTCAAAGCTTTCTCTGTGCAAAGTCTCGGGCAACCTAACTGTGAAATGAATCTACTGCTATATCAGCTACATGAACTACTCTGTATTATGCTTCCTTAAACTGACAGTATCGCAATTGTATCTTCGCCGGATAAACTTATCACAAATTGGTATCAATGTTGATATCTTCACGCTTTTCTTGCCGATACACGGAACGCTGTTCGTCAGTGAGTAGCACATCCAACAATCTTGATCTTTTTGGCTCATCGACTCCATAACCGTTGCCTTGATCACTGTCATCTTCCGCGTCTATGTCGTCCTCTTTATCACA
>NW_020187244.1:1496947-1500288 GCF_900000015.1 Plasmopara halstedii
TCTCCCATCAATACATACCAGCTTCGCTCTTGAGCCGTGAGTCGTATCTGCGGAAAAAAGTTTGTCTTGAGAGGGAAGTTCATCGTTGCCATCAACACGATTTATTGCGATTGACAAATGCACCGACAGCAATATGCACAATGGTTAACTGCAGAGGACCCGTAAGACGTCGAGTGCAATCAGTGATTTGTCATACGCTGCGGTGGTTTCACTTCCGTCGACAATTTTATCAAACCTGTTCAGTTCTCCTGAACACCATTTTTCAAAGACTGTGCATGTGTAGCAAGATACGGCACTTTTCGTAATTTTCTGCTATGAATTTACTCAGGAACATTCTTATATACCAGCTGTAGCAACACGCGTATCCAAATAGTAAATCATTCGTGTGATATTTATTTCGTTTAAATTGCTAATTAAGCAGCACTTTGGCGACAGACAATCTGCAGGGCTTGTGGTCGTATCTGACTCAACACATCAGTGCGCGAATAGTTACTGAAAAACAAGTTCGGGAGTCCAGTCAAAGGAAGGGGAAGCTGGCTAAAAAGTTCAAATAGCGTCAAAAAATGATGTTGGGACGTCAAACAGCGGCAGTTACTCACAGAAACCGATTGATAAAGGTGCGCTACAAATGCATCTGTACTTGCTTTAGATAATGCTGAGGGTATTTTATAGACGAGTGAAGGATACACAGAGGCAACCGGTGGTCAAATATATGTAAGTGGCATCATTAGAATCTTTGGCAATTATGATAGGATTATCAGCAATATGGCCTGCAATCTTCACAGAGCGACCCCACAAAGACATACTTAAATAGGCAATGCTTTTCTAATGCATCCGTTAATCTCAAGTAATTTTTAGTAAAAAATAAAAAATAAAATTGACAATAGTGCAAAATGGCATCAAGGACAAACAACGTCAGAATCTTTCATTTTAAAAATGAAAAGTCGCTCTCCGCGGTGGCGATGGAGAAGCTTAACTGCCAAAGGAATATAACAGATCGGGCTCGGAATGTCTTCAGCCCATTAAAAAAGGTCTGTTAACCGAGTAAAAAGTATACGTGCGCCTTACTTAAACTCTAAGACTCCACAGCATAGATATTGAGTACATTTCTCTTACCAGGATTGTAAATAGCTATCTTGTTTGCTGTGGTATCTCAAGACTGAAATACCTTTGACATTTATTTTAGACGTGCTCCTAGCCGCTCACGTGTACAACCGTCTTCTCCTTGATAAAATCCCATCATTATCATAAAGGTTTATCTTCTGGCACTTATAAATATGGACGATTTCACAAAAGTGAAGATACAAATTTTGTATAACTGTACAAAAGTGTCAAAATATGTGGACAATGGCACATTTAGTGAGCTCGTTACACTATTCCCACAATAGGGCTGTATGCTTTTTGTGTCATAGTTTGAAAGTGAGCGCCCAGCGAACATCCACTGCGTTTGGAGTCTCATTTGATCCTTTGTACTTCACTGGGTCTGCTCTCAGAGCATACCAGAGCCGGCCCCCTCTTGTACACTTTATTCAATAGCTGGCCAAACCTTCAGAAAAGGCACAGTGCTTGCGACCGAAGCTTGTAAGGCAGTTTTCGGTGAGGTTATCAAGAAGTTGGTGTATTTTGATAAGAACGGTCACAGACATTGCTTGCAGCTATACTGGCGGCTTAAAGATTGCGAAACGATAAAACGAAAGATGGCGACGAGCTCCCCTCACCCGGAGACGTCGGCCTAGCCGTTCAATAGGCGCTTACCGCGCACATCTTCCATTATGCATGAGTAACAGTTTCCGTCTCTTATTCCACAACGGAACGTATTGCGATAAGCTCACGACGATGCCCAACTCGTTAACAACGAGCTATGAGTGGACCCGAAAAAGCCAGCTTGCTCATCTGCAAGCGCAAAACTCGCGCGAATCCTCGCCAGTTTCACCTCGTCGTGACTGCGATTATAATTCAACTTGAAATGCTCGAGACTCTGAAACGACCTTGCTACATATCCAGATGTGCAGGTCTTTCGCTCACACCAAAGGAAAAATAAGCGCAAAATACCCCGCGAGCTCTTTCCTCACAGGTCACAATACTTTAAAAGTACTTCTGCCCTTAGAGCAGACACCAGTTACTAGAACTTGTACTCTCCATGTGGGGTGCACTGCAGCGGGGCTGCCGTAGCTAGGAAGCATACCAAGGTCACCGACCTTACGTTCTATACTAGAACCGGTATGAGTCTAGCGGATCGGAAACCGCTACTTCCAAGAGTACCCAAAACCCCAACACAAGGAAAGTACACTCTTCAGTTCAAAGGTGAAAATGTATTTACTTATTTCGGGCAAAGCCGCCTATGTCTAATTTTTGAGGTTTTCCTAACTAAATAGTAAACCTCATTAATAAGGATAACTACTGGCAGTCCCGCCACGTAGTGGCTACTTGTTTGGTATAGCCACACCATTCTGTGAATACACCGTCTGATGTCATCCACACTTTTGTATGGCCACGCCATTTTGTATGACCCACCCTTTCATATAAGGGTACGTGTAACCCCATATCTGTAACGGGGTTACACGTACACTGGTAACGGGTGTGTGTCACCCGAGATGGGCATGGTGTGACTGCACCCAAACAAGAATGCGGCTAGGTAACCAGTAGATATGCATGTATTTAGATTTCTACTATATATATTTAGTATATTAGGAAAATCTAAACATTTAAATTAGGCGGCTTTGCCGCAGAAAAAAATAAATAAAAATCAGTTTTGAATTTATACTGAGGAGTCTATTAGCCTTAGTTAAGGTATTTACCACTCTTGGAGGTAGCGGATTGCGATCCGCTACACTCGTATTGGTTCTAGTAAAGAACGGAAGGTCGGTGACCTAGATTACGCTTTCTCAAGCGCAAAGCGACGGCAGCCCCGCTGCACTTGGTAGCACTTGTAGTTAATCCACACCTAAATCGTTTAGACTGATCCACTGTGAGGATGGAACAATTTTACTCTTTGCCCCCGGTCATGCAGGACGGGCTTAACAAGTCGATGTCCTTGCCTGGCTCTGAGGGCGTGCAACACCTTGTAGCGCAAGGCCCCGAGGCAATCGGTGTGCGTCTAGAGGCGTTTTCAAGTTACGAAACCGCGCTGCTAAAGATGTCTGCATCATTTGCGTCTATGACGCCGCCGTCGGGGACAGATGATTTTCCCCGTCCTATGCCGCTCATGGTGAGCGTTAAGGTCTTTGAGGAGAAGTACGGAGCGAATCTCCTGCTCTGTGTACGAGAGGTCGAGATGGCCATGGCATCCGCCATGCTCCAGACCGAGCAACAGCGCGTAGCGCTAGCCATCTCAAAGCTCG
>NW_020187244.1:1500362-1500543 GCF_900000015.1 Plasmopara halstedii
CGGCTCTCATGTATGCGCGGATTGGTCACAAAAGCTCGTCTTATTAAGGGCTCTTCGAGGGATGCACTCATCTGACTGATGCTCGACGTTGCTCGAGAGGTGCGCTTAATAAATTGGTGAGGGGGGGGGTTCCCGGTGCTGGTTCTCTAAAGCTCACACCAAAAGGTGTCATTTGACAATA
>NW_020187244.1:1500553-1502145 GCF_900000015.1 Plasmopara halstedii
ATTTTCTATATATTTATTTTGTATATTAAGGAAAATCTAAAGTTTTAAAATTTGACGGCTTTGCCGCAAATAAAAATAAATAAAAATCAGTTTTGAATTTAAACCGAAGAGTCAATGAGCCTTGGGAAGGCAATAATTACTCTTGGAGTAAGTGGATTGCGATCCACTAACTCATACTTGGTTCTTGTAAGGAACGAAAGGTCGGCGACCTAAAGTACACTTCCTCGAGCGCTTAGCTACGGCAGCTCTGCTGCACTTGGTAGCATTTGTAGTTAATCTACAATTGAGTCGTTTCGACTGATTCTCTGTGAGGATGGAGGAATTTTCTCTTTGCCCCAGGGCATGCAAGGCGGGCTTAACTAGCTGATGTCCTTGCTTGGCCCTGAGGACGTGCAACACCTTGTCGCACAAGGCCCCGAGACAATCGGCGAGCGTCTAAAGGCGTTTTCGAGTCACGAAAACGCGCTGCTAGAGCACCTGCAGCAGAAGATGTCTGCATCGTTTGCGTCTATGACGCCACCGTCAGTGACGGAAGACTTATCCCGACCTCAGCCGTTCGTGGTGAGCGTTAAGGTCTTTGACGGGAAGGATAAAGAAAATTTCCTGCTCTGGGTGAGAGACGTCGAGATGGCCATCGCATCCGCCATGCTCTAAGCCGAGCAACAGCGCGCGGCACTAGCCATCTCCAAGCTCGGTGGTCGAGCGCGAGAAGGGGCACTGACGTGCGGCACTTCGGTCGAGGCTGCGTTTTCCTCTCGGGCGGAGCTGATATTTCAGCTCTCCCGAGTGTTCTCGCCGCCTGATCAGGCGTAACGCGTGCGGTCGCGGTGCCTTGCCACCCGACAGGGCAGCAAGGAATCGGTGCACTTTGTCCAAGAGATGCGAATTCTCATTGTCTGGATGGCAGCTGATCCCCGCCCGGAGGCGGTCACAGTGACCGTTTTTATGGAAGGCCTCCGCACTGGTGTGGCCAGAATGGAAGTCTTCCGTGTGAATCCGTCCTCATTTGAAGAGGCGGTGAATATGACATTGATTGCCGAATTCAATTTCATGTCGGCACGACTTGGTTGGAATGCACACTCCAGCAGTTCGTCGAGCGGGCCTATGCCCATGGATCTCAACTATGCTGAGGACGAGGGAGCAGAGCTCCGAGCTGCCGGGCAGCATACACACATTCGACGGTGATTTGTCTGTGGAGACACCCGTCACCTTCGGAACGGTTACCCCTTGCGCAAGGCGCGTCAAGGTTCTTCGAACCATCGCCCCAGCGCCTACCAGTCTGGTTCGTTGCGGGGAAACGACACCACTCAGTAGGCGCGGGGCGACCCTCTGGGGAAGAATTGAGTTCTGTTGAGCGCCAAAGAGGTAGGCCCCAGCCCAGAAGAGCTCCGTGCTTTTGAACAGAATGTGTATGCAAGCCGGGCTTGCTGGTCGTGGAAGCGACCGTAAAGGGCTTCGAGAAGCCATGGAAGATCCTCATCGATTCCGGGACGTCGGGCAATTCTGCTCGACACTCCACGATGGAAGGAAGTCTGCTGTATGCTGAGGCGCTGAAAGCGCGGTTGGGTGACATCGTCACTGTTCGCCTAGCG
>NW_020187244.1:1502155-1503623 GCF_900000015.1 Plasmopara halstedii
GTTGATAGTCTATTCAGCACATACTGCGAGAATTATTCGGATTGAATTCATGTTGGCGACCGGAGAATAAGTCTCGAAAAAGTCGACGCCATGATTTTGCTTGAATCCTTTCGCGACCAGTCGTGCCTTGTATCGCACGACATCGCCATTTTTATCACGCTTCTTGGCAATCAACCATCGTGATCTAATTGTGCGTTTAATCTTTCCTCGTGGCTCCAAGGTCCACGTTTGATTTTCTTCATGAGAGCGAAGCTCAGCATTCATTGCATAAGCATACGTAGTTGGCAAATTCGTTTCATCGTCAACGCTAACAGCGTAGGCAAGAACAGCTTCTGCGATTAGTTCATTCTCGTCAAACCTAGCAAGTTTCGGAGTCGATGGACATTCACTGCCTTTTGCCGACTCTTTGTCATCTCAGCCGTTCCTTATCAATAGCACCGGCTCACGTCTTGCTCTTGTTCGCTACAATTCAGGCCGAATACACCAAACGATCTTCGTGTTGCACTTGGATCGGTTTATGATACTCCATAATTGTACAGGGCTCTCAGAAGGCATAAGCCGCTGTACATCAATGCTTGGCGCGTGATCAATATCTTCCATTTCGACATCCGCAACTGGCTCTTCGACAACTTCCATCGGATCGTCTAAAGCTGGCTGTCGATACACTTGATGCTGAACCTCGACTTCATCACCATCCTTCATTACTTGAAGTATTCGTTCCAGCTTGTTCTCTTGCATGTCGTAAATGCTGTTCACCTCACGCTCATCCAACTTCACAGAGCCAGTCTTGTCCTAGTCGAACTCGCGATATCCCTTGAAATTCTCTGCGTTGCCGAGAAACATACACTTGAAGCTCTTGGGTTCCAGTTTGGTCCGTTTCAAATCGTCAATGTGAGCGTAGCCGTGCGAACCAAACACGCGCAAGTGAACCATTTGAGGTTTCATCTTGAAAGCAAGCTCGTATGGTGTGATGTCTGGATGAGCCGTATTGCTGGAGCGGTTAATTAAAAAAACGCTGTGTTTACCGCTTCCGCCAAGCATTCCGTCGAGACGCTCATATAATTTAACATGGTGCGGGCCTTCTCCATGATAGTCCTGTTCATACGATCCGCCACTCCGCTCTGCTGAGGGCTGTATGAAACAGAACGCTGGTGTACAATGCCGTTCTGTTGACATATCCCAGCCATTGTCTTGCTTACGAATTCGGTTCCGTTGTCAGATCGTAAATACCACAGTCGCGCACCCGCATCGCATGGGTTCTGTTAAGTGTCAGAAACTTCTTAAACTTGCCAGCCACTTCACTCTTGCTCTTGATTGTAGGAATCGCCACATATCTTGAAAAATCATCCACAAACGTAAGAATGTACTTGGTTCCCCCCTTCGAGGAAGTCCTCATAGGCCCCATGACAACTGTGTGTACGCGTTCCAGCACACGTGTCGTTTTTGTCATCGAGCGAGATGGAAATGC
>NW_020187244.1:1503633-1504081 GCF_900000015.1 Plasmopara halstedii
TGTGGACTTCACCGTTCTCATCGTGAAGAGTCGGTGGTGGGCAGTGACGACCAGGTCGACCGCCGCCTGGTGACTCGTGATGTTCTTCGAGCCCTTAAGGACAAGGTCCTTCGGAATCGGAGCTCCGTTGAGCGTCATGCTGAAGTAGCATATCGCTGTGCGGACGCTCTTGACAAATTAAAGCACGTCGTGCGCCGGCTGTCTCGCCTTGATAACTAACGCTCTCTGTCGGAGCGAATCCTCGCCGTGGAGCGCGAATGCATCGCTGCAGGCAATGGAGGTTGTTGCTCTCCGTGCTCAGAACCAGATGCTGGTTACGCTTCTTGGTGGCCGCGGGCTCGTGATTCCGCTCCGGCGCGAACGCTTCCGCGTTCACTTGCGCCGAATCCTGGTACGGCTTGAGTAAGCCTACGTAAAACACCAGGTGGGTGCGCATCCGTTTTGGAAG
>NW_020187244.1:1504091-1507024 GCF_900000015.1 Plasmopara halstedii
GGTATGATCAACTGCTAAGAAAGGTTGTGAAAGTCATATCACTGTGGTAAGCTTTTCGAGCAGAATGTTTTGGAAGTGGTCATTTATGCCACATGGACTCTCTAACACTCAAGCAACTTTCAATCGCAGATGTTCAGATCGTACTGTTACTATAGGCAGGACTATCTAAACGAGTAATTCGAGCATAGAAATGCATAACACGGGATCATATGTGAAGAACAACTTGCAAGCAGTACTCGAGCCAATGCGTTTCAACATTAGCTCTACCAATATAAACAAGTATGTCTTTCAAGTATAACACTGAGCCCCTTTGTAGGGCGCTCCACAGGCATGGCCTCCAGGCACTTTTCGAAAGGGAAACTCTTTGCTGATTGACCGGTGCAACTGTACCAAAAGAATAAGAAAGTGATTTGTCCTAGCCAACTTCTTGCACAAGCATAGAACAAAAGAAATGCCAACACGGCACGGTCCCTTACCAATCTTCATTACAAAATGACACAAAAGAATTGGTGAGGTGGTGCGGTAGAACTAGCAGCCTTTCAGGGTTTGGATGGAGCCTTATACGAGCTCTAATTCTGGCCGTAAGATTCCATGTCTTTTGCTCGTTACTATAGGATGTCCTTCGCATCAAGTAGATGCCAGCGGGCATGAACGCGTGATCTCGCTTCAGAACAGCCAGTCTGACGGGATACAAAAGTTTGCTATACCCATGACAAGGAGCTTTTTGCTTTGAAAATATGCCTTCGTCAAGCTCAAGCTAGAGTTGCTTGTTTCTGGGCCATTTATGATCGATACGGATCGTGTGTCATTGCGCACAGCAACGTCGCAACCACGTACTTCGCACAAACTGGCACGACGGCAATGGCAGGTATACCCTTAAGGAAAAATATGAGCTTATTCGGCTTGATATACTGGTAGACACGCTTTCACGTTACCCCATCAGTGAGCTGTCGCATATCACAATGGTGACGGCGCCAATTGATAAGGCAATACGTTCTCTGATGTAATTTGTGTTACAATGGTGAAACCAAGGAAGGAAAGTATCTGCACTCATATGTCGCTTTTCGAAAGCGCGCGCTTGCACGTCTGCACAACTATGCTTTACCAAAAATTTACTCTTGTAAAATCCGTAGGACATGTTATGTCTTAAATTGAGGAATATACCATGCGAGGTATATGATAGGCTCCTCGGAAGCCTCGGAAGAGCAAAGAAATACTGCTCGATGAGCGCTATGTATTATGACGCAACAGGTATAAACGGGTAAGCGTGTATTTGCGCGTGTGTGAAAGTGTCATCGAAATTACCCTCGCTGCATACGACGACAAATTGTTTACCGGTCCAGCAGAGTGCCAGTGGTCCATCAGTATGGACTTCCTTGCTGTCTTTCAAAAAACGTGTCTGATGATACCGTCATTGTGGTCTGTGTGGACCGTGGTGAAAATACATCGAGCTGCTTCTTGACAAAGCTTTCGCCACCATAGCTTACCAGTAGTTACGGAGAGACCGCGGCGCTGATGTGACTTGCTCTTATTTTCCTGAGTTTGCGCTGAATAATGCAGAAAATTCCGCTACAAGCTTTATCTCATTCTACATAAATGGCTTGGTTAAACCAAATGCATCTGACACACACTGCTATGAAGTGGCTTGTTGATCAAAAAACTATCGATGAAATTTGACTAGCGTGTATTTACCCGTGGCAAAATCACTCAATTTGTTTAAACGAGATAATGCGTTATGCGCCGAGTTGGGCCACCCTATGTCTGAGAGTCAGAACAAACAAAAGCAACACATCGATGCCAGAGATAGGCAAAAAATCATGAATATGAATTGGAAAGAGTTTTTGAGCGATACTTATTTAAGTACATATGCAATGCCTGCGGCTAATACGACCAAGTTGCGACAGCGCTACATCAGGCCGTTTGAGGCCTTATACTCTGAATGTCTCAATAAGAATGCGACTACAATTGGGCTTCTGTTCAGGCATACAGAAGCCATTCCACATTTCCACTCATACGAACCAGTCGAACGCGAAACCACGCAGCTTTGTGGCATACGAAGCAGCGTCTTAAAATTTTCTGATGCTGAGGTAACCTCTGTCCAAAGAACAACGCATTTATGAACTTCTAGGTGTGTTTCAAGCCAGGCAATTCGACGGAAAATCTCAAAGAGCGCATCCACGATCTTTCTGATCTCGGCTGCAAACATATACCAAAACCGTTCAGCGCACTATCATAACTCAGAGAACTCACGAGTGTTGGGTCGACATCCGCCGGCACTATTCAAAAAGAAACGCGTGACTCACACTCATGTGAAAAGTTTGATGGGCCAGCGGGTACATCAGGGCTGTTACCAGTACCTGGTGAAGCAAAAGGGATATCCTCACCTGGAAATTTGTATATGTTTGAGATTCCTCAATGATAAAATTACCTTGGTGCTGTGGCCGCTTACGACGTGGTGCACTCCCAGCTATTTCATGTCGTGGAGAGAAGGCAAGGTCACCCTTTGCCAGACACTTCCAATAAGTGAGAAGCGCCAACCGTGTGTGAGTAAGACAAATTGCCGGTAGCTCTTACAGCTGTTTCAAGGAAACTATCAGGGCTTTAAACGGAGAAAATTGAGGTAATTTGTTGTCATGTCGACATCCGCGTAATGCGCTGAATCTTGCAAAGGAAGGCATGAGACGATCTCTAGGCGAGCGTCCGTTTCGATAGTGCTGGCTTTGTAAGGCCTTAAGGTGGATGGTACGGCGTGAATCGCTCGAAGTGTATACATACTTAACGATACTTTTGCCTGTTCGAAATACCCAGGAGCATCTATTGTAACGGGGTTACACGAACCCTGGTAACAGGGAGGTGTGTGTCACACGAGATGTGAATGGTGTGACCACACCCAAACAAGAATACGGTACGGGGCTAGGTAGCCAGTAGTTATG
>NW_020187244.1:1507034-1512854 GCF_900000015.1 Plasmopara halstedii
TCGCACAAGATGGTATGACCGTACAAAGTTGTGGATTAAACAAGTCGGTGCAATCACACAATGGTGTGGCTACACCGTAACAAAAAGCCACTACGAGGCGGGACTTCCAGAGGTTTTGCAAGTAAATTAGGTTTTACTATTTAATGAGGAAAGCATATGGTTTTAGATATAGGCGGCTCTGCCGCAGATTAAATGAAAAACATAGCTTCGATTTGGAACGGAAGAGTACATTCGTCCTGAGTTTCGGGTTTTGGGTACTCTTGGAGTTAGCGGATCGGGATCCAATACACTCGTACTGGATCTAGTATATAGCGTAAAAGGTCAATAACCTTAGAGAGCTTTTTTTTAAACAAAGAGCACATTTGTCTGGGGTTAAGGTTTTTGTGCCTCATGGAGGCAGCGGATTGCGATCCAATACACTTGTACTGGTTCTAGTATATAACGTTAAGTCAGTAACCTTTAAAAGCCTCTTTTAAATAAAGAGCTACGGCAGCCCCGTTGCAAGAACAGTGAGGTAATGGTACAGTTAACACCGGAGGAGGACCTGAGCTCATCATCCGCGATTTGCATATCGATCATTGAAGATTCTTTAAAAGCACAGAGGATAAGAAATAGAGCAGGCGTCCTCGCTCCTGTGAATCTTTTCTATTTCTTAACAGTATCACGACGTAGTGACGAGAGACCCTCCATGCGCGTTTGGGCGGCGTTAAGAAATAAATTAATTTGGGGCCAAACTTTACATCGCACGAAAATGATCACTACTATACCAACGTGAGATTTTCTTCCGAGCGAAGCACGTAGTAAATTTGACGAGATAAAAAAATCTCTACGGCTTTATGTGTCAGAAAGGCTACGGAAAGTGGCGAATCATTTATAATCATAATAAAAGGGTGGCGCAAATACAGATTTCTTGTAAGGAAGTGCAGCATAATGGAATGGTCAGCTGCAACTTATTGTTTGGTGGCTTCAACCCTGGCTAATGATACTATCAAAAATAGCAACGTCCCTCTGGGAGTGGCTTATAGTACCACAAGGATTGTCTGACGTTTGATTGGCTGCTGACGCAGCAGTTCAGGCCACAGTATGGCTATGCACGAACCACAAATGGCTCCAATCTTATCAATGGTGCTGTCGATCAAAACGAACTCGCTTATATGCGCTTGGCCACACGTCGTAGCAACACTAGTAAATTGAAATCACTGGGACTGAGCGTCATGTGCAGGGTGCGCAATGCTACGACTGAGAGCTAAGATAAATGAAGCAGCACACTTTAATCAGAGGTAGATGGAACATACACAATAATTTCGAAGCCAAATGATCTATCTGCCTATACATCCAGTGGTTGCGTTCTATAAGACCAAGTTACAACCGAGCTAAATCAGACTGTTCACGGTCGTAGGACGAAGGAATTGAATTATACAGAAAATACATAGAATGCACAAAAATCCGGTGTAGTACTTGGGATTTCTGAAACCATGCTACGATTCCGCTTTTACGAGCCAAGGACGCAGTTGCCGATCGAACAACATCTTTGCCATTCCCAAAAGCTAAGGTACTCTCTGCTCCAAAGCAGCGACGCAGTTCAATTGCTTGACGCGACAGCAACAGTTAACGTACTCAAACGTTCGTCACGTTGCAGTAGCGAAGATTTCAAGTCACATCCGTTTGTAGCGCTTACAGATGTGCTACAGCATATCCGATCTATTTAGATGCATTGCTTTTCGCGACAGTAACAGTTAACGTACTCAAACTTTCGTCACGTTGGCTAGACAAAGCAACGGCAAAGCTCAGAGAGAGTCCAAATTATGGCTCATATCAACTTTGAGCGCACGCCGTAGGTTTCAGAGAGAGTCGACGTGCCGCATAATAGAGTAAGCCCACAAGAGCCGGTCGTAAGATTGTATTGATGCTTATAAGTAAGGGACAGCTTGTTTTTATGCGCGACGTATAATGGACCGGAGTTTGAACCAGGTGTTACTACTACCTGTGTTATCCTCGGGTTGAAAGTTAGTGGGAGCTTGAGAGCCACTTCGAAGGTTGTCGCGGTGCCGTGGTAGCTTACGACCTGACGTACCTTAGTCTTTAGTCTTTGTCTCCCTTGGAGAAGAGACAGGGACACCTGCCGATGCGCACGTTCCCACAGTGATAAGCAAAACTTGCGGTGGATGAATCTCTTTGGTGGTAGCTGCTCTAGCCCTCTTATAAGGACAAGCGACGATGCCAAGTATAAATCGGACGTGATGGGTTGTCACATCGACATCCACTTTGCTGAGGGATGTAAGGCCTTCAGATTGGTGTGGTGATGTGTGTATTATCATTAAATGCGCGATTTGAGTATGACCCGCATCGGCAATTACGATGACTTCTAGATTTCAAGGATGCAAATCCCATGAAACGTACACGTTTCCTGAACCGCTGCGGCTCCAAGCGCAGACCGTATTACTGTGGGGTGATGAAATTCGAGTTGTGAATGCGGTTGCAAACCAGCTTTTTGTCGCTCGTTTTGCTCCTACCGTGCGCGAGGTGTCTACACATATATATGTGTAGCGCCAGCGCGGCCTGCGGCTTCAAGCAGTTTATAATGTTTTTTGACGTGACAATTTGATTAAGAGTCGATCAGACCCTTGCGCTTACAGCCAAGCAAGAAGGACTCATTGAGTCAAGACCAGCGCATTTATTCAAAACCCGACGTCGTCGTGAGTTTTACGGCGCCCCTTGACAGACTCGGACATGAGCCCTGAGCTCGTGAAGCAAGATTGCTGATCACAATGAGAAGTTCCGGTCGGGGACGGCTTGACCTTGTATTACCTGGCGAGGGCGAAGGTGTTTGGTCGGGAACTAGCGAGTCGTCCGGATTGCTCTCGACGAAAAATAGCTAGAAAATGCTCCACGACAATTTGCTTAGCGCGTTAGTTTCTGGTACCCCGCTTTTTAGCGGTGTTTCCTTAGAGCATTTGATATAGCCCACGAAACCACCCTGCTGATGCAAGTATGATTTCGAAATGCGAAAGAGGCGGGTGATGTTTAAGGAAAGTGGTGCACAGCCTTTACTCATGGAGTGGTCACTTTTGCGCAGTGTGAATCATAAAATGGTCTTCTTATCAATAAAGGAGGGTGTAGCGGGGCAAGTACTAAAAATCGCGTACTAATCTCTTGCACCGTACTAAAATATACAGTACAACAGGGCACAATTGTAGAATTCTAATTTACATTTGGTGGGATTTTCAACAATTATATGCAGTCTCTGTATAAGGCAGATACCGCAATTACCATATTTTATCAATATCCGGTATGCAATCGAGTCAACGAACGACATAGAAGGCAAATCACTTGTGATCAACGAAATGAAGTCTTTAAAATGGAATTGGCAAAGAATTTTTTTCGAATGTAGTATGTCTTAGAACGAAAGGAAGCGTGTGAGCTTCGGTGGGCATTTTTTTCCACTTTGGTACGGGACATTTAATTCTTTCGAGACAGTATTTTAAAATACTGCCGATAAGCCAAAGCTCTCAATCTTTGCACACGAACAGTGCGATAAACGGTTGAAGTAGATAGGACCAAATACGAATAGTCACGTGGATGTAACAGCATCAAATGCTGAGGTAGTGTCTGACGAAACAATTGACGAGATCTGCATTGGTGCGTTTTTGAATGGCTGCCACAGAGGACAGCTCACGCAAAATGCCGAACTGTGTCACAAAGCAAAGCACCGGCTCTTTCTCTGACAGCTACCAGAGAGTTTTAACTGCAAATATTCCATGGACGAGCACAATCCTGATGATCGCTTTCTTCTCGGCACTCCAGGTCTCAACAACAGTGTATCGGTTGGGTTATAAATACAGCTCGTCGTCTTTCTCGATTGAAAACCATTTTCGTAAAAATCAGAATCAGCTACATTATTTCAGCCATCTGCACTGCCAGAGTAGCGGTATTATCTTGCAATTTCTCAACAACAAAATGAATTTGCGTCGAAACATCTGCAAGCAGTACGCATCATATCATATCATGAAGGCGTCGGCGCGAGTTATTTCTTCATAGCAAAGACTCTCAAAGTGTTCAAATTTTTTCTGGTGATAATCCAGCGACGCGTCGTATGGAAACCCGGTGCGTTGCCGACAGAAGAGGGTATACAGACTGAAATTGGTCACGAATTCGTTTTTGCCTCCTCAAATGCCCCATTAATGCTGTTGATAATTTGTATGATTGTTGGTTGTCGAGTGCTTCAATTGTCATACGATATCAATCTGATGTAGCAAGCGCCAAACACGAATAAAGCCTCGTTCTGTATCGGGGTTTTGGGAACACGATACAAAGTCGGATACGTGCCCGATTATATTCGCCGCTTTATCTGTTTAGCATCTGATCAGCTTTTTAGACCCGACTGAGCAAATTGCAGCTTCCGTACATGGCGTTTCCTGTAAGGCTTAACAGCAATAATGTGAAGATTGTTGATGTGTAATTGCTATAATGTATGAAGTTCCACGAATACAACTGACCCGTCAAAGGCAACAGAGTGCGCCCAGACATCCTTAATGGTCTCCATGATATCGGGGAATTTAGCAGCGCATACTTCTCGTGCACACCTGGCGACCATAAATTCATTACAGTGCCCCAGTATGGCGGCAGATAATACTTTTTTGCTGTATGCACCACTCTATAGGCCATTTAGAACGAGATATCTTATCTAACAGATTTAATAGTTAATTTCAACATTTTTGGTTTACCTCAAATAAACTGCTGTCTTCGCTTAGTAAAAATATAGAAATACAACTAGTTGCATGAGGCTTGCTTCTTCTTCTCCACCTTGCGGCAGAAATTGTTTAATGATGATTTTGACGATATTTTGTGAAATGTAAAATATGACGCCTGCAATCGCGGCTCCACATTAGCATCGATCTTGTTGCCATGTATCATGCTAGCTGATAATCAAAGCATGTGTCTATCTATTCCGGCGAGGGCTGCGATATTCTGATATTTAGTAGAATGGTTGGTTCTGTGGTGCTATCTATACTTTTCGGGTCTGAATGATAGAACCTTCCAATTCCAGGATGTACTTGCATACTTTTTTAAATTGTTCCCTCGACCAAAGAAGAACAGAATTCACACCGGAAATCTACAACGTCTTCAGATTACGGATTTCGGGTAGTAGTGCATAATCCATATTCTGTCAAGTGTTCCAATCGAAACGGTGTCATTCGCGATCCGAAAAACCTTTTGCGTGGCAGTTTAGCTAGCGAATGTCCTTCGGCAGCATCTTATGTAGCAATGATACAAATGATAACGATGATGATATGGTATCGCTCAACAGACTTTACAACAAAACTTTACAGGCGACTGACCTTCCACCATCAGCGAATTAATCCAAAAACATATGCCAAGGTTTTTATTCAATGCAAATCTAAAGTAGATAATTTTTTGCTATTTTCTTTTTTTAGCAAGCATTTTCTCATACTCGACGTATCCAAAACGAAGCAAAGAAATAGAGCTCATGCGGAGAGGTCGCTACCAGAGTCTTATCGATCATAAGGCAACATAGTGGTTGGCTTATAACACAGAAGGCCACAGTTACGGCACTTTTTTAGATATCATTGATCAGTCTTTAGGCAAGCCCTGCCTCCGTTTTACGTTTGATGTTCCTAAGAATACGGGAGTATGCTGCATTGGTTGCGACAAGTTAGGGCAACAAACTTGTGCGAACGTGTAGATGGCGGTTACCCGCACAGATCCAAGAATTGTCGAAATCAGTCAGTAATTTGATTAATACAAAATATCGATATTGTATTTAGAATGTTAGATAACAGAGTTATAAATTTCTTAAGA
>NW_020187244.1:1512864-1512975 GCF_900000015.1 Plasmopara halstedii
ACAAGAAGAACAATAAGAAACCTGCTGAGAAGATGATTCCAAGACAAACTTCGAAACAAAAGAGCAATGAGGAGACTGCCAATCTAGTGATCAACGATCCTAGAACCTACA
>NW_020187244.1:1512985-1513377 GCF_900000015.1 Plasmopara halstedii
CCCCCCTGTTACCAGGGTACGTGTAACCCCGTTACACATATCCCATCTAGATTGAGAACATTTAAAGTTCCAATCGATCATTGCCTAACGAGGCTCGCGTGTCCGCTAGACACTCCAACTTGATTTGTTGGAACAAAACGACTTCCTTATTCAATGAGCACTGTGTCTACGACACAGAAGTGACCAAGTCTCGCTGGTTCTGACAGCGAGCATGGGCAGAGCCCAACTTCGTCTCCCGCGCGCAGTGCGATATTAGACAGTGCGCCCGCGGCACCGGGGGATGTACATCCTAGGCTCGATGAGCACGAGCGTCGCGCTTTGCGCGCGCTATCAATGATGAGTGACCTCGTTGAGGATGTGGAGGTGGTCGACTACGAGTCTGACACTCCTTT
>NW_020187244.1:1513387-1514391 GCF_900000015.1 Plasmopara halstedii
CGACAGGGCACCAAGAAATTGGTGGACGTTGTCCAAGGGATGCGAACTCTTATTGCCGGGATGGCAGCAGATCCCCTCCCGAAGACGGTGACAGTGACCGTGTTCATGGAAGGCCTCCGCTTGGCGTGGCCAGAATGGAAGTCTTCCGTGTGCATCCGCTCTCATTTGAAGAGGCGATTAGTCGGCACGACTTGGTTGGAATGCACACTCCAACAGCTCGTCTAGCGGGGCTATGCCCATGGATCTCAGCTATGCTGAAGACGAGGGAGCAGAGCTCCGACCTTCTGGGCAGCATGCAAACACACGACGGTGTTATGTCTGTGGAGACACCCGTCGCCTGCGGAACGGTTGCCCCCTGCGCAAGGCGCATCAAGGATCTTTGAATTATCACCCCAACGCCTACCAGTCTGGTTCATCGCGGGGAACGGACACCACTCAGTAGGCGCGGGGCGACCTACTGAGGAAGAACTGAGTTTTGTTGAGCCTCAGGGAGGCATAGATCAACAGGGCCCAGCCCCGAAGAGCTCCGTGCTCTTGAACACGGGGCGTGTATGCAAGCCGGGCTTGCTGGTCGCGGAGGAGACCGTAAAGAGCTTCAAGAAGCCATGGAAGATCCTCATCGATTCCGGGGCGTCAGGAAATTATGCTCGACGCTCCACGATGTAAGAAAGTCAGCAATATGCTGAGGCGCTGACAGTGCGGTTGGGTGACATCGTCACTGTTCGCCTAGCGATGGGGACACGTGTCACGGCCCCGAAGGTCCCTGCGGATCTCGGAGTCAAGTGTTTTTACTTTGATAGCGTGGAACGTTGTCTAGTCTTAGACTTGGATGCAAGGTATGACCTTATCGTTGATATGGCATGGTTGGAACACCATGAGCCATGGATTGATTGGAGGCCAAAGACTTTGGGCACACGCGCACGTTATCCGGTGGAGCTTTAACGAGCCATGAACCCACCTCTGCTAGGAGACAAAAGCGCTATTGGCGAGAGCACTGGACCGAG
>NW_020187244.1:1514401-1514539 GCF_900000015.1 Plasmopara halstedii
AACCTCCCCAGTGTTGACGGAATACGATGGCGATGTCCGCCGGATTCCTCGAAAGCGAGCCTTCTGCAAGCATGACTTCCTCGATGCTGACTCGATGTAACGATCCATCGAGCGGTCTAAAGAAATACCTTGACGACT
>NW_020187244.1:1514549-1514813 GCF_900000015.1 Plasmopara halstedii
CATTATCTCGTCGTCTAGGTCAACCGCATTAGCAGGCACAACGGCCGTCAGCGCTGGAAACGTAGAAGGAGGAGGCAACGGGAGAAGAGGAGGGGACGACCGCATGGTATGATGAGTAACTGGCAGAGAGCCAGTTGGAGGTCCGGAGCCGGCGTAGGGATCCGAGCAAGATGGGCCGACCGTGGTACCCAACTGGATACTGAGTGCGGACCCAGGAGTCAAGCCAATCGCAGTGCGAGGGGGCTGGTCGGCCTGGGATGCGGA
>NW_020187244.1:1514823-1515107 GCF_900000015.1 Plasmopara halstedii
AGCTCGTCTTACGCGGCTTGCCATCCTCGTCATTCCACCCGGGAAAAGGAGTGTCTGACTCGTAGTCGACCGCCTCCACATCCCCAACGAGGTCACTCGTCACTGATAGCGTGCGTGGAGCGCGACGCCTGGGCTCATCGAAACTAGGATTTACATCCCTCGATGCCGCGGACACACGGTCCGACATGGCACTGTGTGCGGAAGACGAAGTTGGGCTCTGCCCGTGAGCGCTGTCGGAACCAGCGAGACTTGGAGAATTCGGTGTCATTGACACAGGGCTCATT
>NW_020187244.1:1515117-1516093 GCF_900000015.1 Plasmopara halstedii
TCTCATCCTCAAAGGCTCGAAGGGATCGAAGGGCATCGCGAGACACCGGACGGCGGCCGACACGGTCGTCACCGCCCGCCACCTACTCTTCTCGATGAGAACGGTGACGTCCACTATCACGTGGAGCGTATAGTGCGACGACGTCGCCACCAGGGTTAATCCCAATATCTGGTGAAGTGGTGGGGATATCCCGACTCCAAAAACTCGTGGGAGTCTGAGACGCCACTTCGACAAGATTGCCCAGACGCCGTGGACGCTTTTGGTCAGAAATATCAGGACGTCCCGCATCATCAGACGTCCCATGCTTCCCGGCAATAGCCAGGGAAGTAGTAGGACCATGAGCTGGACTCAAGCGGCGGCCCTAAGCTCTTGCGGTCGCAGACACAGAGCTCGCGGGAGTGTTAGGGATCGGCCCATACGTCGCAGGGCGACAATCGGAAGGGAGTCGACTGCGTGCTTTGAGGTTGGCAAACTCAAATCGGAGATGGCCCTCCACACCCACGTTCACTTCCTTGTGGCTCAGCTTAAAGGCAAAAAGTGAGGAAAGTTTTCGGTGCCGTTGCACCCATCGCTAGAAGAGCACTTCGTCATATGTAGTGCTTTCGCCAGGGGCGAGGACTACAGGTATCGTTCGCATTGCGGGTACACGAGTGCCACCTCGTTGAGCACGTGGGCGAGTGCGATAAACGTTCAGCGGAAATTCGTATGGGACCAAAAAATGAGCTCGAAGAGCTTTCCGTTCGGTAAGCCCAGCTTCCGTAATGGCCGGAAGCCCGATGATGTGGACGCGTAACGATCGAGTTACAGCGTCCTTCGCTTCCAATGCAGGATCCGCCGGGTGGAAGCCATATTCCACACGAGGGTCATTGACTGACCGTGGATGGGCGCGCATCAGAGCCGCCTTACAAACAGCTTCCAGCTGCCGCCTCTGTGCCTTGTCGAGGTCATTGGTGATGACACCACGTCCCTCAGGTGA
>NW_020187244.1:1516103-1516205 GCF_900000015.1 Plasmopara halstedii
TGATATGTCGTTCCACGAAGTCTTGCTGCATTGGCCACGCGCTAGCTCCGCGCATAAAATCTGCAAGCGATCTCAGCCCGAAGACTCTGGACACATGCAGCC
>NW_020187244.1:1516215-1516572 GCF_900000015.1 Plasmopara halstedii
TGATATCATGACGCACTCCTCGGTCCGGAGGTAGGACCCGAAGGCGGGTCTGGAGACGACGTCTTAAAATTCCTTTACCAAAGGATAGTACGGATCCAAGGGATTCCGTAGGATGACGATCCACTGCGTGCGTTCAGCACACTCAAGACAGCTTCATCCAGAAGCGATGACGGGTTTATCTCCTCGTTCGGTCGTACAATGACCACTCCGGCCAAATCGCCTGCCTTCAAGGCACTGCCAAACTCTTTAAGGGACATCTCGTCCAGCTCAAGAAGAGCACCAACTGCAGGTATAGCCTCGACGTCGCCATCTTCCTCCCCCGTCATACCGTTGACGAGGGTGTATAACTGTGCGCCA
>NW_020187244.1:1516582-1517223 GCF_900000015.1 Plasmopara halstedii
ATCTAGTAGGACTAAATCACCTACTTTAAACACGTTTAAGTTTCCTCTATGTTTGTCTGAGTACTCCTTTTGTTTGTCTGGGGCCGCTCCCATTGCATCGCGGACCCTGCTGATAACATTCAGCTTAGTGTCCATAAAGGACCCCCCTCTTGTTTCTTTAAGGAAATCGGTCTCAACTCCGAGACCTGGGAGGAAAACGCTTTCCGAGCCTCTCCCTCACTTAAAATCCAAGACGGAGTGCCTCCTCTAAGTGTTAGAGGCACTCTAGGGTGTCGAAAGCCGGTCAAGTAGAACGGCGTGAACCCGGTGGACGCGTGCACCGCGTTGTTGAGCGCAAACTCACAACTGGAGTTGTACCGACCACGTACGTGGAGCTCCCGCACAGAGGCTGCGCAGGGTGTCTTCTAGCACCCGGTTGACTCGCTCAGTCTGACGTTCCGTCTGCGGATGGTCTGCAATTGATATGAGCAGTCTCGTTCCTATCAAAGGAAACAGCGTCTTCCAGAACGCAGCGGAACCGCGGGTCCCGATCAGAGACAATAGTCTCAGGAAGGCCGTGATATCTAAACACGCCGTGCACGACCAGCCTCGCGGCTTGTTCACCAGTGACCGTATCCGGCACTGGAGCAAGATGCACCATC
>NW_020187244.1:1517233-1517408 GCF_900000015.1 Plasmopara halstedii
TGACGACGTTACAGTTGTAACATGAGCAAGCTCGTAGCCTGGTCTGCGTGACAACGCATCAGCCAAAGCATTCTGCTTTCCCGGCTTGTGCTTCACCTCGAGGTTATATTTCGCAACGAAGGATAGCCATCTAGCCATCCTCTGCGAGAGGTGGGGCGACTGAGTCGCAGTGCGT
>NW_020187244.1:1517418-1539363 GCF_900000015.1 Plasmopara halstedii
TATATCTATTATTGTTGGAAACATCACACAACCGACTCGAGATGAAATAAATTGTTCAAACCAATCTATCTATCGCCTGGTCGCTGGTGTTGACCTATTGACTTGTTGCTGACCTCCCTGTCATTCTCCAAGTGTTTCTCAGTTTTGACACTAGGCTTTCAAATGCTTTTGACGTTTATTCCTCTGACTAACATTATAGTTCCCTTTAAATTCTAGAAACAAGCAGCTATAATGGAAGTTAGAAGAAAACTGTTTGCATATAGCTCAAATTTGCACTCAACACACAAACGTAGTTTTCTATTCATCTTTTGACAGAAAGCACGGAAATTTGCGCAAATTCGGCATAGCATCCATGGGTGTGAGCGCGTCTAAAAATTCTTTATTCGGTGACAACCAATCGTCAAGCAGCATGCCTTCAGTGAACGAGCCTTGCGTATCTGCAGGATTGAACCTGTATTCACTTTCTGGATTCAGCGACCACATAAAACCACCTGCATACTTATTTTTTAAGAGCACTTGAATTGTCAAATCCGTTGTGCGCTTCGTTGTCATCTCCGGGTGAGTATCTTTCGTGTATAAACCACCAAATTCTCCTAAAAGAAGGGCGAAACCACTTTTGTCCGCTAAATATCCAAACATGTCATTCATCGTGCCTTCAACGCGTGCCAGAAGAATGTCATCGGATAGCTCAACAAACGTCGAAAAGTCCGAAGTCGTTCCTTTTCCATAAAAATATTGCTGAGGGGCGACTGCAGTCGTGTAATAGTGTGGTGCCCAAACTACTTTGTTCTTTAAGGTAAAGTTGGGCTGACTATCCTTTGCCTTCTGCAGACCTCCACCCCACCAATCATAATATTTCATATCCTCTCCTTCGATTGTGACTGTGTGTGTGGCCACCACACCCTCAACAAATCCCAGCCACTGAGGACACTTTTCATGCATAACCTTTGCAATTTTCTCGCAGCCCAAGACAAAATCATCTTCCTCCCCTGTACCCCACGTTGCGGTTTCTGGCTCATTTTTCAGGTCAAGTCCCATGACATTCCAATATTCTGGTCCACAGAGATTTGACGACACGATATCAACCGCATTTAAAAAGTCATCCTGACTAACTCCGAGTTGTGCATCAAACCATGTTGCTCCTGACTTTGTATTTGTAAGCCTGTGCATACTTATAAGCACACCAATATTGCGATAAGCTAAGGACTTGATGAGTGTCTGTAAAGTCGAGATGAAGTTTGTTCCGTTGATTGCACGATTGCTTGAGAGATTGATTACTCCTTTTTGAGGTGGATTGTTATGAAGAACATTTTCAATAGAAATCGGTAATCTCACAGCATTAAATTTATTTCGCGCAAGGAATGCCGCGACTTCGTACTGTTCATCGCAGCAATCATAAGAGAGATCTAATAAAGACAGCAAAAGAAGAGCTCAGAACACTCACAGCTGTAGTGCCATTCTCTGAGTTCTCCCATAGACCAAACGGAACTGCGAGTGCTGTTTCCATCCCGAACCAGTTAGTCCCCTTGATTTGGATTGGTATCTCCGTGCCATTTGAAGCAACCGCCACGATTTGACCATTTTTGCTTTGGTAATCAGGCATTTCACACGCTTGACAAATCTCATTAGTCGATTTGATTGTTTCAACAGCAGATAAATAACTTACTGACTGTGGTATCGTACGACTTCGGATTGCCGACTTGACCATCGTCCGAAATAATAATTTTATCATCACTTTTGCCATCTTTGATCGAGCGCCGGTTTGCTAAATTTCGCTCGTACATCATTACTTGTACTGTGCGGGCTTCGTGTCTGTTTTTAGCTCCCGTTACAATAAAAGTTGCAGCACCACCAACAAGCACAAACAGTAGCACCAGTCCCGGCCAGATCTATCATCATTAAACCATCGACTGTTATTGGTCCAGCATTACACATTTATAGTTAGTTATCAATACTACACATACCCTGTACCGTCCATTGTAGTTTGATTCGACCTCCGAGTCCACGTTCAGCTTTTTTGCTACAAGTTGTCTGTTTGATGATGGCTCTATAGTATGCTGCTTCGGAAATTGGTCCTTGTCTGAATATAAAGCTGTATTAAGCACTTCATCCCCCTCAAGAGAATTAGACTCGTTGAGTGCGGTGTCATTCTTTATCTGCCACGGTGTCGTTGACGACGATAATCGCTCCCCGGGCTGGTCCACCACATAACTCGAATGGTGATGTCGCATCAGCACACCAGTCACTATCGTTATACAAGATGAAACTGGTCTGAAAGACGGCTGGCGAGGTTGTTGCTCTTTACGCTTTTCAACAACCGCATCATCCACACTATCTTACCACTGTCTCTCGCAGCCATGTGTCACGCCTTGCCATTATAACAAAAATATCGACCATAGTCGTCGTAAGATGCTCGTAGCTAATCATAGACCTAATCTGCGTGACCCGGCTTTTCGGGTATTTTGAAACATAATCCCCACCAAAACGCTTGCAGCGCTTATAATGATTTTCGAGCTACACCTTAGGCTGCATGATCGAGATGAACATCAACGATCGTCGAGAGATAAAAGTGTATTTATAAAGTCGATATATAAATTTGAAATGCTCCACGAACAAAATTGTATGAGCCTAACACTTAAACCCACCTTCTCGACAAGATTGAGAGTGTGAGAGTTTAAAGTACTCACAATGAAGAACTATATCGTCCTGGAAGGTGCAGTTGGATAGCACCCACGAAGAAATCGATTTAGTAGAGCAAATATGAAGAACTACCAAAGTGCTCAAAGCATGAAGACTTCAAACCATAGTACTGTAAAATACAAGTTGACGAAAATCCACAGGAACATGACATAGTCAAAACAATGTCTTTTGTGAATCCGCTAAGCAACTTTGTGCATCAGCCCAAGTCTGGATAAAATGCTTCATTCAAAATTAATTAGGATAGCTACTCTTTTGAAAATTTACCTCAGTGCCTTACTTTGTTGCAGAGAGCACACTGAATTCTCTAGCAAATCATTCATGAGACTTGAATGAGAAATGAAACTGACTATCAGTAAGATATTGGCTCTATCATCTGAGCCAGAAGTCTCTTCCGCTTATTTGAAAAAATGTATTTTTCAATCTTCTTTGCCATATTTAGAACGCTATAATCGCAAAATGAAGCTTCCGACCCGACGTCATGTTTTCAGCGGTGTCTACAACCAGGCTAAGATATCATTTTGACCTTCATGAGAACCTGATGTCATACGCAGCTCGAAAAGCTTGCTGTTACTAAAGCATGTGCGGATCAGATGACTTTAAATTTGCCAGTTGCAATTTCATGTTTTGATTAGGTAAGTTCAAGTGTCAGAACAAAACAAATAGGATTATGCTTTGCACCGTCAGGATTTTATATAAATGAATTACATATGCCTTTATGATTTCACATCAGTCAAGGCTTGGGCGTTTCCTTCTGAGGAAAACATGGAAACATTTTGAGATTCTTGATGCCGTTCATGGCCTCCATGCCCTGCATGAAGACCTTGTTGGGTGTAAGCCAGTCGTCTTCCAGTAATCCCTCAGTAAACGTGCCATACTTGTCAGCTGGATTGAACTGATACGCACTCTCTGGATTCAGCGACCACATATAACCACCAGCGTAGCCCGCCTTGAGCATGACTTCAATTGTGTAGTCAGTTGTACGCTTCGTCGTTTTCTTTGGATGGGCATCTTTGGAATAAAGACCAGCAAACTCCCCCATGACCATAGCCGAATTTTTGTCTACTCTGAGTAAATAGCCGAACATCTTGTCCATAGTAACCTCAACATTTCTTCGTAGCGTCATGTCGTCAAGTTCTACATATTTCTTGAACGCACCCGACGCATCTTTCTCACCTGTTGACGCGTAAAGATACCAGGCGGGAAAGACACCAGTGTTGTAATAATGTGGGGCCCAAACAATTTTGTTCGCTACATTGAGCTCTACAGATTTGTCACCAGCGTTTTCAAGGCCACCACCCCACCAATTGTAGTACGTATCCGTTCGATCCCCAACTGTAACGGTTCCCGATCCGGCAACCCCTTCAACAAAAGCTATCCAATTAGAGCAGCCTTTCAACATGCGGTTGCCAATAAGTGATGCCCCCTTTTGCCAATCTGGAGTCGGTCCACCCCAAGAGCATTGGTACGGTTCGTTTTTCAAATCAAGTCCAAGAATATTCCAATACTTTGAGCTACACAGGTTTTTGGTAAGAATGTCAACAGCCTTTAAAAAGTGATCCTCAGATACTTCAAGTTCGTCACTGTACCAAGCACCTCCTGACTTCATTGGATCCAAAGTATGAAGACTAATCATGACCGAAATTTTACGATATCCAAGAGCTTCGACGATCGTTTGAATAGTGCTAATGTATGACGTGATGTTGATTGCACGGTTTGTATTGCTATTAATTAGCGATTTCTCAGGAGCTTTGTTCATGAGAATATTCTTGATACAGACGGGGAGTCGTACACTATTAAACTTGTTACGAGCCAAAAACGCAGCGACTTCGTACACGGAAGTTCCGTTGGCCATATTTTCCCAAAGTCCGAAAGGAATTGCCAAACTGGTTTCCATGCCAAACCAATTGACACCCTTGATTCCAACTGGAACTTCTGTCCCGTTTTTTGACACAGCAAAGATTTGCCCCTTCTTGCTCTGGTAATTTGGAAGCTCACAGCCCATACTCGGGTACTTTTTTGGATTCCCCACCTGACCATCGTCCGAGATAATAACATCGTCGTCTGTTAGACCATCGTTGATCCTGCGACGCGCTTCGATTCTGTGTTCATAGCGCTCTTGTCTCATGGTTGCCCTATCGTTCGCCCTTTTGGCACATATCGTGGTTATCGCAGCCGCTACACCAACGACTACACAGAGCAGCAAAAGCCCTCGCCACGTCTAAGCGTATGCGAGTTAGTTAGTCAATCCCAAAAAAAACAAGTCTTTTAACACATACCCGGATTCGGCCTTTATAGTCTTGCACTCGTTCAAGTGATTCAACGTCACTCGGTCCCAGGGCCATCAGCTTCATTTCCGTCTGGCGCTGAGTCTTCGTGTCATGGCCAGAGTCAAATCCTGTTCCTTGATCGATGTAAGCATTGGCTCGACCACTTGTGAGCTCAGTGTTTCGATACGTTTGGGTGGGAGCGTCACTGACGTTGGTGGTTGCGGTGGTAATAACTCCATAAGACTCAGGTAGAGGCCGAACCACACTAATCTCCATGTCTTAAAGATTTTGGTTGCGATGAACAAGAAGTTTTTCTGAGTAAACCTCGTGCTTTGAAGTTGGACAATGACAAGCAGCTCAACTCACGTTGTGATGACTCGACAGTTCTTATAGTGCAAACTCACTTTTAAGCGGTTTTCGTCACAGCTAATTCTAGATTGCTACAGCTTCTGATGGTAACGGATACGTGAATGGATCAGCTTCAAGAATAGAAGAGGTAGAAACGTTAAATTTTGTTGATGATTTTAAAGTACTAGAGCAAGTAAACGACCTAGAATTACTCAGTCGCGACTTCCATCTCCATCTCAAAGCACGGGAACATCTTGAGATCCTTAAACGCATCCATAGTAGCCATACCTTCGAGAAAAACCTTGTTAGGTGTGAGCCAATCGTCAAGAAGCAAGCCCTCCGTGAAATGACCGTACGTGTCTGCAGGGTTGTATTGGTATGCACTCTCTGGGTTGAGCGACCACATGTAACCACCAGCATATCCATCTTGTAGCATGATATCCATTGTAAAATCACTTGTACGTTTGGTCGTCTTTAATGGGTGAGCGTCTTTGGCATATAGACCAGCGAACTCTCCCATCACCATGGCACTATTTGGGTCGTCACGAATCAAATAACCAAACATCTTATCCATCGTTTTTTCGACGTTGTTCCGCAACGTCTCATCGTCCAGCTCGACGTAATTTTCACGTGCACCCTCAGCATTTTGTGTACCAGAAGCGTAGAGGTACCACGCAGGCATCACACCCGTATTGTAATAGTGGGGAGCCCAGATCAATTTGTTTTCGATATCAAAAGAAATCGGGTGGCTACCTACGTCGGCTAGACCTGCGCCCCACCAATCAAAATACGTGTCTTCCACCCCGTTCAGCGTAATAGTTCCCTTGGAAGCTATACCTTCAACAAATGCCATCCAATTGGGACATCCTTCCAGCATCCTATTGCCGATGAGTGTAGCACCCTTCTTCCAGTCAGGATCGCTTCCACCCCACGAGCATTCATGTGGCTCGTTTTTCAGGTCCAGTCCAAGAATATTCCAGTACTTAGAAGTACACAAGTTCTTAGTCAAAGTGTCAACAGCAGTTAAGAAATCGTCTTCAGTCACACCCAATTCATCACTGAACCAGGCACCACCGGATTTTTTCGGGTCGAGAGTATGAAGACTGATCATGACCGAAATGTGGCGGTAACCAAGTGCTTCCACGATCGACTGAATGGTTGTCATGTACGTCGAGATATTCATAGCGCGATTGGTTTCAAGGTTGATCAAAGATTTTTCAGGTGCCACATCACTGAGAACGTGCTTAATACATATTGGTAGACGGACGCTGTTGAACTTGTTACGGGCCAGGAAAGCAGCGATTTCGTATACAGATGTTCCGTTGTCCATATTTTCCCAAAGGCCAAAAGGAATAGCCAGTCCAGTTTCCATTCCGAACCAATTAAGACCTTTAACACCCACTGGCACTTCAGTGCCATTTTTTGATACTGAATAGATTTGTCCGTTCTTGCTCTGATAGTCAGGCAATTCGCATCCCATGTCTGGATACTTCTTTGGGTTACCCACTTGTCCATCGTCGGAAATGAGCACATTGTCGTCATCAAGCCCGTCCTTTATTTTGCGACGATTTCGAGACGCGCTCTCGTAGCGTTGAGCATTAATGTTCGACTGGTCTCGCACGTCGATGGCATTGATGGTGATCAAAGCCACAGCAGCAGCTAAAATTCCTAGCAATAGCAACAGACCTGGCCACGTGCGGATACGGCCTTTGTAATCTCCCATACGCTCTGGAGCTGCACCCATGTCAGGCTCGACAGCCATAAGCCTCATTTCAGTCTGTCGTTGACCTCCAGGGCCATAGGAAGCGCTTTCACGACCTCCGGACTCGGTAAGCCGAGAAGTTTCCATTGCCTCACGCGTGTATTCACTGTTGCGAAAGGTCGAACCAGCACCACTCATGGAACCTACCATAGGACGGGAAATTTCAGCCGCCTCTGCCATACTAGTGCAGTCGAATATGAGTTAAGCAGGTTAAGGAATGAATGGGGAAAGAGTCCAGGAAGTGTGCAATACAGTACTTTAGCATTTAATGAAAAATTACTTCATTTTGGCAGAGGGACGGCATTATTGGCTCGTTTATCGCATCGGTTTTTAGTAGCAAGACGATTTTTTTCAGAAGTCGTAAGAATTTAATGCGCTCCTAACCCTAAGTTTGCTCGCTGAGTTAGACTTGATAAAAAAATCCAGCAGTGGAATCGATAAGAGTGCCCCCATACGAAACGTGAAAACGAACTCGCTTAATCGACAAGACAGTTGGATAAATAAGCACGAATGAGGACAGCCCCAAAACATCTAGCGGAAGGTAATACATACGTCAGTAAAAAAGGATGCTCGTAACCGGTATGTGCCTCATTAAAATTGTTCAATACTTGAGATGTGATTTTGGGTACATGTATTTCCCTGTTGCTACCAATAGCTGAGCTTTAATCAGCATAGCCTTGACCAATAACGGTAAACGTGGAATTCATATTACACTGAGGACAGGAGCACATTGTTACAGCAGAGAATATTTAGAAAAGACCTTTCAATAATAATATTCGTTTGTCAAGTTGCAATTTGGAATTACACTCGTGTACACACCAGTCTACATGATACCAATTCACAGCCGTTATGACTGTTTGTACTCCAGATTTCAGATCAGTATAAAAATTTGGCATAGTGCGCCACCGTTATATGAAAGTTATCGTGTTCGAATTTGTGACATCTTAATCGTCTTCATCTGTTGAAGTCGAATCGTTTAAGGGGCTTGTATCTTGTCTCTTCTGACCTTTACTCTTACTGGACGGTGCACGCTTCCGCACTTGCTTCGCATGCTCAACGCGGGCGCGTACAGCTTTTAAGGCTGTGTAACTTGTATCGTCCATCAAAGGAAGCAATGCACGTCGAAGGCTATTGTACATGTCTGGGTACAGACTCTCTTCTTGAGCGAGCATCTTTTTCACTCGATGACGCTCTTTTGGCTCTTCAAAACACGCAGGACAATTTTCATTAATGACAGGAAGACGCGAATCGTAAGCAAACTTCTTGAGCTCAATCTCACGCACGTAAGCCAACGGACGAAGAATTTCAACGTCACGCTGGTCATTCCAGTACTTGGCTTTCATAGTACGGAGTTGCCCATTGTGCATTGCCGACATAAAGAAGCTCTCAGCTAGATCGTCTAAATGCTGCGCTAGTACAAGCTTGTTAAAGCCAAAGTTACGGCAACAAGTGTACAAAAGGCCACGCTTCATGCGTGCACAAAAGCTGCACAATGAGTCTCCATTCATTTCACACTTCGCACGCTCGATGATGTTTTCGGATAAATAATGATACTCCAAACCCAGCGTATGCATGTAATCCTTCAAGGGACTCGGATCGAATGAAGGTGTTTGAGGGTCTACAGTGGCGCACGCCAGTTTAAAGCGAATGGGAGCACGTTTTTGAAAGCTTAGAAGCACATGCAAAAGACTTAGCGAGTCTTTGCCTCCAGATACCCCAAGTAGCAGTCTATCACCTTCTTGAATCATATCCCACTGCATAATAGCTTGACCCACTAAGCGCAATAGCTTTTTGGGTGGAGTAGGAAAGAGTTTCGTGGCAATCGTCTTTTGAGTCATTGCGAGTGTCGTCTCTTGCACTGAAGTTGCTGTTGAGCTATTCGTTGACACGCCACAATGATTGGTGCTACAGCTTTCCGTGTTACCCTCGACATTTGAGCTGATGATTAATCGAAGAGGGTACTTGCCTCCAGTCTCGCGCCCATTTGCACATGAGTTATTTTTCACGTGATTGCCTGTCGAAACCGGGACTAATGGATTTGGACAGCAAGGCAAGTAACTATTGACAGGGGCAGCATTCGTTATGTTCTCCCACTGATCCTTCAGCTCTCCTGTGATATAACGCGAAGGCTGGTACGGACCGCAAATCGCTTCGGTCAAAGTAGGCTCGTTCCCATTTCTTATCGCTTCCACTGCTTCGGAAGGGTACACGAACCATCGAAGTGCTTCATCGTCTGCCGCCTCGAGTATTTGAATGACAGAAGCTGCAACCATCTGCAACGGACCGGTCATCATCTGATCTGCCAATCGATGTGCTTCAGTCAGATTTGCTTCTCGGTGGGCAGCCAAAGTCTCTTCATCACCCGAAAGACTAACGGATCGAGTCTTTTCCTCCAGAGTCGTCGCGAAATGAGAAAGCCACTTACGACTTGGAAACTTTGTAAAACGACTCCAGTGTTTCCATACTCCACTTTTATGATTAAACTTGTACAGGGGTAAAAACTTCCAGCCATTTGACGCCACAAATCCTACTGCGGTCAGCACATATTCACGTTCTGTGGTGCTCATAAAGTAAGGAAAACTCACCCGCGTGAACCCTGGTCGTAGCATTTCTTTCTTGTCGATAAGCGCTTGTTCGAGAGCCAGGATATTGCGACGCGTAATCCCGAGCAGTCGAGTAGCGTACGGACCAGCACATTGACACCCGCCGCGCGTTTGAATGCCAAACAGGTCGTTTAGTAAGGCACTTACGAAATTGTAGTGCAAAAAGCGATCTCGAAATCGCACGAGGAATGAGAACACCGGTAGCTGTTCTACTCGGTCGTCCTGACGTCCAAGAAGCACGATGTTGGCGTGTTGCTGAAAGACTTCTCGAACACGTAGCACGTTGCGCCGCTCTATCGTCATGATATTCTGCGTTCCTACGCGTTGTTTTAGCTCAAAGCAAAGGCCAAGACGAATACTACCTAGAATATCTGGAGTTCCTGCTTCCTCTCGCTCAGCACGGTTTGACAAGTAACGATGATCCGTTTCCGTCACAAAAAACACCGTACCGCCGCCTGTAATTGTCGGGACTGCATTCGTCAGCAGCCGCTTTTTGACAATTAGCACACCAGGCGATCCAGGTCCACCAATGAATTTGTGTCCTGAAATAAACATAGCATCCTTGTACACGAACGGACGGCGGCTCTCGTCCGACACAACAGGGTTCATATCAATGTTAATGTATGGTGCACAGGTGGCGTAATCCCAACACGAGAGTGCGCCATATTGATGCAAAAGCGTTGATACAGCGTCTACATCCGTGAGGATGCCAGTTATATTCGATGCGGCTGAAAAAGCTCCGACTTTGAGTTGACGCGCTGCATAGAGCTGCAATTGCGCCTTCAGGATCTGTAGATCCATCTCTCCATATTCATTTTCCGGGATTGCGACAATCTCAGCTCCACTTTCACGCCATGGCAGCAAATTTGAGTGATGCTCAAAGGGACCGACAAAAACAACAGGTCGCTGGTCGGACGTGGTATTAGCACTTAATTGCTGCAAACCTAGTGCTTGCACAAACTTATTAATTGCGCTAGTGCTTCCTTGGCCCGTAAAAAGTACGCAGTCCTCGGCGCCGCGGCCCGTGACCTTGGCATTCACGGCTTGCGCTACGATCTGGCGCGCCTCATGGCGAAAGCACGTGGTTTGTAGTCCTGTAACAGACGTGGTGGTGTGTGTGTTACCGTACAACGGCATGACTTCTCTGTTAACATAGTCTTCTACGCATTGTAGTGATTTGCCACTGGCCGTGAAGTCTGCGTAACAAAGCGCGCGAGGCCCAAACGGAGACTCGAACAACGTATTTCGACCAACGACGTTGTGTGTGATTAGATCTAGGGCCTGCTGAGTAGCAGTAGATAGTGGTTGATTAGGCGCAACGTCATCATATGGGTTCTCCTGGATGTGATCAGTTAAATCCTCTTCAAGCTCTTCACAGAAGAAGCGCGCAGACGCAAAGTTGTCTGCCATCTTGGATGGTTGGACTCAAAAGTAATCGTTAGCCCATTTCAATCAAATTTTTGAATTGTGGCTACACCATTGCAGTCTTTTTTGAAAATGTTTTGTCTGACAAAACTTTATCGCTAGTTCGAGTCTAGGTCCTATTTGTGAGACTGATAAGGATTTACACTAAAACCCGACAACTTCGTTTGCTTCGTGGTTAAAAAAGGTTTTCAAATGAGATAGCAATGTAGATGTGTAAATAGACCGAGCATCCTCCAGATCGATATAGTGCATGAGATTTAGATCAGGTTTTTGATAAATCTTTGTTCATTCGAAGCGTTTCCACTCGTCCATCCTGCCTGTGTGGTCTTCCGCTTTTTGTTTCTAAGCATCAATTCTCAAATATTCTATTGATGCAGGTTGTAATTATGCGGCATAGTCTAAGCTATTCATCTTACTCGTGATGCGCGCTGAGCAGTCTAAAGTGGTGTTTTCAGACGATTGTGTTTGCACTCAACATGATGCTTTTTATAATTTTCAATGTAAAGTACCTATCAATATGCCTGAAAAAGTATCAGCAGTAAAGGATCTCAACTTCTTATATGCGCTACTATGCCGTGTTGTTTTTGCGCACCTCGCACAAAGAAAACTTTGATTCTCAAGTTCAGCTTTAATTAATGCAAAGAGGATAACTTCACTGGGTGCTGAGCTGGAAGCCCGGTGAGGAAATTTGTACTTAAAATGCTCACAAACAAAAATGTTAGTCAGAATCAAGGCTAACAAATAATGATACTCAAATAATTTGTTATACAATCTATTGCAACGAAAATGGAAGCGTTGCCTCGCAACTTTCGTGTTAAACTGCAGAAAAGCTGAGTTGAGTCGTTACGCTTCACCCTATAGCGGAACTGAGAGTCATTCAGGTGACTTAGTACTGATTTGCTCCTATGCTATTGCAAAGCGACACAGATCAAGCGTTGCATTTATCTCTATGCAGTACTAAATTCGTCTGTCTTACGATGCTCAATCATAAAACTGTCTTTTATACTTTACATAGGCTGACAGCCCACATGTCCAACGGACCGCTTCGTTACGAGCTCCGTCGCCATCGTCAGTGCATGAGCTTTGCACAATTGCACAGAAATGTCGTAGGGGGTTACCCGTACCCTGTTATGAAGAAGTGGGTCACATAATATGGTGTGACTACACAATGGTATAACTACATTTTAATAAGAAGCCACTACGTGGCGTAACTGCCAGTAGTTATGCATTTTAATGAGGTTATACTTTTTATTTAGGAAAACCTATAATTTTAGATATAGGCGGCTCAGCCGCAGAAAAATAAAGGAAGTATAGTTTATAATTTGAAGGGAAGAGTTTATTCGCCTTTGGTTAAGATTGTGGTTACTTTTGAAGTAAGCAATCCGCTTACTTCAAGAGTAGCCACTGATACACTCGTACTGGTTCTAGTAGAGAACGTAAGATCAATGATCTTAGCTTAGCTTTTTTTACGCAAAAGAGCTACGGTAGTTTCGGTATATATGAACACCATTGTAAGACGTTGCAGTGCACGCTCATGTTATAGTGCTAATCATGGAGGTTGGTGGCTTTCGGTGAGTGTTATGGGGCACTGACCGTGATGTGCACTTATTGCGTTAGCGTTTGGTATAATTATGTAAATTACAATACGGAACAATTATTCCGTGTACGTTACACTTTAGTGTCCTAGAATTTCGGTATTTGAGTAGATTACAAATTTTCGAAAAGGAAGAGTCCGAGGCACATGTGGGCAGCTAGCGGCGCGTCAGCAACGACGACAGTTTTAGCTGAAAAATAGTAACACGTATATGGTCTGAATAAAAATTTACATACTCTTAAGATAGTAGAGCGAACTAACAGTTCTTAAGAATCTCGATTCCGATCCTAAGAGGATCGCACGAGCCCATCTTTTATGCGTTTGTTATAGCGGATTCAGAGAGTCAAAGTTTCATCCGCTCAGATTACATGGCAACACCGTCATGTTTAGTAATACTTGTAGTCAATTTCACGACCGAGACAAAAAATACTATATCTTCTGCAAGGATGAAACTAAAAATGTCGATTACATGTTCTCAACCAGCTTATGAACCTCTGCTTAATTTTGGATCCGATATGAATTAGGGAATTGGCGGCGACATGGTGATTGGTCGACTGGCGCATACCTGCTGTTAGAATGCGCTGATGAGGCACGCCCAATAGCGCCGCAGCCGGGCTCCAGTGGAAAAATGTTGGTTCCCACTGTGTGACCGCTGATGTTAAGCATCCTAACCTTTGACGGCAGAAGCGGACAAGTTTCTCCCATCTGGATGAGGTAATTTGAGATAGCCATGGATTTTAACTTGCTCATAATAAAGCCACAGCGCATCGCCATCGCGGTGTTCAAGCTTGGGGGTCACGCGCGGTATCGTGTACAAACGTATTATACACCGATGAACAAACAGAGCGTGCCAGCCGAGTGATCGGTGATGGGTTGAGAAGTTTCTGTGCGAAATTGAGTTCATGATTACCATTGGTTGAGCTTGCTATAAACAATTCGGATCATACACCCACAAATTTTGCGCCATTTATTATGAATGGCTTGCAATACCCACAATTATCACTTTGTGCGATGGGTTGTGTCTCTAATGTATGTGAGGGGGAGCTCGGCAAAATGCTGCATACTTCTGCCAATGATGCGAATGTGAAGCGCAAGTACAAGGACGCCCTCGACTAAATTATCATTAGTTGTGTGAATGTGACCACACGGGTTCGAGACGCAATGACCAATGCGCAAGATCTGCAATAGGAATATGCAAATAGACGAGGTTGTCAGGGCAAAATTTTCATTCTGTGGGGGTTGATGTATTGTGGAGGATTACGTACCGCTAAGAACCTATCAGACGATGCCTCGCATTATCGGTCCATTCCAAGTAGTGTCATGCCATGGAAGTGCGTACACTATCGACCTGCCAATTTGGATAAGAACCATTCGACATTCTACGTAATGCTACTCAAGCCCTACTATTGCGACGACGCGATCTTCAACCTGGATGTATCGCAGTCTTATTCGAAGGTGGCTTTAAAGCCATCGCTTTGGGACAAGGGTCACAGGTTGAGCCTTTTGGCGTCGTCGTCTCAGCATCGCCCTCGAAATGACGGGAATAATCGGAAACGTCCAAAACAGAGCGAGATCGCCTGACAGGAGGCCTTGCAGCATCAGCGAAAGCGGCTGCAGCAGAGGGGTGAGCTTGCAGAGTCTGTTCCAATCGGTGGATCCGATCCTCGATTGCGTCCCCAAGCGAGTCTCCATGACGCCATGCGAAGTCGCGAACCTCGCGATGGATCTGTCGGTAACACTTCACGCGTTGTCGTGTTGACGACATGCGATCGATCACCTCGATCAGTCGCTAATTCATTCATCAGCGCGAGAAGCTTCGTCACCTTCGTCAAACGCAGATCGAAGGCGAACGAAAATGTGGACCAGCCACAGAAGCAGCAAATGGGATGGCCGCTCCGGCCACCACCCCCTCCCCCCGCTTCTAGGTCGACAAGGGGATCGGCACTACCACGTCAAAAACTTGGTGGTGGAGAGGAGCGTCCGCGGGCGAAAAGACCTCTCGATGATATGGCTGGGATATCCAGCGAGCGAGAATACGTTGAAGCCTTGTACTCGTATTCGTCGCGACTAAACCAGTATCGTTCGCGCGCTCGATGCGGGTAATCCGCTGAGGGAGGCTGTCCCTTACTCTTCTTCCCCCTTTCTTCTCGTCGCGAAGCCGACTAATGACAGAGCGCGCTTCGTGAGCATCCTCGCTATCGGAGTGGACCCGATTCTTCGCTGTCAATGCAAAAGCACCTTCAATAAGTCAGCAGCAAAGCTTGCGCTTTGCAAAAAGTGGATGTCCAAGAATTTAATCGCATGGACTCGTGCCCATAATCAAGTGTCGATTGTCTAGATAAAATCCAGAGTGGGTTGATGGACGTATGAAACATACGTGAGGCTTCGTGGTTCGCTTCCAGCAGTACCCATGCGTCTAAAGCGTTCGGCGAACACTAGGCCGCGTCTTTAGTAAAAGTCGACGTGGCGATCAACTTCACGATAGCGCAAATGCGCTAAATGACGTGGTATTAGAACAAAATCAATGTTCGATGGTGACGAAGATCTCATGTGGAGCAAGCGTGTCTGTTGGCACTCTAGCGAGCGTTGGACAGAGCGATACGATGAGCGGAAGAAGATCTGAAAGAAGGGTTTGAAAGAAATTGCAGGATTCGTGTAAACCCACTTTTGATAGGGGGTGGTGTAACAAGCCATATCCCAATACACAAGTTGTGTTGACAACCTACTTTGTATGTCTTACATGAACTGCACACCCTGTATAGTTGTAAGTTCCCTCTCAAATCGATTGTATCAAAACTGGAAGTACTAATCAGGTAAGGGAGGTTAAACGCCTATTGGCTACAATGATAAATGTCGTTTCACCTTCCTCATCTCTCCATAAGTCAACGACCCACAGGAAGCGAGCGACTTGTGGTCAGGGGGGTCAGTTGACCTAAGCCCTCCTCAGAAAAGTGTGTGTACACGGACGGGCAATTCCCGTTTCATGGGTACCTGATATCTGGACATAATATGCGATATGCCTGGATAGGCGGTGAAACATCCGCGACATCTGTCGCTTCAAGCTTTTTACGATGATATGTGGTGATACATAAAACTCTATTTCTAATTCAGCGTAATCTTGCTGTTTTTCTTGAACAAAATTGCTGCCCTAAAAAATAAATTGGCATGCTTGGACTCTGTTAAGAAATAATTTGCTTGTTGTTTCAGCTCGCTTATGTAGATTGGCACAATGCCATGCTGCTAGCGACGGTCGTGTGGACATACCCAAGCGAGTGCCAAGAATCTGGAACAATACTTCCCGAAGCCACTCGTGAATCGTGTATCACGATCAGAGAGATGGTTGCGAAAAACATGACTAGTAAACAATCTAGCCGAACCTTCAACATCGATTGAATCGCTACACGGACCGATGCAAACCATTTTGTTGAGTCTGTCGACGAAGGCAAACCCTCCATTGTGAATATCAGCATTTTTGGGATAACCGAGGATAAAGTCGAGATCGACTGAGTTCCAACAATCAAAAAGAACAGGAAAAATCTGCTGTGGCGTTCGCGTGTGCCTTGCGCTCTTCACGCGCTGACAAACATCGCATGTCTTCACGTATCATGCCACCCCCTCGTACACGTGAGGCCGCCAAAATTGAGCACTGAGAAACCAGTAGGTCTTCTCATGACCAAAGCGACCGGTCATCGGCGTACCATGCGCCTCGTACGCTATCTTGTACTTCAAATCAAGCTCAATCCGTGGCTCGGCGTCACGTGCCACTTCATAGTGAAGGAGACCATCCTTCCATGCATAACAATGCAACCTTGATTTCAGGCGACCAGAAAACCTATCATGGAATTTCATACCACTCGATGACAGTACACTGATGATCAAATCACACTATTCATCCTCAACAGATGCTCGGCGTTCCATTTCAGATACATTGCTTTCGATATCACTGATATGAGGTAGCTCATAATCAGGAAGACGCGACAATGCGTCGGCCAGCACGTTCAGTTTCCCTGGCTTCTAAAACGATTCATCAATATTCCTTTTGTCACTTCTTTGATGAAGACCGTGAAGTTATATTTTGCGAAGATTGACAACCAGTGGGCCATTCGCTGTGACAAGTGAGGAGCCTTAAATGCATCACGCAAGCTTGCGTGATACGTGTAGACGACAAACGGATTTGAACCCAAGAGGTGAACACGACGCTTAGCCAGAGGATATTACCTTGCCAAAAGCACCTTTCGTGAACACAGTAGTTTTTTTCTACTGGCTTCAGCTGTCGCGATTGAAGCGAAACGACATGATCGTGTCCTTCTGATTTTTTTGAGATATTGCACAACCGATTGCAACCTCAGAAGCGTCACACACCACGCTATACGGCTCCGTATCATCTGGTAAAGCAAGCGGTGATGTTTTCATTAAAATTTTACTGATTTGGGTAAATTTACAAGTGGATGACCACTCCCATAGTACGTCCTTCTTCAGCAAGGTTGAAAGTGGGTGTACCATGTCTGCGTAGTTTTACGAGAAGCGGTGCAGGTAATTGGATAAACCAATCCATTCATCGAATCTTTTTCACTTCGTGGCGTCGGCCACTCCACGATTGCTTTAACCTTCTCAGAGTCTGCACGAACACCGTGCTCACTAGCATAAAACCGAGCACCGGTATTCGTTAGCACCGAGAGTATAATTTGCAAGATTCGCTTGCAATGAATGTTTATGCATCTCAGCACCGTACGGAGGTGCTCCAAGTGCACTTCTTCGGCAGCCCGCCATCTTCGTCCTTCGAACGGATGACAAATATCGTGAATATAGGTTTGTGCGAAGCGTCGCAGTGGTCAAACAGATGCGATACCAATTGATTGAGTGTTGCTGGGGCATTAAATATATCACAAACCACTTCCAAAGCATACGGACGGTGTACTAACAGTCGTCAAGAAGGTGCCCTCCTCCCTCATCGAGCTTTTGTAATACACATTGACCAAAATCAAGTAGTATGGCCGGTCATACGTAGATGATGACATCCTTATGCGGAATAGGGTATTACGCGGTAATTGTCTGCATAATCAACTTGTCATAGGCGTGAAAGATTCGCCATTTACCATTTGGTCTCCGCACACAAAACGTCGTTGCGCTGTGAGAGGACGTGCACTCCCCCACCAACTTTCGAACAAAGATCTCATTCATGTAATTACTTGTCCACGCGACAGTAGCCACTGTCAAAGCACCGCGTACTTTGAGCAAAATTCACGGTCAACTTTGCGTCGAACTCCGCGTTCGGGTGGAAGACCAGAGGAAGGAGGATTTGCATTACGGTTGTTATCATTTTATTCCATAACAAGCGAATGATAAAGATCAGCTGGATTCTTCAATTAGCCTACTCAAGCCTATGCTCGGCGTGTACTCCCCACGCTGTCGAGATTCATTGAAAGTCAAATCACTTATAATTGATGATGAGTGTAGTTTCGCTGCATGGATCTTCAACCGTAGCAACACGACCTCCGTAATGTCATCACACTTGAGGTCATGTATGAAATCATCGTGAGTGACCTTTTCGACCTGCACCAGCTCTTCCCTCGTCGGCAACGGTGCCTAAAGAATATCTGTTTTTGTAAATTCACAAGTAGTCGTTGCATCAACAATACGTGGACCAGCACATTTGCATGCCATATTTTCATCATGGGGGGTAGTACGCTGGATTGATTAACCCGCGGATCTAATCACATCCAAATCGGGCGTATCAATACCACAATCAACAAACTCCGTTGATATTTCACCTGTGTATGCTCAACCACACAACAGGTGGGAGCATCACTTTTGTGGTCAGTTGTACCCACTGACCCACAATCCGGCTCAACCACTGTAATACCGGGGAAATTGGTATATATAGCCACAGTTGAATCCTTCAACTTTACATTACACACATATCGACAGCATTAATCGGACTTGAGAGGGGCAACAACCGCTATCTTTCCCTCATAAAATCTTTCCTTTGGGCAAATTGCCATGCTCACTAACGATTCTTTTGTTTTTAGTGGTCAGTTCCGGGCACCACTTGATTCATCGACGCACTTTCTTAGTGTCCACCCGTGGCCACTCCATACGACTTCGTATCTTCCCTAACCTGCAGAATGTCAACTACCAATGAAGAGTGGATAGTTTCCAGCAGCTTACAACTGCGTAGCGCTTGAGCGCTTCGTCTGGTGCATAAAGAGTGGAGTCATTACTCCCAAGGGTTTCATTTACGCCAGGAGAGCTACTCCCAACAGTTTTCGATCGCCAATCGATCCAGACAGGTAGCTACGTCTTACACCTTGTTCAATAATATATCAATTCTTGTGTTTAATAAGTCACGATAACTAAATCAAGTTGTGCGATTTACATTCCTAACAGCGACTAAAAATGAACCAACGTGTTTGTGTATCCCTTCGCCTTACATGACTCGTTCTTTTCAGGCCACAGTAAACCTAAAATCAGGTCATACCGTTTGTCCATCTCAAGGACTGTAAGATGAAGTCTTCGTGCTTTATTTGAATATTAACCGTGATATTCTTCGCGGTGACCACCGCACTAATGGCCAACTTAATTGAAAATAGAGACATTGCTTTTTTCTTGTGCATACGAAAGCACTGTTTTTTTTTTCAGTAACCCTTTGCGTTCGCGCATTGTCACGCGACGCGCCAGACTCAATCAAGACTCTAGACGGACGACTGTATCCCTATAAACTCGATGTGAGGTCGGGGAGACTAATTCAACTCATGTCATTAACGAAGGGCAGCGATCCTTCGAGGGCTAAACCCTTATTGGTGATACCACCACTGCACTCACAAGAGCTTATAAATGCTCCAGTAGACCGCCCTGCATCTGCTGGGTTCTGTCCTTTTACGAACGTCTCGTGTTATTGGTACCACGTGACTCGGGACCATGACGACGAAAATCGTATTAAGAGGTTTGTTTCTTACGTGTCCAATCATTACGTGTCCAATCACGGAGACCGTGACCGAATTGTTGACATCCGTTATAGGGAACTTGTTGCCTACGAACAGTCACTGCGCTAAGGTCCATTGGTTTCGGAGCTCTAGTAGCAGCAGTCATCTTGCTGACCGATTTACCACACGCTTGACGCTGACAGTTGTTTCACGCAATGCAATCTTCCAGAGTCGTCGGGCTCTGGTGAAGAAATCAGTTTTGGGAGAGCCATCTGTTAGTCCCTCCATAGACATATCATCATCACTGCTTCCGACAGTGGTTCACTTGTCATACTGGCACGAAGCTCGCAGAGCTTCTGTACATAGTCATACAACGTGCCGTTGTCTTGACAGCCTGACAGGATTTTGACCGTTGTTGAAATGCCACGATCGGCGGAAAGAAAACCGATTCCATGGCCCTTTCAACTCTTTCCAGGTGGCAAAGTCGCCAGGGCTTCCCACATTATCGCCTATCCTTCGCAAGGTCAATTCCAAATGCGACATGGCAAAGGCCACTTTACTACGGATATTACGAATTTGAGCCATTGTGATAGCGATGTCCATTTCTCGCTTCAAGAACGCAAGAGGTTTATCTTCGTTCCCGTGGAAGCTTTTGAAAAGACCTTCCGTGTGTACTGACGGTGTCACCGCCAGGTGATAGAATCGACGTCTGTATGTTTTGCGATAAAAATCACAATATTCCTTGCCTATACGCAGCAAAATCTGCTTAGCGTCGAGTTATTGCTTATTGATCCAATTGGAGCATATCGAGACCGCGCGATCTCCGATTAAAGCTCACAGCTTCGCCATACGCCCACTGCGATTGTGTTAGGGGCGAATACACCCCACTGTTGGTGCGAGAACGACAACTGTCTGTGTTGCATACATTATCCATCGATAATTTCATCGAAGTAGTCAGCGTCGGAATGACCACTAGTGCTACCACGTTTAACGTGAATTATCCGTCCGTGTACACACACTTTCATAGGAAGGCTTAGTTTAATTGATACGCATCAACGCGTGTTGCTCGCTTCCTGCGGGTCGTTGACTTACACAGAGAGGAGGAAAGGTGAAGTGACATTAATCGTGGAAGTCAATTTGCTTTTAACCTTCTAACCTGATAAGTACTTCCAATTTTGATACAACGGAGCTGAAAAGGGGTATACATATTGAGAGTGTACAGTTAATGCGAGACACAAAAAATAGGTGGTCCACACAACATGTGCAATAAGACCTGATCCATTGCAATTATTGATTCTTATTCGAAGGCAGTAAAATTATCTGTCTTCATGAAGGGTCTCCGAACAGGTGCGACTTGTGCTGAAACCTTCTGCAACCATGAATCCGCTTTTGCACCGGGACTGCCGTAGCTCTTTGCTTAGGGAAAGCTAAGCTAAGGTCACCGACCTTACCTTCTTTTTAAGAACCAGTGCTAGTGCAGCGGATTGCACTCCCTGCCTCCAAGAGTACTGAAAACCATAATAATATAAAGGGCTCTTCCGTTCAAAATTTAAACTGTATTTAATTCTTTTAGTTGCGGCAGAGCCGCCGATATGTAAAGCCTCAGGTTTTCCTTATTAATTAGTAATTGCTAATTAATATGGTAAAACCTAATAGCTATAGTAGTATGCATCACTACTGGCAATCCTGCCACGCGGTGGCTTCTTGTTACGGTGCAGCCACACCACTGTGCGATTACACCAACTTGTGTAATCCTCACCTATGTGCGGTCGCGCCATCTTGTGCGACTCGCCCTTTCATACAAGGGTACGTGTAACTACGTTACACTCTCCCCCACCAAAAAATTTGAAAATTCTTAATTCACATATAAAGGTCGCCTCATACGAGGCTCGCGTGTCTGAGACACCTTCACGTTCTTTAAGAACACTTTAAAAAATTCTCCGCTCTATGAGCTCGGTGTCTATGACACACAAAACACTCAGCCTAGCTGATTCCGAGGGCGCTCGCGGGCAAAGCCCTTCTTCTTCTTCTGCGCAGGGTGCATTTCCGGACAGTACTTCCGTGGCTTCACTGGAAGCACATACCCAGCTCTCGGTAACTACGAGCAACAAACAGCGCACCTAAGGCAGCGAATTTTCTCGTCGAGGAGTTACAGGAGGTCGACTATGAGTCGGATACTTTTTTTCCACCATGGGAATACGAGGAGGATGAAGTGCGCCAACGGCGCGACGTGAGCTCAGCTCAAACCGAGCGGACGCCATGTCCGTTCCCCGACCTCTCGGCTTCCGGAGGGAAGTGGTATTATTATCAATCGCCTCGATGA
>NW_020187244.1:1539373-1540753 GCF_900000015.1 Plasmopara halstedii
CTCGACGGATATGCCACGAATTGCGGTTCCTCATGACGACAATAAAAATACCGTATTCTTTATGAGACCCACGACACCCCACTGAGCGACCGTCTCGTTCGTAAGAAGACGTACAGCACTGTGGAATGGTACTACTGGTGGCCGGTGCTGTAGAAATGACCGAGCACTCATGTGCACACGTATGAGGCGTTCCGAAGGATGAAGCCTCCTCCAAATGCTGTGGCGCCGCTGGCCAGCTACCAGTACCCTCTTCGTGTTGGCAGTTCATGCGTACGGACTGTTTGGACTGACGAAGGATCCGGCGGGCAGCACGGGTGTCGTAGTATTCGTCGACCTTTGAGCAAGATGACTCACTTTGCGGTGGGGCCGGACACCATCGACGGTTTGGGTACAGCGACGCTGTTTGTCGACCGTGTCATTCGACAACATGGACTCCCGGAGTCAATTGTCACTGACAGAGACCCACACTTCATTGGGAAGTTTTGGTCGACAATCTTCAAGGTGCTAGGCACCGAGTTGACTATGTCAACAGCGGACCATCCGCTGACCGATGGTCACACTGAGCGCTTGACTCGCGTCGTTGAAGATATTCTTCTCTGCTCCTGCACTGAGACGCTGACGTACTGAAGCGCCATGCTGTCATTCGTAGAGTTCACTTTGAATAATGCAGTGTATACAACTACCAGCTACATGCTGCTCTACGTAAATGGAACCGCGTCCCGCTGACGCAGCCATCCCATGGATCAGGGCTTAGGGAGGGGGAATGGCCGAGCAGCTAGCTTATGTCAGCCCCTTCACTGTATGTAAAGAAGTCGACGAGTTCCTGTCTACAAAACGAGTGTCCTACGATACGTTCGCGATGCTATGGCTGATAGCCAGCACATGCAAAAAGAATATGTAGATGGAAGAAGCAGAAAAATGTTGAAAATTTTAAAGTCGAAAACCTGGTTTATTAAACGCTAAGACCTTCTAACACATGCTGTTTCTTCTGTCTTTAAGACAAAGGTCCATCCAAGGATTATCGGACCTAGTATGTTCGTGGCTAAGCGGGGCCTTGCTTCTACGCTAAATGTTTCGAGACGGATGCGCACCTACCTGATGTTTTATGTGGGCCTACTAAAGCCATAACGAAATTCGGCGCGAACGTGCAAACAATAATTTAATTCGAAACGTAGCGCTGGCGCCAGCGCTTAACCACCCAGAAGCTCAACCAGTAACTGGTATTGAGCTCGGAGTGCATCAATTTACATTTCCAACAGCGTCAGGCGCTCCACCGTCGCATGAAGTGACGTAATCGTCTACTCGGCAGCTAGGAGCCGCTTAGGAAACGTTGGCGGAGGAAGGCAAAGTCGTTGGCGCAAGGTGAGCGCTGGCGGAGGC
>NW_020187244.1:1540763-1541871 GCF_900000015.1 Plasmopara halstedii
TGCGCCAACTGCCTTGCCTTGAAGCCTACCGCGCAGTGTCGGAGCGACTCCTAGCCGTGGAGCAGGCAAATGCGTCGCTGCATGCGATGGTGAAGCGCTTGGCGCCATAAGAAATGGAGGTTGTTGCACTCCGTGCTCAGAACCAGTTGCCGGTTCAACTTTTGGGTGGCCGAGGGCCCGTCGGATCCGCTCCGGCGCCAACGTTTCCACGTTCACTTGCGCCGGATCCCGGTACGACTTGAGCAAGCCCACATAAGACACCAGGTGGATGCGCAACCGTTTGGGAAGGAATAGCGTATACGCTAGGTCCCGCTTGACCACAACCTTAAAGGGTCCAATAAACCGTGGACGAAGCTTCGTCCGGAAGTAGTAGAGGCTGCATGTGTAGGTAGGTTCTTAGAATTTGTTAGAACCAGGTCCCCGACATTAAAGCTTTCTACTTTGCCTCCTCGTTTTTCATCTGCATATTCTTTTTGCAGGTCTTGGCTTTCAGCCATCGCATCGCGATCGTGTTGTAGGACACTCAGTCTGGTAGACAAGAAGTCATCGACTTCTGAGGGGGCTGACATCAGCTAGCCGTTCGGCTATTCCTTACCCACCAAGCCCTGAGCCATGGGATGGCGGCGTCAGCGGGACGCGAGGGTGAATCAGCCCGTTCACGTAGAACGGCGTATAGCCGGTTGACGAATGCACTGCATTGTTCAGTGCAAACTCTACGATTGGTAACATGGCAACATGGCGCTCCAGCGCCTCGGCGTCTCAGCGCAGACGCTGTGAAGAACGTCTTCGATGACGCGATTCACCCTTTCGGTTTGACCATTGGTCTGCGGATGATCCGCTGTCGACATATCCAACTTGGTGCCTACACCTTGAAGATAGTCGACCGAAATTTTCTAGTGAAAGGGGGGTCTCTATCAGAGACAATCGACTCTGGGAGTCGGTGTTGTCGGGAAACACGGTCCACAAACAGCATTGCCGTACCGACTCCGTCGATGGTGTCTGGCACCACCGCCAAATGAGCCATCTTGCTAAATCGGTGGACGAATACCGCGACACCCGTGTTGCCTGCCGAATCTTTCGGCAGGCCAAACACAAAGTCCAAACTCAT
>NW_020187244.1:1541881-1548997 GCF_900000015.1 Plasmopara halstedii
GCGTCGGCCAAGTTGTCATCGTGCGCCGCCGACTCGTGATGGAAACGGTGTCGTCCACTATCACGTGGAATGTCTTGTGGGCCGATGGCGTCGACAGGATCAAACTTAATATCTTGTAATGTGGTGGGGACACCCAAACAACAGAACTTGTGGGAATTAGAGGTGCCACTTCGGCAAGACTTCCCAGACGTCGTGGAGGCTTATGATCAGAGGGATCATGAAAGAGCCTTGGGCTAAGCTCAAGCTATGGCTCTGAACTGCTGTAGTCGTCGACACATCTGTGTCGATGAAATCTCAGAGCTCGTGGTAGCGTGAAAGACTCACAATTTTGATGGGGAGAGTGCAACGGGGCTACATGTATCCTGATATAAAAGGGTGGATCACACAAGATGGTGTGACCGTACAAAGGTGGGATTACACAAGTCGGCGTTATCACACCATGGTGTCGCTACACCGTAACAAGAAGCCACGACGTGGCGGGACCGCCAGTAACTATACATATTAATAAGGTTTTCCTATTTAATCAGGAAACCTATTGCTTAAGATATTGGCGGCTTTGCCGCAAATAAACAAATGAATACAGATCAATTTGAGCAAAAGAGTGTACTTTCCTTGGTTAGAGTTTTGGGTACTCTTAGAAATGGCGAATTGCGATCCACTTCACTCGTACTGGTTCTAGTATAGAACGTTAGGTTGGCGATCTTAGAAAGCTTTCTTGAAGCAAAGAGCTACGGCAGTCTTGCTGTATGCACGAAATATTCAGTTTACCTTAGAAGCCTGGAACAAGTATCACGGAGCAGTCAACAATAATTCATTTTGGCGAAACGCTTTGCCGAGGAACACCTGACTGAACTCTTACCGGTCACAAACCGACGACAGTAGGAAGACAAGCCATATTGTTCGGAAAATCCATAAAGATCACAGTATCGGTGTTACTAATTGTATCTTTTGGAAACCGAAACTTAAAGCTCATGAGTATGGAGTGCCACTATTATGCCGTAAAAGGCAGGCTGGCTATAGGCGTCGCATACTGCGGCGAGGGCTTACCTCGTTGACATGCAAATATATGTGCTTACCCACAGATATATGTTGAGCCACCGTTACATCGCGTTTGCCAAGCAGTATGATAAGTAAGTGATCACACACAAAATATCCTGTTTCTCATACAGTACTGTGTACTTGGGGTCCAAATCATCAGGTATCACTACTCAATTCGTGTCGGTCACAGCAAGTCTTGTAATATGGCATATTGGTGCAGTCGTGCAACTGCGCGCTTCAATAAGAGTTTCACTCCTTGCTATCAGAACTCTCAGCAACGCAGCACACAATTGCGTCTGAGCCGAATCAGTTGGCTGCATCGCCATCGTGACATGGTGGAGCTGTCAAAAGCGCACCCATCACCACATTGACCGAACTTGATTTACCTTACCTCAAAGGCATACTCGACATAGAAGGATAACCATCTTGTCTTTCTATGCGAGAGGTGAGGCGAGGATGTCACTATGTGCAACGGCGTTTGATTGTTACAGATTTCAAATGGCTTGATTCATGTAACTCCTCATCATTAATAGAGTAGTACTTTTCTGCCGCTTCAAGCAGGCAAAACTTAACGTGATCGCGCGTCATTGTCGCTTGGCATCCGATTGGAGTAAGTGCAAAGCGCAGTCTACTGCAAAGGCTGAAGCGTCACAGACGACGCAGGGTGTTGAATAATTTATCTCAAATTGGCTTATGTATCGCCACGATGTGGCCCAAACATCTTCGCGGTCCGACAATTGAGCGTTGCCTGTGCGGTAGACTCTCCATAAGGCTTGTCTAGCCACTCTTGGAACAATTTGCTTAAAATACTCACCACACCGAGAGTTCTATCCCTGTCTCTCTGTCTCTGATGAGTAGTTGATAATATTTTTAAATTGGATTGAGGTCTTAAAAAAAGGTGCAACCGACCATGCAGTTCTGCAGCACATCCTTTCTACAAATCGGCGTTGACCTAAAAATCGTTAATGCATTTACCTTATTGTAAGCATGTACTTACCATTTACCGCTCTGAGGAAGAAAGTCGGCGCCGATCGGGGAGAAGGTGCTTTTTCACATAAAACCTGTTTTGATCTTTGTTTGAATGAAAGCGATATCGGTGTCACAATGCCCCCTTGGTAAGATATAGTGCCATATGACAAAATATTTGGTTTTGGAAACCAACTCAATATTATATCGCACCACTAAATCACGGAGGACATATGTGGTGTGTCTATTGTCACCATGTCTTGATTTTCCCCATTAAGGAATAGTTTTTAGGATAGCTCTTTCGCCCACGCAGCTGAGTTCTCTACGAGTGCCAATTACAAATCCAATCATGATGGATGACAAGCTCGGGTCCTCCTTCGAGCCAGCCGTATCATTTCGATGGTCTCATCATCATGCGATTCTTTGCGCAAGTGATCTACAAATAGGTTCTTCAGCTACTATAAATATTCCTGCTGATGGTAGTTAAAGGAGACTTACGACCTTCATGACAATTCCGGTCAATTCATATGCTAGTAAATAGGTTTTGTTGCTTACATGTCGAGCTTCACTGATCTGCACAGTGGATTTGTCTAGAACTGAGTCGTAAAACCCTTTCTATCTTCGGGGCCTGATCCTTCTATATGCGACTGACAGTCGCCCATTAATCAGCCTGTTGTACGAGAGACTTCGACGACCAGTTTTTTCCACTCCTCATCGGCTCCTGCCATAATGGACAACAGTTTATAGCTGAGTTTACCGTTCCGCCTGTGATACACTCTGGATACCACGACATAACGCCATTGCCTCCTGTCTAAGCCGGGGTACACTTCTAGGGCCACAATATTAAATAGCATTTTTTTGTTACCCTGAGACTCCATTTCAGTGCTGCTTGTGGCTTCTGAGCTTTGCTCGCGCGTCAAGTAATATCATTTTAAACATTTAGAGGCAATATCATGTCTTACACGGAAGTTTTCGCAGCTATATGACCGCGCCAAAAGTACTTTAGCTTTCGAGAAAAACAGATTCATAACTCGCCTAAACTCCACCAGGGGAGAATCACAAAGCATTTAGCTCCGGTAGTTCATGCCTCATGGTGTTCAAGTAGCGTCATAACTATAAAGATCTTATCTCAAAAATGGTTCAGCATCCACGTCAAGACTTGCACTATTGAATCCGTGGCAAGCGCTTAAATATCGTATCTGTATTTGACACTTTCAATGCCTATGCGTAGCGCAACTGTTTTTGAAAGTCGCGTCGTACGTGTTCAATAAAACAACTTAATCAATCAACCCTTTCACGGCTGCACTAAGCTTGGTAATAGATACCCAGAATCAACAGTCCTGGGCTGTCGCTCCCACCACTCTCGAATGGCCGCTATTTCTAGGGTTGGATTTAGTTGAACACGACCTACACAAAGTGCAATATATCCAGACATTTAATAATAGATGGAAAGCAGACAACAGGAACTTAATGCTGCCCAATGAGGGATTTGTCGTTTACCCTATCGTGGAAGTTTGACCATGCATGTGTCTCAGCCGTGAGCAAGCGGGATACGCAAGGAGAAAAAGCTTTGATATCCCACTGCTGAAACATTTGCATCTATTGGGGAGGTGCTCAGTAGCCAAGAATCTTAATCTCTCCTTAGCTTTGCTCAAATTTATCGCCTTTGCATTTCACCGAGCCTCCACTTCAAGTATCCTATACAGCCCTCGTGGAACAAAATGTCGAGCCCCTTATTGACTCCGATGTCTTTCAAAAGCGGTAGGGCGTATGCGGAAGTCATGGTGCTAGTAATACCAATTCTGATATCGACCAATAAGACAATATTAAGTTATTATCACCGCCTCTGTTGAAAATTCCGCCGCCATCACGGCAAGAACTCTTAATTTTCGGGCATAGCTTGCTAATCCTCCACTCCTGACCTTAAAGTAGCAAAAAGCTCTTGCTTTCCTTGACGGATGGATAAGTGCTTCGAACGGCTTCTACATTTCGCGCTAGGAGGTCCGTGAACCTACGAGATATGTCGCTTCAAACTATGCTGGAAGCGTATCTTCCACGTTATATTGTACGTAAGTGCCCATTCTCCGTGTGGCTTTCCAGCTTAGATATCACAAACGCAACGCGCTCATCTTCACTCGATAGATGGCTTAAATTATGGTTATCCTAGCGTTCATCGTCCGAGAAAGAATCATCCTTCCCTCAAAGACTCGGTGGATACAAATGTTTTTTATCTGGCGTTTGATTGGGGCATATCTGGACGTGCATAATCGGCCCACCCTTTATCGTCTGTTCCCTAGCCCCAATAGGACCAACGATCGACCTTGACCTCAACCCTAGTGTTGGTTTAAGATTGATTTGATCCTAATTTATTCCTAATCTCAGCCCAGGCGGTGGATCTTTGCCTACTCACAAATTTTATATTAGACTTCATGAAGCGAAACCATATAGAATGGAGGCGTGAAAACAGAAGATTTGTGATGTTTTGCGTTATGATGAAGAACTGCATCATTCAGACAAACAAAGTGTTTTTCTACGAACTGCACGAATCGCACGTCCGGACGTCGGTCCGACAGAAATGCATCAAGAGACTGTCTTCGACAACGTACTGGACCTGTCTCGCCAGCGGTCGTAACTCACGATCGCAGTCTTGTGACAAAGGCTTCACGCAGACTGTTTGCTTCTGCTGTGAGGCTGGAACGGGAACGGAGGAGCACCGGCAGAAGTTGAGTGGCGGCACCACGGAGCACTGCTGACTCACCTTCCTTTTTTGAGATGATGGCTCAGCGAAAGCCAGAGTTCTGGCAATGTGTCTGGCTGATTGTGAAACCCATACAACAGAACATTCAATGCTGCAACTATGGCAAGTTTCGCCATAGGTCTTGATTGCGATACCACTATCCTTGTCGTGCAGGACATAAACTTAAAACATCGTCGGCAGGCGAGCTCCTACGCAGTTCTTCGCCTTGGGAAGAAGCAAGAGAAAAGTTATCTGAGAAATCGTCGCCATCGAAGGCACAGCACGATCTCACCGTGATGAGAAGTAGCAAGTTGGTACAGCTCTCGCTCAATAGACCGCTCGAAATTTGGGTCTGAATTTAATTGTTGGCGACGATGAGCTCTAGGTACTTTGCAACCTCCTCGGCGACTTTAGTAATTTCAAAGTTACCGTTTCTGGTCGAACGTAAATTCGAGAAACCATCATCAACGTCGTGAAATCTTACAATACAAGCTTCGGTTTTCAAAGCAAGAATCCATATATTCTGGATCGTATCATTTGATCCACAATGAGGCTCAAGTTCGTTGCTTGACTGCTTGACGGATATCCACGCATTTTTGGTAGGGATCGCTGCGACCACGTCCTAACTCCTGCCGATGCGATAAATATCTGATCGCTGACCACAACGAAACTTGGATGTCATGAACTTGTTGCGTCCAGCTTATCATCTTTATCGCGAGCAAGGAGAGACCAATGTTCTTTGCCGTCGGATGGCTCAAACGTTTGACAGGAAGCCCAAATGGTGGTGGTGATGCTAGTAAACAGCACCTTGTTTCAGATTCTGGGCTTCACTGAGCCGGTGAGAGACTTCATGGTCGAATAAGGTGAAGTGTTATTGGATAAATTGTTTGTGGTGAGTCGTCGCTGAGTCCGGATCCCTCTCGTTCTACTTAGACTTGCCCGAGTGTCTTGCAGCAATTCGCTTGGATGACGTAATAATTGAGTTTTCTTGGGCCGCCTATTCGAGCGGCCGACGCTTCAGCAGGGCTACTGTAGCTCTTTGCTTGAATACAGCTTACTAATGTCGCCGACCTTGCGTTCGAACCAGAACGAGTCTAGCGGATCGCAATCCGCTACCACCAAGAGTTACCAAAACCTTAATAAGGCAAATAAACTCTAACGTTAAAAATTGAGACGGTATTTATCTGTTTTATTTGCGGCAAAGACGCCCATATCTAAAACCTTAGAATTCATAAACACATACTAAACCCAAATCAATATGCATAATTACTGGCAGTTCCGCCACGTAGTGGATCTTCTTGCGGTGTAACCACACCATTTTGTAATAACACCGACTTGAGTAATCCACACCTTTGTACGGTCACACCATCTTTTGTGACTCTCCCTTTTATACCAGGGTACATGTATCCCCGTTACACTCTCCCCATCAAAATTGAAAGTATCCATAATTCACATCTAACTGCACCTAGTACGAAGCTCGCGTGTTTAAGACACCTTCACGTCCCTATGACCGTGCTTACGCATTCTCTGCTCAACGAGCCCTGTGTCTATGACATGGAAAATTCCCAACCTCGCTGGTTCCGAGGGCGCCCGCGGGCAAAGCCCTTTTTCGTCTCCTGCACGCGGTGCAACTCCGGACAGTACGTCCAAGGCTTCACGAGAAGCACATCCTAAGGCCTCGGCAACCGAGGACCGCTCACCGCGCCCGCCACGGGCGGCAGATTACCTCCTCAAGGACGTAAAGGAAGTCGACTACGAGTCAGACACTCGTCCGCCAACGGGGCAATATGAGCCCTACTCGAACCTTGCGGGCGCCGTGTCCGTTTTCCGACCTCTAGACCCTTGGGTGGAATCGGCATCCGCTCGGCGGATCCCGCTACTAAAGCGAAAGACGCGATCACTCGATCGTTAGGCGTCAACGAAGTCGGGCCCCCAGCCACTACATAAGCTGAGCTTAACCAACAAATAGCTCTCCAGGCTCGCTTCTTGGTACCCCAAGAAATTCCAAGGGAAAGGGACCGCGCTCGACTTCGCGCACAGAAAAAGAGGTGCTTCTTTACCCGCGATGCAGACAATATCTGTGGTGCTCGCCCCTGTCGAAACCGCTGCAGATGATAAAAGCTCTTTAAGCGATGAGTTAAGCGGCACTAGAACTTTTCTCGCTGTCTAGCTTACTATGAAGCCACAAGGAGGTGGATGTGCGCGTAGAACGCCATCTTCGGTTCGAGTTTGTCAAACTTAAGGCACAACGCCGACATCCTTCGTATTGTCGCCCTGGTACATATGAAATAATCTATCACGCTCCTGCGAGCTCTGTGATTTCATCGACACAGATGTGTCGACGACTACAGCAGTTCAGAGCCATAGCTTGAGCT
>NW_020187244.1:1549007-1549333 GCF_900000015.1 Plasmopara halstedii
TTTTTGCGCAGGGGTAGCGTATCGGGCTACCTATTTTGTTCAACAGGTTATGAGTTTAACACAACAGAATGATGGTACCATTCACAATGTGGCAGACAAGAAGGAAGAGCTCACTCCAGCAGAAGTATTGTGTGAAATGCGGGAGATGATGCTTCAGATGAAGGAGGAAGTACTAGATGTGAGGACAAAAATAGCATCAATTAGGTCTGATAACGGACGAGGACAGAAATAGCATCAATTAGGTCTGATAACGGACAGCGTCATCAGCAGGACAGAAATAGCATCAATTAGGTCTGATAACGGACAGCGTCATCAGCAGCCTTCCG
>NW_020187244.1:1549343-1549533 GCF_900000015.1 Plasmopara halstedii
ATGTCCGTGACAAGTTGGCGCCACCCAACCCGGCACTTTTAGAAGGCACAAAAATACTATATTTAGCATCATTACGATAAACTTCGATTACCACTCACTTGAAGTGCATTTCAATCTAATGTACAACAATCATAGTTAGTTAGTTAGTTAGTTAGTTAGTTAGTTAGTTAGTTAGTTAGTTAGTTAGTTA
>NW_020187244.1:1549653-1554454 GCF_900000015.1 Plasmopara halstedii
TGTGAGTTAGTGAGTGAATGAGTGAGTGAGTAAGTAAGTGACTGAGTGAGTGAAAAACGTTTTTAGTGATTAAGTTGACGATACGTTAGCAAGTTGATATTTTGTCTACTGCTCCGAGCCTGTCTCTCATTCGCAAGGTTTTGAGTGATGTGAAAGTATGGTGTTCTGGCATCGCTGTTATTCTTGCCAGGTTCGAGAGGGGGGTCTACTGACGAAACGCTGTCTTTATGATCAGACCTTGACACCAATACCGGGTAAATCGTCTTGGCTCACAACCGGCGTTTTCCATCATCATCACGAGCGTCTCCAACTTTGTCACGTGCTCACTGCCGGAGGATGCCGTGAACTAAAATGTTGAGAGCTCCTCCCGGTGCCATAAGCGAGACGTCATGTCATGCGTCTTGTAAAACGTTTCTTACGTATATCAAACCTCCGTTGCGCTCAATGCCGTCACTATGTTCATCAGCTGCAAATCGATGAAATTGAGCACAATCGCCGCGTGCGCTTGATGCTCCTTCACCTTCGACTCTCCGTTCACACCCTTGACTGCCTCGCGCAGTGCCTTCGATATCAGATACGTCTTCATCTTGCAAATATAGTTGAAGCTTCGAAAGACTCGATTTTAAACTGGTGTCGTTATTTGGCTAATAACCTAATAAAATATTTTTTTGAGGAGTTACGTAAATTATGTTGTTATCGAAGTGATGAAACAAAGAGTGGGTTATATCATTGTCCCTCGGGTAAATAATAAATGCGGTGAAAAAATATTGATGAGTTAGACGAGGTTATTAGTTATCCGAGTTTCTTGTGAATTTTTCGTCTGCAGAATTACATCTACAATAATATGCCACCAGCACGTTTAAAATATGCGCAGAGGCTCGAGGTCTGCAATCAAAGGGCCAAAAATCAGTGGTTGGATCAAAGTGCGGTTGCGACATGGGTTACTCAGAAGTTTGGCGTTGGAATCACTCAATCTGCTGTTAGCAGCATCTTAAAAAAGAGTCGCTCGAGGCCATGACAGATATTGAGATTTCGGCCAAACGGCCCCGCGTTGCACATCACCCGCAGCTCGACGAAGCCTTAATAACATGGGTGCTTCAAAATGCCAGACAAGGCATGTAGCCATCACTGATGATCTCATCAAACAAATCAAAAGTCTTTGCTGACCGACTTGGCCTGCGCGAAGAACTTGTTGCGTTGCATCAGAATCCATGGTGAGAGTGGTGCAGCAGATCAGGATTGATGCTGCCCTTCCTGCGCTTTTACCAGTCATTGTTAGGTATGAGCTCAATACTGCTGCTCAGCGTGTTCAGCTAAAAATGCTATGTTTTATTTTACTACACAGTTATACCCACTCGGCCCCGACTAAGATATTACATTGCTTCAATCTGCTGGAGTATTTTTTCTTGATTTTTCTTATTTTTTTCTTGATTTTTTCTTGTACGAGCTGCCATACCGAAGTCCATTATTGGTTTAGTCGTAAAAATTAAGCATGCAGCCGACATTTCTTGCATGTCCAGTTCGATTACAATTTTGTCCGCTGAGGGGCTCGAACCCGCACCACACATGAAGGATGTGTTCAACATGGATGAAACTGGTATAAATGTTAGCAACGTTCTTCACATGGGAGTTCTTAATTTGATGTCTTCGTAGGATTATATAATTCCATGGTTCCAGAAAAGAGTATTGCACAACAACAGATTGGGGGACGTAGACAAGACAAAGTAAGTTTGTTCGTATATAGTCATGATCTTTAAATTAAAAGACTGTTTTACTATCATTCTCCCTTCTGCATCATAGAACCACATCAATATTGCATTTGCTGCCAACGCAGATGTGTCAGAGAAGCTCATGCCACTGTTCATTGAAGATTCCAATAAGCCTCGCATTTTCAATCGTAAGACAGTAGGACAACTGGGTTTCTATCATCGCAGCAACAATAAAGCGTGGATGACCGGCCCCCTCTTCCAGGAGTGGATTGACAGTGACATGGAGGTACAATATGTAAACGCTTTAGATTGCTCTCAAATATTTCAATCACTGTTCTTTAGGCCAAAGATAGGCGAATCATTCTTTTTTTTAGATAGCGCCACTTCTCACATAGTCGACGATCACGAGGTGAATAATGTCGAGGTGGTCTTCCTTCCTCCAAACTGCACGTCTAAGATCCAGCCCATGGATGCTCGAGTAATCTCCGCGTTCAAGCGACGTTACAGACGTAATTATCTTTAAAATGCTGCTGATCATGACGATCGAGGTAAAACCAACATCTATAAGATCGATCAGCTAATCGCAATGAAATGGAGCAAAGTAGATATCAGTGGCTACCGTGGCCAACTATTTTCGTCGCACCGGTCTCTTTGCAGGGCCTCCTCAGACATCGATGCCCAATATGGAGGTGCAATACATCGGACGCTATCCGAAAAGCTTCCTCTTAATGATCTCATTGCTATTAATGAGCTTTTGAGTCCAGTGATGGAGGACGACACAACCAATCTATGACGACGAGATTCTAGCCTTGGTTTAGGAGGCGGAAGGAGAGGAGAATGACAATCAAGAAAAAAGAAGATGTGGAAAAGCATATAGACAAAGAGAGCTTAAGAGCCTAGAAAATTCTGTCTCACTGCAGGATGCTACGAATTCTACAGACAGAGTAATTTTTAGGCGCATTCGAGAACTGCAAAAATTCCTCAAAACGAGCGGCAGTCCAGACTACCATCAGTTCGTGGCTATTTTTAAATTAGTTTAGCACGATTGCTTGGCACTTTATTGTCTTCTATATCAACAAAATTCATATTTGTAAAAAATGTTAATTAATGCAGTACCTGACAACGCATTATGTCCACGTGACAGAAATAACTGAAAGGAGCAAGACAGGCAAAGCGCTATATACCGGGGTAAATCATAATTGGCTACTACTTTACGAGTTATGAATTAGTACTTGGCTACATACAAATAAGCTTGGTGGAACAAACTTTTATTATAAGGTAATGAGTTTCCCAAATAGGAGTTATTCGAGGGATGATTGTATTGACAAAATATGAGTAGTAACTGTAAGTCATCGTTACCTCGTCCCTGCGTTTACAGTTATCACGTACTATATTATTTGGCTAGTCACTGCGCCGTTCCGCATGCAATATAAAAAACAATCGCGTGGATGGAGACGTTACAAGGGCAAGACAAGCCCTAGTAAACCCCGAACACCAGTTCAAATGTTTAGTTGCCTTTGACTTAACAACGCTGAGATATGAACCCACTCTTAATGAACGAGCGTCCTCCCACCGAACGACTGAGCCAATATGCGGCTTAATTCAGCGTAGCAAACGCAAGTACTAATATACAAATATACTACTTACAAGTTATGACACATTACACTTCAACATAAATAATGTCAAATGATGTTGGGGCATCCAAATCTAGTTCTTTATATCCAAATCGACCATTTGATGTTATATGTGACGCTTCGACCTTTGCCATAGGTTGTGCTTTACATCGCGTTTGAGACTCACTTGAACAAAGCGACAGATAAGAACTATTCTGCTCACAAAAGGGAGCTATTTGCAGAGAGGCATGATCCTTTTGACTTCCGGGTGCACATGCTCGGCTCTTATCAATTTGTGATTCATACAGTTCATGCGTCATTGCGCACAGCGACGTCGTCACCACATCTTCCATAGAGAATGCCAGGTAGCTTGCCGAATACAGATTTAGTAATAAGTATAAGCCGGCTATGAGTGGTGGTAAAACCGCATTTGCATCGCCCTGCTATGAGTAGTTGCATATCGCGATGGTGACGTCGCCAACAAAGGAGGCGATATGTAGGGTGTAGGGGTCAGTTGCAACATATGAAAAGCTTTTGGATGTTATGACTTTTTCTTCAATGCTGCTTTTCGAAGCGTTTATTTGCTTGTCTGAACTGCTGGTTTTCATCCTTGTTGTATTACAAAAATGACCCGCTTCAAACCCAACGTTTTGTAATTCATCATGACGAGGACCTTAAATACATAATGAATGGGGCATTCGACGAACCTGTAACGGGGTTTCACGTGCCCTGCTATGAAGGGTGTGGGTCATACAAGAAGGTTTGATCATACAATGGCATGAGTTACACAAGATGATGTGACCACACAATGGTGTGGCTAAACTTAAACAACAAGTCAATACGTAGCTGGACTATCAGTAGTGAAGGATTTAATTAGGTTTACTATATAGATAGGAAACCTACAGATTAAGATAGAGGCGGCTTTGCCGCCAATGAAACCGAGAAATGCGGTATACGGTTTAACGGAAGATTTAATTAGCCTTAGGCTAAGGTTGTCGCTACTCTTAGAGTATGTGAATAAAACGAAGGTCGGCGACCTCCGACATCAACCAAGCGTCCTCTAAGTGAAAGAGCTGCGGCAGACTCGCTGCACTTGTAGAGCTGAGTCGTTACAACTAATCCTCTGTGAGGATGGAGCGGTTCTCTTATTTGCCTCAGGGCATAAAGGACGGGCTATAAAAGCTGATGTCTCTGCTTGGCCCTGAGGGCGTGCAATACCTCGCTTCGGATCTGAAGCGATCAGCGCGCGCCTAGATGCATTTTCAAGCTATAAAAATGCTCTGTTTGAGCACCTAGAGCAGAAGATGTCGGCGTCGACTGCGTCTATGACGATACCGTCGGCGACGGATGACTCCCCCGACCCAAGCCACTCATGGCGAGTGTTAAGACCTTCGAGGGCAAGGATGAAGAGAATTCCCTGCTCTGAGTGAGAGAGGTCGAGTTGGCCATGGCGCCCGCCATGCTTTAGATCCTAGCTAC
>NW_020187244.1:1554464-1554544 GCF_900000015.1 Plasmopara halstedii
AATCTTGGGCAGAACACAGCGGATTTTAGCCAAATTACAACTGACAAGTGTTACGCCTGTGGGAAAAAGGGTCATCATGC
>NW_020187244.1:1554554-1554621 GCF_900000015.1 Plasmopara halstedii
AAGATCGAGGGTGCAGTGCCCAAAAAAGTGTACATGCATTACGAGGATGGTACAGAAGTACAGACAC
>NW_020187244.1:1554631-1559470 GCF_900000015.1 Plasmopara halstedii
GAGTCAGATACTCCTAGGAAAGGGTGAGGTACGCCAACAGTGCGACGTGAACCCAGGCCAAACTTGCGGTCACCGTATGCGTTCCCCGACCGGTGGTATTGGTAACAATGCCACTGGTGCAGCAGTTGGAGGCTGGAGACTGCCCACAGAGCGTCTTTCATGCGCTCGTATCAACGATCGGCCCTAGTCCCTCGTGTGGATTATGGCTTCCGCTTGGCAAATCCCGCTACTGAAGCAAAAGACGCGATCACACGATCGTTAGGCGTCTACGAAGTCGGGCCCCCGGCCAAGACACAAACTGAGCTTGACCAACGAAAAGCTCTCCGAGCTCGCTTCTTGGAAACTTAAGAAATCCCAATGGATAGGTACCGCACTCGACTTTGAGCTCAAAGAAGAAGCGATCCTGTCTCGGTAATGCAGGCTATTTCTGTGGTGCTCGTCCCTGGCGAGTCCGCTCCGGAATAAGGAGCTCATTGAGCGATGGGCGCGGCGGCACAGGAAAGTTCCTCGCTGTCTACCTTACAGCGGAGCCACAAAGATCTGGATGTGCGCGTAGAACACCATCTTCGATTCGACTTTGACAAACGCAAGGCGCAACGCTGACTTCCTGCGTATTGTCGCCCAACGACACATGTAATAATCCATCACACTCATGCGAGCTTTGTGGTTTCTCACACGTATAGGTCTACGACCACAGCTCAGGGCCAACGCTCGAGTTCAGTTCATCGCCCTCCGGCTTCCTGGGTTACTGCCAAGAAGCGCGGTGCGCTAGACGACGGGAAACGTCATGATCCTTGTGATCATAGGCGTCAACGACGTCTGGTCAGTCTTGGCGACGTACACCACAAACTCACACGAGTTCTCGGAGTTTAGGTATCCCCGCCACTTTACATGATATTTCATTAGACCCCGTCGGCGACATCGCCCCACAAGGCGTCCCACGTGGTAGCGGACGTCACCATTCTCATCATCAAAAGTCGGTAGTGGGCGATGACGACTATGTCGATTGTCGTTCGGTGACTCGCGATGTCCTCCGAGCATTCGAGGACAAGGTCCGTCGTGATCGACACTCTACCGAGCATCTTGATGAGATTGCCTACTGGATCGACTGCCACACGTGGGGATTATGTGCTCTGTCGGAGCGGCTCCGAACCGTCTTCTCGGAAGGTGTAGCGTATGCGCAAGGCCTCGCTTGGCCGTGTCCTTTATAGGTTCAATAAACCGTAACGGAACTTTGTCTGAAAGACAACGGAGTCTGCATATGTAGGAAATTCTCAGCATTCAATAAAACAAGGTCTCCAAATTCAACGTCTCCCACGTTTCTTCTGCTTCTCACATCTGCATTTTCTTTCTACATGGCTTAGTCTTCATCCATCACATCACGAACGCGTCGTAGGACACCAAGTCTGGTAGACAGGAAGCCATCGACTTTTTACGGGCAGTGAGAGGGTTGACATCAGCAAGCCGTTCAGCTATTCCTTTCCTCCAAGCCCTAATCCATGGGATGGCGGCGTAAGCGGGACGCGAGGATTAACAAGCCCGTTCACGTAGAGCGGTGTGTAGTTGTCAGATAGATGCACTGCACTGTTCAGAGAAACCACTACGAGTGGCAGCATGGCGCTCGCGTGTAGCGGAACTTCCCGACCGGTTAGCATATCGGCAATGATGACATGATATTTACAGTGAACGAAGGACAGTCAGCAGTGTGGCTTAATGACAGTGGCACCACATCCTACACGACCCCATCCATATGAAGGACTTATTCGCTGCAGTCGCAATATCTGGCGGTGTGCTCAAGTTTCACAACTTAAAGTCTACATATGATTGGAAAACTTGCAGTAAAAATAAAGCAGCGTGTAGATGCGACCCTTCTTGATACATTAGATGATGATAGAGAGATTATAGACTCGTTTATAACGTGAAATATGGCTGCGCTAACCACCAAACTTTTGTTGGTGGATTGTGTAAACTTTTGGGAGCAGTGTTGCAATTGTCAGCACTTATTCAACTGATTAAGAATAATTCTGAGATAAATTTGTTTCGCATTTAATGCTATGCAATACATTCAAAGAATGCATTATCTCTTACCTTTGCTTTCACGTGTACTAAAACAGTTATGTTATGAAGAGATTGTTTCCTTGTTGGGAATAGTACAGACTAGGACAGTTAGATACGTTGGCTAGCTTCTGTCCATTGTTTAGAGGAGAAGAAGTTGGAATTGTTGTCTGAGGAATGAAAGAGGTGTCTGATCGGCTGAAGGCGTTGACCAGCCATGATAATGCGGTGGCTTGACCCCTACTAATTTGGGCGTCGGTGAAAGCTCAACTAACATTCGCCGTGATACAAGAAGTGTTAGCCGTTTGGCCCATCGGTGACTGGAGCGAAAGAACCCTCTTTCTAGATAAATAAGCTCTCAGCTTCATGAAAAACACCACAGGTGCTTGTAGAGGTCTTACTAGCAAAACCTTGGGTTCCTAATTTTTAAATCAACGATATACTGAAGTTCAATCTTAAACTCAACTGATAAAAGATGTAGAGTGTACAAGGGTTCAGCTTAATGTTCAACTTTCGTGAAAGTATCATAGTAAAACTGACTGATTTACGCCGCCCACTTCTAAAGACAGAGAGAGGCATACCGGTCTCGTCAACAGTACAGAGGTCAAGTAGAAAAAAGGATTCTGTATGACACAGAGTGTTTGTGACTTCATGTAAGAAGCCAAGCATGCATATGGAATTTCCATACCAAAATAATATTTTTAAAAGATTCCACAATGCATACAGAGGGTACTTTCATGTAATGACTTAATGTAGCCCCTTACATCATCCCCTCCTTAGAGTCATTTTTTTTGATACTTCTGTAGCCTTTTTGAAGCAGTTTATTTCTCAATCAACAACGGAGCCATCAATTTAATAAGCCTAAATGAAAGAGAGTTCTTCGACAAAAATAAAAAAACGGTAATAGAACTCTTTGAAGTTTCTTCCATTCATAACCAAAATAAAGACAAGATGATCTCAATGGAACGGTTCTTTTGTTGGTGTCGGATCAGCAAGTAGGAAAATCCGACTCATCCCGTCGCAGCTAAGCTTAACCCTTGGCGGATATTTGTTTGCCTTGAGAAGAACAAGATTAAAATGGAGCGTCTGTTCGTTGAGTTGGCGCTGGCAGGACTACCAGTCACGACCGAGCATAACCAAGCTCTGGTCGTCGTAGTTTGCCTCTAGCAGCACTACAATCGATTGTAGTAGCTGCGGACCACATCAAGGATAGCATTCTCTAAGACTGGCGTGGTTCCCACGTGTCTGAGTCCGATGGATAGCCGCGCCACCAAACTTTGTAGAAATTGTTTTTCAACTGCTTATATTTACGATGACGAGTCAATTGATCCTCGTGATTGCCAATCTTCTCGACCACCCAACGACGCTGTCAACGAGAGCCTAATTGTGGAGATTGGGTCAAACTTGAAAACGATCGAGTAACTCTGGAAGTGGAAGAGCGTATATCGCGGGAAAATTGAGATATCGCAGCAGGGTTGCTGGACTCCTGAAGATCGCTTCAAGAGTAATTTCGAGCCTTGTTGCAGAGCAGTACTCAAAACTCGACGTTTTGACTGGTTTGTCTTTCCAATGCTCGGCTTTGAAGTGTCGTTTTGGATTATGCTTTAACAGCTTTAGGATGAACTTGTTCAACTCCGGAAGCCGAAGGAATCTTGTGAGATGACTCATGAACACCTGTTGCGCTCTGTTAAAGTAGCAGGTTCTGCTCTCGATGTACTGCCATTCTCGCCTTCGAGCGTTGGATTCAGTAAAGTAGCAATCTTTCCATGTCCTTTAACGCTTGTACACCGAGAAGAATCTTCAGGGTGAAGAGTTGGTTACTCAGCTGGCAAAGGCCAGTGACGAAATAGCAGATATCGTGCACCTGGCTCAATCTCGATCTGGTGTCGTATTCCACGATCTGATGAGGACCGCCTTCGTGGACAAATGGAGGACTTTATGATCAGCTCGATCATTTCTTAAAGGTATAGTAGGATTTGGTAGATCCACCCGAAAGATATGACATCAGCCTACCCACTTAAAGGGTAGAGTATGCGCATGCGAGTAGAGATGGCTTTTGTATACGCATCATTATTGCATTTCAACACCTTGAATGGTTCAATAAATCTTGGTAAAAGATTCCAGCATCCAATGTTGAACACTGCAGTTTCAGGCAGATTTGTCGTGATAGTCATACAAAATCATTGACCTTGTAAGCCATCTTGTTCATCCTTCCGCTCTTATCGGCTTGTTCATTTTGCCAATCTTGAGCCTCCGTAATGTCGTTTCAAACAAACCGAACATCGGCGTGCCTTCTTGCAATAAGGTTATTTAGGATATGAGAAGGGGAGAGATAGAAGTGATGTGTGCTTGTGTGTGCAAATACAGAAGTGAGTGTTTTAATATTAGACGCAATTATGTGGGCCCACGTGCAACTGCCTTCGGGCCACACAATATACTAAACCTAAGATTAAAGCTACCAACCCATCCTAAGGTATGTGGAACACTCATACTCAGTCTTTGCGTGAACCTAAAATAAGTACACATTTTAATATGCAGTCTTAACCATAAAAGTTAACACACTATAACCATTATAGTGTGATTGAACTCACAACTTGCCGTTTAGCATCACGATGCCAAACCACTCGAACCAGTCACCATAACTTATGAGTTAGTGCAAGCATTGACTACAGCAGCATACTTAACACTCCCCCATGATGCGCATACCTATACCGATCTTGAACGCTTCGAGTTTAGCTCTCGACACTGCTTTCGTAAGAGCGTCCGCAAGCATGTCGGAGGTCG
>NW_020187244.1:1559480-1559737 GCF_900000015.1 Plasmopara halstedii
GATGTCGAGGGGCGAGATAGGGTGATCGCGTTCGAATCTCGACAGCTAAAAGCTGTAAAGAATAAATACCCAGCTCATCACAAGGAGCTACTTGCGATGAAGTATGCACTTGTCAAGTTCAGGGTCCACCTGCTCGGTTCCAAGCCGTCTGTGATCTAGACAGATCAAGCGTCACTACGCCCTGCGACTCAGTCGCCCAACCTCTCACAAAAGATGGCTAGATGGCTATTCTTCTTTGCGAAATAAAATTTTGAGGT
>NW_020187244.1:1559747-1559923 GCF_900000015.1 Plasmopara halstedii
CGACGCTACGCGCACGTCTCCTGGTGGGGCTTTGGCGGTCATAAACTCACTCTACTAGGAGACAAAAGCGCTTTTGCTGAGAGCACTTGACCGAGACGGTCAACGTGCTGAACATTGGAATGTCTGAGTTGGTAGACACCAACGGTGTATCTGACCAGGGTCCCGAGCGTGGCTTT
>NW_020187244.1:1559933-1560585 GCF_900000015.1 Plasmopara halstedii
ATCACATGACCTCCTTTCGAAGAAAAGCCCACTACTTTGAAGAGAGCTTCGTCTTCTTCTTTGAGTTCCAGTTTTGTTCGATCAAACCCAAAATCTGTGTCAGGTTTTCCACTGGTTCCCATGTAGCGTCTTCCTTAGCTTCTCCGAGACACCAGATCTTATACTGGAGCTTCTTGCGTAAGCGATGGTTTTGAACAACTGCTTCGACTACTTGGCCTTCTGTTCCATCCGCTAAGATGACCTTGTTCATCTGTTGCTTGCGTTTGGGATCCTTGCGATAAGGCTTAAGCAGCGACGTATGAAACACCGGATGCAATCGTAGACCTTTAGACAGCCCTAATTCGTAGGAGTCTTTTGATACCTTCTTTACGATCGGGTATGGACCAATAAAGCGTGGAGCTAACTTCTTTGACTATGCGTATCCCTTGTGACGGATATCCAAATTCTTTCCGTCTAACAGCACCAAGTCGCCAACTTCGAAGTTTTGGACAAGTCTGTTCTTGTCGTAGTAATGCTTCATGCGCTCTTGTGCTTCGCTCATACGGTCTTTCGCGACCCTGAGGAGCGATTCTTGGCGAAGTAAAAACTCTTGTACAGCTTTTTCCAACTTCGCAAATTCAGGATCTGATGCCACATCATCCGGTATATAAGG
>NW_020187244.1:1561218-1561389 GCF_900000015.1 Plasmopara halstedii
TAAATCCATCCCAATTATTATGGGCAGGGTTGACGACACTTCGGAGATAAATGCTAATGAAACGATTAGTTCGTTCCGCTTGACCATCAGTTTGAGGGCGAAATGCAGATGACAGGTTGTGTTGAGTGCCTAAAGTCTTCACAATACTCTGCCAAACTTTGGACGTAAACT
>NW_020187244.1:1561399-1561562 GCF_900000015.1 Plasmopara halstedii
CCTCCCGTCTATGGCACTACACGCACCATGTGTCGATACCGACACCGATTGTTAAGCGGTGGCAGTCGATGCTGAATCGGTTCGTGCTGAGTCGCAAGCACGACTGAAACGCGTCACACGTACAGCTCATCCCGAATGAGTTCGTGCACCAGCGGCGCAGTGA
>NW_020187244.1:1561573-1561646 GCF_900000015.1 Plasmopara halstedii
GACCAGGCAACTACTGACCGATCGCACTCATGCAGGTCGATGTGAAGGTATTGTCGAAGGCGCTGACATATCG
>NW_020187244.1:1561753-1562675 GCF_900000015.1 Plasmopara halstedii
GACATCAATTTTCAATTCGTAAAGAGTCTATCTCTCAGACAGTACCCAATAACTGGTTACAGGTTTGCCAAGAATCAACAAACCTTATTCGGCAAACCATGACATTGGCTGGCGTGACGCGCTTGGTCAATGCAGATGGAATTTTTTTTCAATTCTATCCCAAAGACTCACATTTAATCGCCCCAAAAACGTTAACCGAGTCGGATCCAACAGAGGCGAGGATAACAAAAACGGCTGTACAGTTATGGTCGCCTGTGAAATGTTTCAATCACGCGTGCTGGCTCCTTTCATTATAATGACCGGTGTCCGTAATGGAACATTATCCCGACGTTTCGCTAACTGGGATGAATCAAGAAAGATCACTTTCCATCTGAAGCACTGGATGGATATAGAAGGATGCTGCGGGTACTTGGAGTGGTTACGATCTTGCTATCCCGACGAGAAGTTAGGGTTAAATTGGGATGCCGCCACGAGCCATTTTTGTGATGCAGTTGTGGAAAATGCGAAGGAATTGAATATTACGTGGGTGCAATCCCTCCCGGTTGCACCAGTCTGATACAGGTATTCGACTTGATCGCTAAAAAACCTATCAAACAAGCGTTCAAAAAACGTTATGTTTCGTAGAAAATGCGATCTGATCCAGGTCCAGGAGGCAAATATAAGGTCGAACGATCGGACGTAATTCAATGGCTTGAGGAAGCGTTCGAAGAAGTCGATAACAATCTGGCCTCATTGCTCCGGATTTCTAAAGCATTCAGTGCCTACGGTCAGGATCACCGTTCATCGGATCAAACTGCATTTTTGCAATATTTGGCTAAGCGCGAGGAAAACGGAGTGTACAAGTCACTGTTAGAAAATCAGAAGTGTGTGGACCTTGAATAACAAGGTTGCTATTGACCAATTAAAGAACAGTTTTATCGTT
>NW_020187244.1:1562685-1563792 GCF_900000015.1 Plasmopara halstedii
GCTAGCCACATACCGTATTCTTGTTCGGGTGCGGTCACACCATGCCCATCTCGTGTGACACACACCCCTGTTACCAGGTTACGTGTAACCCCGTTACACTTATCCCCATTAAGATTGGGAACATTTACAGTTCCAATCGATTATTGCCCTAACTAGGCTCGCGTGTCCGCTAGACACTGCAACTTAATTCATTGGAATAAAACGAATTCCGTCCTCAATGGGCCCTGTATCAACGACACTGAAGTCACCAAGTCTCGCTGGTTCTGACAGCGAACACGGGCAAAGCCCAACTTCGTCTCCCGCACGCGGTGCAATGTCGGACAGGGCGTCCGTGGCATCGAGGGATGTAGATCCTAGGCTCGATGAGCCCGAGCGTCGCGCTTTGCGCACGCTATCAATGACGAGTGACCTCATTGAGGATGTGGAGGTGGTCGACTACGAGTCTGACACTCCTTTTCCCGGGTAGGATGACGAGGAAGGTGAGCCACACCAGCGGCGTGAGACGAGCCCTGCTCGTGCTTTGCAGACCCCATGTCCGTTCCCTGACTTCTCGTCACCTGAGGGACGTGATGTAATCACCAATGACTTCGACACGGCACAAAGGCGGCAGCTAGAAGCTGCCCGTAAGGCGGCTCTGATGCGCGCCCATCCACGGCCGGTCGTTGACCCTCGTGTGCAATATGGCTTCCGCGCGGCGGATCCCGCTGTAGAAGCGAAGAACGCGGTAGCTGATCGTTACGTCTCCACATCATCGGGCCCCCGGCCATTACGGAAGCTGAGCTTGCCGAACGGAAAGCTCTTCGAGCTCGTTTCTTGATTCCACAAGAGTTTCCGTTGCAAGCTTATCGCACTCGTCTAAGTGCTCAACGAGGTGGCTCTCTTGAAACCGCAAGTCGGACAATACCTGTAGTGCTCGCCCCTGGCGAAAGCACTACAGATGACGAAACGCTCTTTGAGCGATGGGTGTAACGGCACCGGAAACTTTCCGTACTGTGTAACTTACATTTGAGCCACAAGGAAGTGGACTGCGTGTGGAGCGACCTCTCCGATTTGAGTTTGCCAAACTCAAGACACGCCGTCGACTTCCTTCGGATTGTCGCCCTGCGA
>NW_020187244.1:1563802-1567262 GCF_900000015.1 Plasmopara halstedii
CAAGGTGCCCTAAAAACTTAACAAAATAATCACAATTTCGGTTCATTTTTGACCACCTTCAATATTAACAAAATCACCTTTCAAAAGTTGGTCAGGTGTTTTTTTTGTGAAGTACGGTACATGAGCTGCACACTTTGTGCCTGTTCCCTACGGCGTAAAGACATCCAGGTGCGGTACCCTCGACGAAGTCCAGATCGTTACAAATAAGTTGGACCTTGCTCAGCGAGCCAAGTCTCGCCGACTGCAACCGCAATAATCGCTTTTGTATGCTCAATTAAAGCGCGATCATGGACTTAATCCATTCGGTGCGGCTTGTAGTGCCTCTGCGTAGCCCTTGTACGTCGAGGAATACTGGTCCACCTCTCAATCAAGAGAAATACGGTTACTCACAAGTGCTTTAGATGTGCTTCCCCACCGCACTACTCACCTATCTTCAGCATTATCCGCAGCAACAGTGGTTGAGAAATTCCTTAACCCACCTGAGGTCGCGGACAAAAAGTTAGCAAACAAGACGAAGGTAACTGTTCTTCACTCAAGCAGTAAGCGAATATTGCACGCCGTCACATCTGTTAAACAAATTAACATGTCTACTCAAGTGGCAAACATCAGACTCAAGTGTCTCTTTTATTTAGTTCGAACTACACGGTAGACATCGAGGTGCAAACTCACCAGCTTCAGTTCTTACCGAAACCAAACGTTCTCATTATGACATGCCTGCTGGCACACTACCGGACATGTGTTGAACGCGGAAAAAGACCAGGGCCATTGGCTGATAGAAGGCAATTTGTGCTGGTCGACCCTGCCCCTTCTTCTGGCTTTGCTTGCTGAGCGAGGGGTGACATACTTCGGCGTGGGACGAATAATAGACCGATGGGCTTGCCAGCTATAAAATAAGGATTCTCTCCTTTTGAGACCCTATGATCTTAGAGATCTCACTTTGGCAAGATTGCTCTGGCACAGCTGCCGCTTATGATTTGGCACTCCTTCTCACTACATCATACTTCGTGACTATGTCGAGTGAGTACTGATACCTATATATATTATTTACGCAAAATAACTGCCTGCAAATACGTTTACTGTGCTGTCAAAATTACTATATAATAAATATTTTTGCTAAGCTTCGCGGACGCGTCGCGCAATCGCTTTAGAATATTTTTGATTCGATTACTGTATTCCGATTTTATTTTTTTAACATGGACATGCCCGAACTCTTAACAACATTCGACCGAATGGCGCTGGATGTGTGGCCCACGAAGTGAATTGTTTATGTCGTTGGAGAGCTATTCACTCGACGGCACATACTAAACTTATAGAAGACCGTCACACACAGCAACTCGAACAAAATGGTATAGCATATCAGTATTGCTTCGAGCAAGATTGATAACCAGCATTCGATACCATGGCAATGGCTGCCTGGTTATCGACGCTCACAGCAGTAGTAGGAGGTGGTTCGTAATAAGTTCTTCAAGGAGGTGTCTGATTCGCAGTTATTCTCGAGCAGCCAATGTCGGACCCACTGCTATTCTTAAGTAGTCAGCGATAGAGCCAAATGCGCAGTCTTTGTTGAAGAGAGAGCAATGATGCATTGACGCTGCGACTTGAACACGATTGCCACGCTACCAAAAAGCACCAATACACCCGGCGTTTCCTTTCGCGTCGCTGCATCACCACCTTACTTCGCGTTAACATAAGCCGTCAGGCCAAACCCCGTCTAATCGTGTCGGGTATACGTGATGCTCAGCTGTGGAGTGCCCATCAAGTACCGTAGTACTTAAATCCCAGCTTTCAATTGTGCTTCGCATGAACTCGTGGTATAGAGAGACGCAAATGTCCGGACGCGTACCGTTTGCTATGTAGGTTTTACCGTCGGCCATCCACGCGTTGAGATTCCTAAAATTTAGTCAACTTCTGGCTAACCACGTTGGGGTTACGGCATGATTGGACAGACTCCTCAACGAGCTTACTCGTGAGACGTTCAATGAATTGAGATTGGCAAGTGTGCAGCTTGCCATGCTCTTGGTTGTGATAAACCTCGATGCCAAGTACTAATCGCGCTTGATTCAAATCACTAAGCTGAAAAGGGTTGAGCAAGCCCGACTTGATCTCATCCGCCACACCATTGTCCACAAACCCAATCAAAAGCTCATCCGCGTATAGGATAAGGTACACCGAACTCACACCTCGATTGTGAACTAATCCACACGCATCAGATACATAAACCACAAAACCCATCGACGCGAGCTGATGTTTTGTGCCACATTGCTACTGCCTCCGGCGGAGCTTGCTCACAATATGTAACGAGGTTACACGTGCCCAAGTATGAAAATGTGGGTCACACAAGATGTTGTGTCCACACAATGATGTGGCTACACTAAAACAGGTAGTCACTACGTGGCGGGACCGCCAGTAGTTATGCAAATCAATTTGGGTTTTCTACTTAATTAGGAAACCCTATGAATTTTGATATAGACGGCTCTGCCGTAAATCAAACCGGGAAATGCAGTTTAAATATTAAGCGGAAGAGTTTATTTGCCTTAAATTAAGGTTTTGGGTACTCTTGGAGTCAGCGATTTGCAGTCCGCTACTCGCTGGTCCTAAGTATAAAACGAAGGTCACCGATCTGAACCAAGCGTTCACTAAGCGAAAGAGGTACGGCAGCCCCGCTACAATTGGTAGCATTCGTAGTCAATCCAGCTCTGAGTCGTTACGACTGATCCTCGGTCAGGATAGAGCAATTCTTCTTCTTGCCCCAAGGCATGCAGGACGGGCTAAAAAAGCTGATGGCTCTGCGTGGCCCTGAGGGCGTATAACGCCTCGCTTCGCAAGGTTCCGAGGCGATATGTGCGCGCCTAGAGACGTTTTCAAGCTATGAAACTGTTTTGCCAGAGCACCTACCGCAGAACATGATGCCACCGTCGGCGACCGATGACTCCCCCCGACCTAGTCCGCTCATAATGAGTGTTAAAATCTCCAAGGAAAAGGATGAAGAGAATATCCTGCCCTGGTAGAGGCCGATATGGCTATGGCGTCCGCCACGCGTAGACCGAGCAACAGCACGTGCCGCTAGCTATGTCCAAGCTCGGTGGTCGAGCGCGAAAATAGGCACTGCCGTGCGGTAATTCGGCCGAAGGCGCTGCCTTCCAGGACAGAGCTGAAGCTGCAGCTTTCACGAGTATTCTCGTCGATTAACTAGGCATACCGTGTGCGATCGCGTTTCTTGCCGCCCGACAAGGCAAGAAGGAATTGGTGGACTTTGTCCAAGAGTTGCGAGCTCTCATTCTCGGGATGGCAGCTGATCCTCTCCCTGACGTGGTCATATGGACCGTCTTAATGCATTGGTGTGGCCGGGACGGAAGCCTTCCGTGTGGATCCGTCTTCTTTCGAAGAAACGATGAATGTGGCAATCAAGTCGTGCCGACATAAAATTGTATTCAATGCCGAATACAATTTTATGTCGGCA
>NW_020187244.1:1567272-1567369 GCF_900000015.1 Plasmopara halstedii
TGCTACAGCGTCTCCAGTAGTTGTGGAAGCCACGTCCAACGCTCATGGAAGGAGCGACGACGTCAACGCAAGGATCCTCGCCACGCTCCTCGACCTC
>NW_020187244.1:1567379-1568123 GCF_900000015.1 Plasmopara halstedii
GAACACAAAGGCTAAACTCATGGACTTCCAGCACCCAGTAGGTACCGATAAGCTGGCCAGCGGCGCAGCCGCTATTGGAGAGGGTTTCACTCGTTGACACGTCTCACACGTACGCACATAGGTGCTCGACCATTTGTATAGCTTGGGCCACCAATAATGGTGACTCACAGAGTTGTACGTTTTCTCACGACCGAGATGACCACTGAATGGCGTGTCGTGAGGCACATAGAGGATGCAGTTTTTCGAATCTGAATCATGAGGAACCACAATTCGTGGTGTATCCGTTGAATCGGTGCTATAATATACCAAACCGTTATTCAGCGAATATCGGTGCAATCGTGCACACAGTCTTGGTGACAATTTCTTGTCCGAGTCTCCAAACACCTTGCTCCCAAGAGCCCGTAGCAACGCTACACACATACCATCACCCGCATACGCGGTGCGGATCAAATCCGTCAGAGAGGACGTTTCAGCTGTAACATGAGCAAGCTCATAGGCTGGTTGCGTGACAACGCATCAGCCAAAGTATTCTGCTTTCCCGGCTTATCATCTCGAAGTTATATTCTGCGAAGAAGGATAGCCATCGAACAATCCTCTGCGAGAGGTGGGGCGACTGAGCCACAGTGCGTGGTGACGCATGATCTGTATAGATCACAATCGGCTTGGAGCCGTGCAGGTGGTCACTTAACTTGACAAGTGCATACTTCATTGCAAATAGCTCCTTGTCATGAACTGGGTAGTTCT
>NW_020187244.1:1568133-1568434 GCF_900000015.1 Plasmopara halstedii
TAAGTACCCGCAGCATCCTTCTTTATCCATCCAGTGCTTCGGATGAAAAGTGATCTTACTTGATCCATCCCAGTTAGCGAAACGTCGGGATAATGTTCCATTACGGACACCGGTCATTATAATGAAAGGAGCCAGCAGGCGTGATTGAAACATTTCACAGGCGACAGCCCTTTTTGTCATCCTCGCCCCTGTTGGATCCGACTCGGTTAACGTTTGTTGGGGCGATTAAATGTGAGTCTTTGTGATAGAATTGCAAAAACATTTCATCTGCATTGACCAAGCGCGTCACGCCAGCTGATGT
>NW_020187244.1:1571385-1572901 GCF_900000015.1 Plasmopara halstedii
TTACTTATAAGTCATGGAAACTAAAGCTTGCTTGTAGCTGTACCCGTTTTGAAGCAGAATCTGTATCGGCTCTTTCAGCTTCGTAGTCCGGTCCAGAAAAAAAGGTGCGATCAGGCATAATCCTCGCTGTCAGTTTATAACGTCACTTTGACGTGTTATGGTAATGGACATCTATCCCAAAATGCAACCTAGTAGAAATAACGAACCACTCATGTCAACCCAATATCGACATTAAAGTGAGAACTTTATTCACCTGTACGCCAATTTGGCATATAATTAGCTGCGCAACATTTGCAATACAAAACCAGTATAGATTAGGACGCAATGCGAACTAGATTTTGCACAAATTGGTAATTACGACATTTTTTACTCTATTTACACGCCACTGTGACGGTGGGGTGCACAACGCAAGCAAAGCAGTAGATAATATCGGCCCGAGAAGTTGATTTGTGCAATCCGTTTATTAAAGTATAACTATGAGAACCTACCGTATTTACAAAGTACGCACACACCACACTAATATCTCAACTGCTCGGCGAGCTTAAAGACACAAGCAAAAAAAACCTGGCAAACTGAAAGGTCATCCATTCCGCACTTGAGTAGAGCATGTGATCTATTTCTTATGCAGTAACTCGTAGAGACTGAGCTTCCTTGCTGTGCAATATAACGCAATCCCATTTCATCTGGTAGTGCCAATGGTCGAATGGATATATACTTCCGTGCTCCAGACAGCGATAAATATTTATCTATCATTTTCCCAAAATTTGATCTCGAGGCGATAGTGCAATCATAAATCCGAGGGCGGATGATGCTTGCGTCCAGCAACAATTAAAATGCGCTGATGTTACAGCCTCAAGAGCGCCTAAAGCATGCGTCAGTAGGACCATATTCAAATTCCGCAAGGGGGTGGCTTATGCTCTGCGTTCAACTATTTGAGAGGTGATAGCGGTATATCTTTGTGGAGACGAAAAGTTGAGATAGCCATAAACTCTACCACGCTATCGGAAGCATCAGCTTGTCATGCAGTCGGCCCCCAAGCTAGAACACCGAGCGCGAAAATGGACACTTACGTGTAATACAAGTCTGGATGAGGAATCCCAACACGAGAAGCTTAAGTTACAGATGTCATGAGTCTTTGCATAGCCTAACTAGACTTATCGTGTACGATCAAAATTATTTTTCGCTGGTCAAGGAAAAAAGGATAAGCTGATCTTGTCCAAGAATCGAAACTCAGATCATCTAAATAGTAGATTCTAGCTTGGAGGTGGTTATGGTTAACATTCGCCTCACACCATGTTGTGTTACCCGCCCATTCATACAAGAATACGTGTGATGCCGTTACACTTTGGGTATGTCACCTTCAGCACTTCCACGTTGCGGATGAACTTGATCATGCGCATCCAGAGGTGGTCACCTATGACGGAATCGACTCCGTCCTCGCGTATAATTACGTCTTCTTCCTCCGTCACGATCATTGCAAAGCAGTGTGCTTTCATGTTGCGCTTGAATCCGCCCA
>NW_020187244.1:1572977-1573374 GCF_900000015.1 Plasmopara halstedii
CAATCGTACGGAGCACGGGAGGACGGATATGGAGAACCACATCGTCCACCTAAGAACGGTGCTCGAGTGCATGCACACTAACAAACGGTACGCCAATGCAGACAAGTGCATCTTCGGCGCAGAAGAAATTCCCTTTTTAGGGAGCTTCGTTGGGAAGCGTGGCCTTCGAGCGGATCCCGCTGAGGTCAAGGCCATTGTAGATTGGCCGGTTCCAAAGAGCCAGAAGGGCTTGCGTAAGTGGCTTGGTCTCGCCAACTACTTGCTCAAGTACAGCGTAAATTACGCAGAAATGGCCCGGCCATTAACCAATCTCCTAAAAAGGATGCGGAATGGTGTTGGAGCACCGAACATCAGGAGGCTTTTGACGGGGTCAAAGACAGCCTCCTGCATGCACCAA
>NW_020187244.1:1573384-1574014 GCF_900000015.1 Plasmopara halstedii
ATGACGACATTTTTGCTCATAGTCGTGCGGAGCACGGGAGTACGGATGAGGAGAACCACATCGCCCATTTAGGAGCGGTGCTCTAGTGCATGCGCACAACAAACTGTACGCCAATGCAGACAAGTGCATCTTTGGCGCAGAAGAGATTCCCTTTTTAGGGTGCTCCATTGATAAGCGTGGCCTTCAAGCGGAATTCGCTAAGTTCAAGGCCATTGATGACGGGCGGGTTCCAAATGACCAGAAGGACTTGCGTACGTGACTTTGTCTCGCCAACTACTAACACAAGTACAGCGTAAATTACCCAGAAATGGCCCGGTCAATATCCAATCTCCTTAAAAAGGATTCGGAATGGTGTTGGAACACCGAACATCAGGAAGCTTTTGACGGGTATAAAGACAGCCTCCTGCATGCACAAATACCGGCACTGCCAGACCCTGATCGTCTTTTCAGCATCGTCTGTGACGCTTCGGAGTTTGCCATCAGCTGTGCACTGATACAAGCAGTGCACAGCCGAGGGGCGAGATCGGGTGATCGCGCGCGACAACTCACAGCTGCAGATAAGAACTACCCATTTCATGACAAGAAGCTACTTGCGATGAAGTATGCACTTGTCAAGTTCAGGGTCCACCT
>NW_020187244.1:1574024-1574136 GCF_900000015.1 Plasmopara halstedii
TCTGAGTGGTCTCTCGCTTGACGATCACCAACTCAGCGATCTCCTTGGCCTTTAGTTGGCCAGGAAATCTTCTTCCGTCATTTCCTCGAGGTTCAGTATCTCTGACACCTCT
>NW_020187244.1:1574146-1574600 GCF_900000015.1 Plasmopara halstedii
CACCTCCGCTTTGAGTTTGCCAAACTCAAGGCACGCTGTCGAATTCCTTCGGATTGTCGCCCTGCGGCGTATTGGTTAACCCTTAATGCTCCCGCAAGCTCTGTGTCTTTCCGCAAGAGCTCAGGGCCACTGCTTGAGCTCAGCTCATGGACTGTCTACTTCCCTGGCTGTTACCGGGAAGCGCGGGGCGTCTAATGACGCAGTACGTCCTGATCTTTCCGATCAAAAGCGTCCACGGCGACTGGGCAATCTTGCGGAAGTGGCGCCTCAAGCTCCTACGAGCTTTCGGAGTCGGGATATCCCCGCCACTTCACCAGATATTGGGTTTGACCCTGATGACGACGTCGTCCAACAAGGCGCTCCACGTGATAGTGAATGTCACTGTTCTCATCGAGAAGAGTCGGTGGCGGGCGGTGACAACCGGATCGACCGCCGTCCGGTGACTCGTGATGCT
>NW_020187244.1:1576864-1576937 GCF_900000015.1 Plasmopara halstedii
AAGCGAAAAAAGGCCTCAATGACGTCGCACTGCTCCTTGGGCAGGGGCCATTGGCGTGTTACGCAGTATTTGG
>NW_020187244.1:1576947-1577022 GCF_900000015.1 Plasmopara halstedii
GTTCCCATGGAACTCGGGTCTGCCGAGTTCCATGGGAACTGGTCCGCCCGAATTCGCCCGATTGATTGGCGCCGA
>NW_020187244.1:1577032-1577143 GCF_900000015.1 Plasmopara halstedii
AATATATCGACAGCGGACCATCCGCAGACCGATGGTCAAACCGAAAGGGTGAATCGCGTCATCGAAGCCGTTCTTCGCAGCGTCTGCGCTGAGACGCCGAGGCGCTGGAGC
>NW_020187244.1:1577153-1577829 GCF_900000015.1 Plasmopara halstedii
TCTTTGCAGATTTTACTTTCGTGGTCGTGTTCACGGTGGTCATTAACACTTTTGTACTATTCTCAACCGCTAAATGATGACTGAGCTTTTACAATTATCAATACTGCCAATACTTGTTCATCCACCACGATTTCAAGGACCTTATGAAAGACCTTTACCCGAAAGCTTACAAAGCGCTGTTTACTCTACTCATCCGACAATGCTCCTTGTAAGCAATTTCGTTTGAAACAATTGATCGATCAGCTACCACACACTTCGTCAAGATTCGAAGATGTCACTTATGGGTCAAATTGTGTTACAGTGAATGTATTGCTACGCAATGGTTGATCTTTTCTTTGACTTGTCTTCTTTCCTTCAGCATGGCTAAAGATTCGGGAATTCTTAAAAATTTCAAGAATGCTAAGTTGCACTGAACTGATGTGATTCATTTGCGAGTAAGAAGAAAAAGATGTTACTGGAATCATTTAAGATACCACTAAAACGGCTAATGCTATGATACTTGGCATTGAAATAAGGCATCACCAAAAAATTTACAGATTTTCAACGCGATCGCTATAAAAGTTGATATTGATGGCTTAATTAATGCTTGATAGAATGGTTGTGAAATTAGCTTCGTTAAAGTCGCTAGGGATCATCTCGAATGTAGGCATCTCATCCAGACACGACTTATCCAGAC
>NW_020187244.1:1577839-1578173 GCF_900000015.1 Plasmopara halstedii
ACGCAAACGCCACGGCTATGAGTCGCTCCGACAGAGCGCGGTAGTCCTCAACGCGAGGTAGCCGGCGCACGGCGTGCTTTAAATCGTCAAGAGCGTCCGTACAGCGATATGCTACTTCAGCATGACGCTCAGCGAAGCTCCGATCACGACGGACCTCGTCCTCAAGGGCTCGAAGAGCATCACGTGTCACCGGACAGCGGTCGACCCGGTCGTCACCGCCCGCCACCGAATCTTCTCGATGAGAACGTTGACGTCCACTATCACATGGAACATTTGGTAAGACGACGTCGTCACCAGGGTCAGACCCAATATCTTGTGAAGTGGCGGGGATATC
>NW_020187244.1:1578183-1579252 GCF_900000015.1 Plasmopara halstedii
ATCACTTTTGATATATGATACAATTATCCTCAATCCACATGTGTGCAGCGATCGAAATCTCAATTGAAAGGTTGTAGTTGACAAAGTTGCGCCAGTACCAGTTTCGAAGGTGATCAGCTCCTTCCTTTTACCAGTAAGGGACTCCATTAGGAGCTTCGAAGACTTGTTCGATGGGTACGTATCCATCTTGCTGCTCAGCACTAGAACGCTGGCCTGACTAGGAATTGTAACACTCGCATTACAGTATCTGTCGCGCTTATATGTATTTGCACGAGCGTCATACTTCCAAAATTGTACTCATCGCACACACTCGATTCTTCTTTTGAGAAAGCACAATACAAAGGAACTGCAGTGTACATGCTCCATCCCGAGACAGAGTCCGTAAAGCGCTTTCTCAATTCTGCTAACGAAGGTGTCGGTCTCTCCCACAACTCCGAGAACAGAATGAGGTGACACAATATCTCCAGGCTCTTTCCGCCAGGACCTGAACTAAAGTAGCCAGTATCTATGATACGGTTAATGAAGATCGTCAAGACTTCCACATCATGGGGTTGACAGCGCTTGAGGCGGTATGAGGGATTGTCGTGTACAAGACTGGGTCTGAAAGCAGAGTTGAAAAAAAATCTTCGCAGTTTGTACGAGGCTGGTCATTTTGGATTGTTAACATTCATAGCGCTCATTATCTCAAAACACGCTGAGTCAGGTTGATTGTCGAGAGTGGTTAAAATATCTTGATACGCAGCAATTAGCGTATTCGGTTTTCTAAAATGGGAGCTGCAGACACGGTCGTGATCGCAACGCTCCATAAAAGTTCTTGCCACTTCGTTATCGATAAGGTCTTTTTTGAAAATAATTCTAATCTCCCGTGGTAACCATTGGCGAATCCAGAACGTACCCAATAACTTCAGGATGGGCGAGATGCATGAGACGTTTCACCGTTAATGCTCCGTAGTTGGTACCATACACGAAAGTGTGGGCGCCATTGGAAAGCTTAGAGATCAATTTAAAAAGGTCGTGCGCCGCACTCATCGGTGAAAATGCCACGAGATCACCAAACTTGGATTCTAGA
>NW_020187244.1:1579262-1579510 GCF_900000015.1 Plasmopara halstedii
TACCACAAACTGGTTATCGTTCTTCGGTCACCACGAACACATTCATGCCAGATCCGCTTCGCTATGAGCGGCAAAACTCATCACGATTGTAAGACTAGTAGAAACAAGCCCCTTTAGATCAACCAGAGTCGTCATTTTATAATAAACGGCTCTGATGACCCTCGCTTCTAGAGATCTTGCCCGGGCTCGTGCAAGACTTTGTCGCACGGTTAGAGATAGCCCAAGAAGTCACCACACACTCAGTCGCC
>NW_020187244.1:1579520-1580569 GCF_900000015.1 Plasmopara halstedii
TACGTCCAGCACGCACACGTGTCGACTGTACATATGTATAATAAATCTTCTCGGCATTTTTAAGCTTTGCTACATCCATATCGGTTTGTTGCTTATCTTCTGGTTTATATCCATACCATCCTTCAAAACACTGTCACAGAGATCCTTAAATACTTGATAACACTCTTCATTACCAGCTACAACACTAACTCCAAGGTGTGAGTTATCAATGCCAGTTTGGATCGCCATATCCAGTGTATACCCCTTACTCGAGTGTTTATCCTTCAACTTGTCAGAAGTGAACAAGTTTTCTCGAATCCTCAGCCCGTTCCTAACTTGAATGGGCAATCTTCACTATACATACGAAGAGTGCACCTTATATGAAGGCTGGGAGTCAGGCCAGACCTCAGAAAGTCGCTCTATCTTTTCTCACCAAAGAGTATCGCTGCCTCATCTCGGAGATTGGCTTCAAGGTCGTTAGTTGCATGGACTGCACCTGTCTAAGAGGATCGCGGATCCATAGGAAGCTGCGTGGCTAGAAGTCCCTTGATGTAAGTATGCTTGTAAGATCATACACTGTGCAGTCTAAGCGGAGAAGGATATATCCCACGCGGTGAGTGCTTGTTAAGCGTTTTCTTTGGACACTGTATTTTTGAAACAAAACATCTTTACACAGCCATAAAAACCAGTTCGTTGGTTCTTTTAAGATGTGATGTGAGCATTCGTGCAGAAAGTGTAGTGCATATTTACACAAAATATACTTCGTATTCCATTATCTCTTGGGAGTCCACACTTTCTGGAAGATTTGGTAGGGATCATGTCATATCGACATGTTTTGTATAAGCTGCTGGCCAAGGCACGCCATGCTTGTAAGATCCGCTAAGAGTAACTCCAGGATTTTTCTTGTGTATAGTCAGTCGGCTTTATAAATCTAACTGGCTACATTGAAAGAGCAAGTTTTAGAAAATGTAGTTGCCCCGCGTATCGAAGCATAAGCCATGGCTAAAGCAACTACTAGTTTTATATTCTTAAGCATTAAGATTTTTGATTAATTTATTATAAGTTTCGGC
>NW_020187244.1:1580579-1581130 GCF_900000015.1 Plasmopara halstedii
TTGAGTTAACCTCTATCGCTCCCGCGAGCTCTATGTCCACGTCCACAAAAGCTCAGGGCAACTGCTTGAGGTCACCTCATGGTCCTTCTGCTTTCCTAGCTATTGCCGGGGAGCGCGGGGCGTCCTACTCTTTCCGATCAAAAGCGTCCACGGCGACTGGGCAATCTCACCGAAGTGGCGCCTCGAACTCCCACGAGGTTTCGGAGTTGGGGTATCCTCGCCACTTCACCAGATATTGGGTCTGATCGTGATCGGAGCTCCGCTGAACGTCATGCTGAAGTAGCATATCGCAGTGCGGGCGCTCTTGCAGATTCGAAGCACGTCGTGCACCGGCTGCCTCGCCTTGAGGACTACCGCGCTGTGTCGAGGCAACCCCTAGCCGTGGAGCAGGTAAATGTGTCGCTGCATGCGACGGTGGAGCGCTTGGCGCAATTGGCGATGGAGGTTCTAGCACTCCGTGCTCAGAACCAGTTGCCGGTTCAGCTTCTGGGTAGCCGCGGGCCCGTGGGATCCGCTCCGGCGCCAACGCTTCCGCGTTCACTTGCGCCGGA
>NW_020187244.1:1581140-1581236 GCF_900000015.1 Plasmopara halstedii
ATCCTCCAACACTTCCTCAAGAGCTGGTTATCGTCACGTTACGGGATGTTTCTGAGATCGTTTTAATTTATCACAATCGATTGAACTGTCTTGGAG
>NW_020187244.1:1581246-1585151 GCF_900000015.1 Plasmopara halstedii
CTCCAGATTTGGTTGCGTTTTTAGGCGGATTGGCTTGTCCTTTTCCGATCACAGCCACGGTTGAATCTGATTTTTCGACACTGAAATGGGAGAAGGACGTCCACAGAAGCTCTTTGACGTCATTCGCCTTAGAAGGGATCTTACATTCTCGACAGTTCTTCGCTCAGCAATAGATCAATAAATCCATTCGAGACATTTGAATATGGTATTCTGTAGAGCTTGAGATACTTTAAATGGAAGTGCCTTATGTGCCTTATTTTGATCACGTGACGTGTCGTTTTTCATTGATATACGGCATAAAAGGCATTTGCCTTACATGAAGAGGCCAATGTAAAAGTCATTTATTGAAATAAGGTTCATATGAAACAAAAGTTTATACATCAGACTATTTCTTTATAGTAATTTGATTCCATAACGTATCCATTTCGAGTTTGTCAACAGGCCACTTATATCCCCGGTACATTTGAGCGTACGACCGGACAAACTTCGCGGGACTCTACTTGATGTTTAACACTACTCAGGCGCCGAATTCATTGCGAGCGAAATTCCATGCTTGGTTCCAACCCGTGTCACTGCTCCAGCTCACTCCACCACGCAGTAAAGTTGCTTTTCCTCTCATGTGTTCAGACTCTCGTACCTTTACAGCATATGTACATATTCATTTTTCAAAGTGATATGCTTCATCTTGCTTGAGAAGCGCTGCGTTTGTATGTGTCACCTGGGTTACACCATTCTTCTATATAAAAAATTATACCTGCAATTTATCGGTATGAAATCTGAGCATCATTTGGAGCACAACATAGTAGATACGTTTTTGTGATGAAGGTGACACTTTTTCAATCCGCTATACTAAATTTTGTTATTGTCATCATTTTACTGAAAACTACGACTTTTACTCCAAGTCGCAACACTTATAAATAAATCATGTTTGTGCGTATTGCAAAGTAAAAGCAAAATGACTCTCAGCATTTTGTCGTAAGTTAATCTTGAAAGCGTGAAACCGGGTACGTCAAAGAATTCTCTTTTTTTCCGTCACATTAAAAGAAATTAGTCAGTAATCATGTACTGGTTTGTATTCACCAACCAAGTAAACTACTTTAGTTAAAATTGTGGTAAACTGAATATCTAACTATACTCGAAAGTTATCTTCATACACCAAGTTGAGAACAAATCCGTCTTGACTGAATTTCTAAGCGGATGCAATACCACGATTTCTTCACGTACTTCGATTTGTTCTCTTCCCTTCCAAATACCATCAGCACAACATTTCTAAATATAAGAAAGAGAGCAAATTCCATTTAACTAATCTATAATCTTCCGATGTGGTGTCAGCAAATAGATTAGAGTTATACAATCTGCTTAGGAGATAAGTACCCTATCGGTGCACGAAAACTGCGCGTGTTCTCGTAACGAGGTGTAAAGAATATTATCAAAGACGGTGCTTTGTGGTAAAAAGTGATTTAGCTGGTAGATGATGGAGTAAAATATCAAAAAGATATGAAATTTTACGTGAGTGGTTTTGAAAGCCATGAACGAATTAATCGCTTGTTCAATTCACGCCAATACTTCAAGCAAGAATCAAGGGGTTCTTTACACCCGCTGGTTGCGTAGCCAGAGGGTGGTCACTCGTATAAGCCCAACAAATACGACCTTGGGAGTTTAGGGGTAAAGTATCACCTCCTCCATACTCTCCGTAGAGGAAAACGAGATATTTGGCTGCTTCAATCCCGCCTGCAGCATCTCCCTCGCACGCGACAAGACCACAGCGATGTCGTGCCCACTTTGGTCATGTGTGAATGCATAGACCGCGAGGTGCTGGCACGCGAATAGAACTTCGCGGTGACAAAAGCCCATTTATCTTCTCCATCATCCTTTTCATCGACAGCATCGCCCTCTCCAGTACTGGTCGGCGGAATGATGTCCACCGTGGCTTCGTGAAAGCTGATTTAAATGTCGATGTAGGTGCTAGCGTCGAGCAAGTTGACGAGGTTGACATGGCGAATGAGAGCGCTGAGGTCGGCGAGATCATCGGCATCGACTCAGTCGTAGCCAAGGCTGCTGACTCGATGACCGGATGACACCGACAGTTCCGCATGGTGGTTTCACAGACACCAGCCCATGCATCAATGGAGAACTTAATCGCTGTCAGAACGTTCATGCGCGGAATGTTGCCGTCGGCATTGAGCTGGCCAATCGTTCAGCGTACAAGAAGCCTGTTGTACTCACACTTGAAGCTGTTGATAATACCAGCCTCGGGTGACTGCAAGGAAGATGGACTGGAAAAAGCACGCACTCACGCTAACAATCTGGATGCATTAATGGACGACGCGTTGTCTACCAACAGCAGCACTTTTCGGATGTGCATCTCAAGATTGAAGCGGTGGACCACCTCCAAGAAGATAACGTGCGTCATTCATGACTTCCTGTTCGCGTAAAACTGGATGTCAAGGTGCTTATTTTTTACCTCTCGCAAATAGTGAGAACTTTTGCTGCTGTGGATGATGACAGGGATCATCCACTCGGTTTCTGCCATATTGCAACACAGACCGGCAGCATTACGCGCGCTGTCTTTCTTGGTCCCACCGATCTTGCTAACTGCGAGAGACTGGCTGGCAGCTCGCGAAAGATGAGGCTGGTTGTATCAAAATTGGAGACATCCCGCGATTCATACTGCTCAATCAGTGCCTGTACTTCGTGGCGCTTGATGTCGACCGCGGCGAGATCCACTAAGTTGAAAATTTGCCCTGTGCAGTGCGCAATCGAATGCTGTAGCGCCGTTTGATACATGCTCGAGATGCCTTCCGGATGGAGACGCTCGTTTGCCTTATCCTAACGAACAGAATTATATAGAGCTGCGGAGGCTTGGTGCAGCTACATAGACGTCTGCAAGATCAGCTCCATGTCTTGAAATTGAGGCTGGATCTGGCGTCACACGTTCATATTCAGTGGAACTGAGGTTGACGCGAAGACGACGCGGGTTACTGTCGAACGACCAATGGTCTTGCCGGACTTGGATAGTACTAAGAAGTGAGATCCTGACTGCAGCGGGGCTACCGTAGCACTTTCGCTTAGAAATATTTTGGTTAAAGTCGGTGATCTTCGTTCTATGCTTAGAATCAGTACGAGTGTAGCGGATTGCAATCCACTTACCCCAAGAGTACCCACAACCTTAACTTAATGCTTATCAACTCTTCCGTTTAGAAGTAAACTATATTTCTCGGTTTAATTTGCGGCAAAGCCGCCTATTCAAATCTATATATTTTTCTAATTAAATAGTAAAACCTAATTAAAATGCATAACTACCGGCAATCCAGCCACCTAGTGCCTTCTTGTTAAGATGTAGCCACACCATTGTGTGATCACACAATATCATGAGACCCATCCATTCATATTAGGGTAGGTGTAACCCCGTTACACCTTCCCCATCAAAGTTGTGAGCACACACAATTGACAACTGTCACATCGTACGAGGCTAGCGTGTCTAAGACACCTCTGCATCGCCAGGGCCTTCTGCACGCATTCTCTACTCAACGAGCTATGTGTGTCGAACACTAAAGACACCCAGCATCGCTAATTCCAAGAGCGCCCGCGGACAGTGCCTTCTTTATTTCCTACACGCGATGCAACTTCGGATACCACCTTCGCGGCTTTAAGAGAGGCACAAGAAGAGTTGACTACGAGTCAAATACTTCTTTCCCAGGATATAAAGAAGAGGAGGGCGAGGTGCACCAACGGTGCGACGTGAGCTCTGCTCAAACCATGCGGATACCGTGTCCGTTTCCCGACCCTTCGACTTTGGGGAAAGTGGCATCGTTACCAATTGTCTTGACGAGGCACAGAAGCAGCAGTCTAAGACACCTCTGCATCGCCAGGGCCTTCTGCACGCATTCTCTACTCAACGAGCT
>NW_020187244.1:1589351-1596663 GCF_900000015.1 Plasmopara halstedii
AAAGATGGCTTGCGCCACGCGTTGTCGAGCATGGCGGATGCGATGGCCATCTTAACCTCTCTCAACCAGAGCAGGAGATTCTCTCTATCCTTCCCTCAAAGATCTTAACGCTCACCATGAGCGGCTTAGGGCGGGGTCACTGACGGTGGCGTCATAGACGCAAACGATGCAGACATCTTCTGCTGTAGGAGCTCTAGCAGCGCGTTTTCGTAATTTGAAAACGCCCTCTAGACGTGCACCGATTGCCTCGGGACCTTGTGCTACAAGGTGTTGCACGCCTTCAGGGCCAGGCAAGGACATCAGCTTGTTAAACCCATTCTGCATGTCCTGGGGCAAAGAGGAAATTCTTCCATCCTCACAGAGGATCAGTCGAAACGACTCAGGTGTAGATTGACTACAAGTGCTACCAAGTGCAGCGGGGCTGCCGTAGCTTAGCGCTTAAGGAAGCGTATTTTAGGTCACTGACATCGTTTTTTACAAGAACCAAGTATGATTTGTTCAGGTCTGCCTGCACCTTACCTACGTTTTAATATCAGTTCTTGAAAAGAAAAAACAAATTCTGCAATATCATTTTTGTCCCCATGTTATAATAACGTCATGATGAACGGCTAAATAGTCATATTCCAAATGCGCACGAGTGCGTCATCGCCTGCCGAGGCAAGCAACAGCATCTTTTTGTCGCCACTTTCTAGCAGCTGTGGACTCCACCGCACACAATTTACGTCGCTTGTATGAGCCTGTTTCTGATCAATAAGAAGGTCAAACGATGTGGGTCTGCCCTTTGGCTGGCCTTGGAATATGCGAATGGCATTGTCGGACGCTCCTGTCACAAGATAGTCACCCTGTACGGACCAGTCCACACTGAAAATGGTGCGGTCGTGGCATTTCGGAAGCTTAAACGCTTGCTTCCACTGCTTAGAACTTATGGCATCCACGACAACCTACTGTTAGCTAAGATTAAAAAGCGTCTTTAATCTTTAACTAATCTCACCTTCCGTTTTCTTCTGATTCCTTGCTATTGACATTGTATTGCCAAACGATCACATCTGCGTCGTCAGAGACCGAGGCCATCTGCATGCCATCTGGACTCAGAGCAACGTTCCACACTGTGGATGTGTGACTTGTCAATGTCTCTTTACAGTACCAGTCATCATCATTTTCGGCCCAGATACGAATAGAATCGTCGTAGCTTGCCGAGATAAGGAGCTCTTCGGTCGGATGCCAGGTCACGAACTTGACGTCCTGCATATGGCCGTGAAGCACCGAAATGCACTCAAAGTCAGTGTCAGCGTCCGCCTCCCATATCCAGACACTTTTGTCGCGGCTGCACGTAGCTAGATAGGCACCTGAGGGGCTCCAAGCCACACTCTTGACTTCGCTTTCATGGCCCTCGAGACTGGAAATGACCTCGTACGAATTACCCTGCTTTTCCCATATTGCGGTGGTCCCGTCAAAGCTCACAGACGCAAGATAACGGCCATCGGGAGACCTAAAGTCGACAACGTAATAGTCAGTATACATGCCAAGTGATTACAAGATTATACGCACCATTCGCACGCTCGAATGGTTCGACTCTGCGCATCTTCCAAAATGACCGTACATTCCCAAGATCCAGTATTGTTGGCGGCCCAGAGTCGAATGGTACGATCTCCACTGCAGGACGCGAGTAATTTACCATCAAATCGCCAGGATACGTGCCACACGCGCTCGCTGTGGCCATCCAGTGCACAAACATGCTCCAGATGCGTCATTCTAGCCACTTACCGTATTTTTTTAAAATTGGCTTACGTTGCAGCAGTATTATAATGTTGCTTGATGTACGCCGACCAACAGGGCGTTTCTTATCATGAGCGCCATGAAGATGAACTTTATTTGTAAGGACTTGCCTACAGATATGGCTAAAGCCAAAGCGGCGGTTTTGCCTGTGGCAGCAGATCCTGAAGAAGGCGGTGTAAGTGATAACGAAGACTCAGAAGACGAGCAGCTGGAGCACGCAGCCTGGCAGGACGTGGATCTCAATCCGGCCGTGGAGTTGGTGGCCAAACTTGTACGCGAGTCACTTGATGCTGGGAAGACATACAATAAAAGTATCACTGCAAAGACGTCACAGATGCTCACGAGCTGTGACAGCTTGCTCTTGGAGATCAAGAGCCTGGCCGAGACCCGTGCCGAGTCTCGCTTGCGCTCTGGGAGAGGACCGGGTCAAGGTAGCACCGGCTGTTCGTGTGGACAAGCTATGGCTATGCTACCGCTACGCAATCCAAGTCATACACTGGCCACTACAACTGATACGACGACTAGTAACCACCACTCATCCAAGACCGATGAGGCCGCCGAAGATCAGACGGACCGCATGCTGGCAAAAATTGAAGCTTCCATAGAGCGGCTCAGGGAAATGGGTGAAATTATCCAAGCAACTAGTATGCAAGGAGAGGCTAACTTAGTTTCGAAAGTATCATTGCAAATAGGCACATTCCAGGCCCTGGAGGCGGCGGTGCAGGCCAGTGCAGCGGCTGCAACAGCCACGGCTATTGCTCAAGAGCGCGGCCGCTCATCGTCTGCCTTTGGACGACTTTATATGCCCCTTCAGGTGCAGAAGCTGCAGGAATGGTACTATTCCTACCCACGCCCACTTCTTGACGAGCTAACACTCATGCGTACGATTCTGAATTATCGGCCGTACGCAAACCCGTTTCAAATTGGCGGTCTGTCACTGGCTCACGTGCGAGACTGGTTTAAACGCCGCCGCTTCCGCGAACGAATGCGCTATGTAAAACTTGCGGTGGAAGCAGGACATGACACTCAAGCTGCGGAGGAGGAGATTGATTTAAGATTAGAGCAAAGGATTGTTCAGCTACGAGCTTCGGTCGACCCCAATGAGCTTGTCAAGGAGGTGGATCGCGTGCGTGCACAAAGCTACCTCTTTGATGCCGCAGTGAATGCTTTCACTCAGCCGAATAATATTCGATCGTTTATTGCAGCATCTTACTCTGTGCCAACAACAGCTGACATGCACGGACACAACGTCTTTTGTCGTGGCAAGCGGCAGCGCATTCAAGACGCAGATCTTGATGATGCCAACATGGTGAAACACGCTACCGTGCTTGAAGTGATGGCTTTACAAAATCGATTGCGTAGCTTGATGGAACAGCCTAAAACAACTACTGTGACAAATGGATTACAGCAAGTAGTCGATTTGTTGCGGGCTATGAAAATTGATCTTGACGTACGTATTCAGTCGGGTCTGGTTGCTGATTTGAAGCAGATCTTAAAGATATATACGAAGCCAACGCTGCTTCGCAAAGCTACCGTTGCACTTATGGAGAACTTAGGAATGAGCCGTCGCACTGTCGTGGAGGAAGACGCTGATGAGGATGTGCCATTGTCTGCTCCAGTAAGTCCAGCGCTGAGCCCAGGACCAAGTTCACAAGGTAAAAAGACGATAAACTTAAATGCTTTGGAAGGTAACTCTGCCGCTTTCGACGATGATTCGTCGCTACTTCTACCTGGTGAGCCGCCTAGTAAGAAAACCAAGGCAAGTGCGCGACCAGCTAAGCCACGCGCGAAAGAAAAGAAGGGGCGCGTTTTACGCCCTATGAAGTTTTCAATGGACCAACTGACAGCACTCGAGGCTTGGTTTCAGCAAAAGTACAAACCTTCACAAGAGGAAATGGAAAATTATCTGGTTCAGCTGAATACTTCACCGCTGCGCGACCTGAAGAAACAAACAGTAGACGTGAGCATGACTCAATTGCGACGATGGTTTAACAAGCGGCGGTGTTTGCGTCGTCCTCCTTTCGCGTTGATGACACAACAGGAAGCGGCAAAAGAAGGCTCAAAGAATCCTGCAGTTTTAAAAGCTGTGTCGGCCCCTACTAACGATGTTGAGCCTATAGTAAGTGTGCAAAGCGCAGAAGAAGTGAATGAGGCAAACGTAGCGCTTGAAGTCCATCAACCTTCTGATGAATCAAATGATAATTCTAGCGACAATGACGACGATGATGACGATGATGACGATGACGACGATGACGATGAAAATGACGATGACAGTAGCGATGATGGTGAACATCTTATTGGTGCAGCTTTAGCGTAAGACGAACAGGTTGAACTATTAGACAAGATGTACTTTGCATGGTCGAAGTAGGGAACATTTGCAGTTATAAAAGTTTAATGTTCTAATAGCAAATTTTATATATATGCTTTTTGAATCTAAGGGTTGTTTCTCGAGATTGGCGGCTACTACAAAAGTTTGTTTTGTAGAAAAAGTGACATTTATCATCGATAAAGACCAGTTTTATTAAGCCTATTTTCCATTTTATTTCAAAATGGCGACGATGAGTAACAAAGAGCTCGACGCCAAGCTGCGCGCACTGAAGGAAAAGTTGCAAGTAGAGGAAAGCGATTGGATCGAACAGGGCCGAAAACTTTATGAGCTTGAGGATAAATTTTTGCGTGACACGTTATTGGAGGGCAATATTCTTACAGGCTGGGGTGAGCCGCGGACAGCACCAGTGAGGATACGTAATGCCGGTGTGCGCAAGCGCAAACGCGAGCGACAAGAGGCAGCAGCTGAGAGGGTTGGAAAGTTAGTCGATCAGTCGACGTCGGCTTTAACAGCAGAGGAGCAGCTTAAAGTCGATCGTCACCGTCTGGCATCCTATTCGTCCATCTATTCACCAGCAGAAGCGCTACACGCGATAATGGAGGACCGCGAAAGAACGCAAGTGGGCAATAAAAACAAGAAAAAAACGTTGTCTTAGCTAGTAGCCAATTAATTTATGATCCTGCTTTCTTTTTGATCGGAGATTGCGAAATGTATATTGTTAAGTTTATGGTTTCACGGAACAAGGCAACGCACTATTGATGTCACGGCGTCGATATGATGCATGACGCTTGCAGGTTGACAATTGAGTGCTGCGCTTGGCCTTGTCTCAAGATAAACTTTAGCAGGTGCAAAACATGAGGACTTCGCCCGCCGCTATCATGACTAGCGAGAACAATAGGAATGTGCCGTATGTGATGTTAACTAAGAAACAAACGTAGCTGATCATTGTGAAAGTCCACGTTGTCACTCTGAACGTAATTGCCCAAGATAGATAGTGGTATAACATATTTTTCAAGATGAAATTGGTGCTCACACGTGTGCCAATGTAGTCCGGGACATCCTCCGTAAACGCTTTTAAGTAGATGCGGCGCAATGCCAACCGGTTCTGATTGCGATTGAGCTTCGTATCAGGCTTAAATTCAGGCAGATAACGTACCAATGTCTGCAGATAATTAACATGATAAACAATGAGGACTTCTAGATGAAACCCACCAAAACTTGCGTGCAACTTACGTGTCCAGGGGTACTGAATAATCGTCCAGGAGGCCACAGCTCGTACGCTCCAAAAACGATGGAGGGAATAACATTTTTTTTCGTATCCTCGCGTAAGTAGAATGGCCCTTTCTTAAATTCTTGCAGCTACAGCAACCAAAGATGTAAATGTACCGTAGAAATGTAGTGAAAGGAAGTCCCACATTACCAGACCGTCCTTTGAGCGCGTGCCTTCGGGTGAGATGCAAACTGAGTTGCCACGCTCATTAACTGACACTGCCAATTCCTTTAAGCTCTTGAGCGCCGATTTACTTAAAGCATTCATATTCAATAATTTACCGATTGTACCATTGTTGTCATTTTAAGTAAGAACATACCGATTAGAACGATCAATGGCCACAAAGTCGAAGCCCCAACGAGAAGACCAGCCGAGAAATGGCACAAGAAAAATACTTTTTTTAGCAGCGAACTTAAAGGCAACCGGCGACGATCCGTTTACGATAAAACCATCAAGATTGGACGAGTGGCTTGTATCAAGAAATTCCGAATTAGTTTACTCATCAGCTCCATCACACCACAAGTCTCACCTAAACATGCAGACGACTGAATCTTTTAGGTTTATTAAGTTCTCCACCCCTTCAGCTTTAACTTGAGTGCAAGCTGTGACACAAACCATAGCAGCAGTACCCCAAGAAACAATATCCATGGGCAAGTAATTCTTTTTCACGCCCATTTTTATGAGCAATGGCGTGAACCATTTTAGTGGTATAAGCACCGTGACACAGCTGAGCCAGCCCACAAGCACCAGCACCATAGTAAGCATACGCACGACCATGTAGATTTTCTCCAAAGGCGAGGAACTAACTGGAGAAACATCCAGCTTCAGCTGCTTGCGTACAGCATCCAACTTTGCATTTGCGTCCTTCATTTCTGGAGCTGTAAGCCACTGACTTTCAATGCCTAACTCATTCATGTGCTCCTCCAGCTGGATACGAATGAGCTCGCTGTCGTGGTAGAGTTTGCGTTTTATCTGGTTGCGTTTGACCAAAGAGCCTTCTTTGGCTAGAGCTAACGTAGCCGGGAGACGTGCCTCCACATCTGCTAGTTTCTCTTCGAATTGTACGTCCTTCAGCACCTGTGCGGGCGTGGCGGACGACATGGCTAAAACGCTGTGTCAATAATTGTCGGCGGTAATTTAATGACATTCATTTTATTGAAACAACTATCGACATTTTACTATAATTTGCCTGCATTACAATATCACGGTACAAATCTCATTTCTAATGCCATTATCCTGTTTCGAAGCAATAGTGAAAGCGATAGCTGTTTAACATTGTCATTTAAATTTTGATTTCTTCTTACAAAGCGTTTTGAAATATTAATCTTTAGGACTCACGTTCTTTAAATGTAGCGAAAAATTATTTCATAGTGTGAAATTCATGTCCAAGAATCTTTCAGCCTACATTCTGACAAATACACACAAACTCACCGTTGCTGCAATGGGAGTGGACGCGTCAACTAAGCTTGCTCTACGCCAAGTGCAGCGCTTTGAATACAAATACTGCTTGGTACAGGATAAGCGTGTTGTTGTCGACGGAATATCTAGCAGCGGGAAAATTTCATTTCGCTGACTGAGTAAGACTTCGTGCCTAATCAACACGCATGTCTTCAAGTAATTGGCGAAAAACGTCCGTAGCTAATTCGCCAGCTCATACGTTTTTGGACACTACGACTGTTCCGATCATCTTCGCCTCACCTAGCGCCAAGTCGCGGTAGTCAACGTTGCTAGTCTCGCGAAAAGCGAGGCTACATGGATTGACTTGGGAATTAAAAATGAGTGATGAGTTAATCTTCTTGTACTATTTCTCTGTGACGTGGTCACCAACTGCTTGCCGTAACGCAGAAGACGATCACGCCAAATTTTGCATAAGATCAACTTTTACATGTCTTATCTCAATCCTACATTCCTATTGGACAATATTACCATGCTGGAAT
>NW_020187244.1:1596673-1597290 GCF_900000015.1 Plasmopara halstedii
GTGCAACTTCTCTCTATCCGTGAGTAATACGAGCAGCTTCACATCGAGAACCATAGCGGACACAATCATTGTCACGCACTCAATGGGTGGTCTCATGATGGCTGGTGCTCTGGCAAATGGACAATGCTCGTTTGCATCAAACACTACATGGGTGAGTTTGAGTGCACCGATGGGTGGTAGCATGGGCTCCGACTACGTCCAGAACGCTTGTAGCGGCAAAAACGTATTCATTCAGGCTGTAGCGAACCTAATCGGACGATGCCCTGTCAACAATTCCACCCTGGGGCTTGCTTACCAGGACGAAATGTTCAGCACGTCAGCTCTAAATGCGGCATTTGCTGCCGCCCAAGGCGCATTCCGTTCGAATGTCCATGCTGCAATGTGCAGCGACAACTTCTCGGGCCTTTTTTCATTTGATCAGATGAAGTACTTCATGGGGGGCACCTTCGTCAACCACAAATCAAAGCAAAATGATGGTATCGTTGAGTACTTGAGCTGCGCGAAAGGTCTTGAGACGTCTACTTTCGGGAATTCCTATAACGACACTTTTTATCTGACCGGTTTAAACCATGCTGATACAGCTTTTCTCCATGGAGACTCGCTGTTTAGAGACTCGC
>NW_020187244.1:1598032-1598140 GCF_900000015.1 Plasmopara halstedii
TTAGGTCGCCTAGGACGAGTGGCTAGTAAGTCTAGCGTCCCGATAAACTGAACGATCAATCAATCCCTTCTCTGTTTCCCTCCAAGCTCCTCTCCAACAGCCTTCGCC
>NW_020187244.1:1598150-1599419 GCF_900000015.1 Plasmopara halstedii
GAGATCAGGACGTCCCGCGTCATCAGACGCCCTACGCTTCCCGGCAATAACCAGGGAAGTAGACGGGCCATAAGCCGATATCAAGCAGTGGCCCTGAGCTCTTGCGGTCGAAGACACAGAGCGCATGGGAGCATTAGGGGTTATCCCATACGTCGCAGGGCGACAACCCGAAGGAAACCGACGGCGTGCTTTGAGTTTAGCAAACTGGAATCGGAGGTATCGCTCCACACGCACGTCCACTTCCTTGTGGCTCAACTGCAGCTTATGCAGTGAGGAAAGGTTTCGGTGCCGTTGCACCATCGCTCAAAGAGCTCTTTGGCATCTGCAGCGCTTTTGCCAGGGGAGAGCACTACAAGTATTGTCCACATTTCGGGTACACGAGAGCCACCTCGCAGAGCACTAGACGAGTGCGATAAACGTCTAACGAAATTTCTTGTGAGACCAAGAAACGAACTCGAAGAGCTTTCCGTGTGGCAAGATCATAATCCGTTCTGGCCGGGGGGGCGATGATGTCGACGCGTAACGATCGAGTTACGGCGTCCTTCAATTTCAAAACCGGGATCCGCAGGGCGGAAGCCATATTCCACACGAGGGTCAATGACCGACCGTGAATTAGCGCGTTTTAGAGTCGTCTTATGGACAGCTTGAAGCTGCCGCTTTCGTTTTCCGTCGAGGTAATCGGTGATTACACCACGTTATTTAGCTAATGAGAAGTCAGGGAACGGACATGGAGTCCGCAAGGCAGGAGCAGGGCTCGTATCACGCTGCTGATGCAGCTCGCCTTCCTCGTCAACACATGCGGGAAAAGAGGTGTCAGACTCGTAGTCGACCACATCCTCAACGAGGCCACTCGGCACTGAAAGCGTGCGCGGAGCGCAACGTTTGTGCTCATCGAGCCTAGAATATACATTTCCCGGTGCCGCAGACGCACTGTCCAACATCGCACTACGTGCGGGGGACGAAATTGGGCTCTGCCCGTGCTCGCTGTCAGAACCAGCGAGACTTGATGATTTTCGTGTCGTGGATACAGGGTTCATTGAGCAAGGAAGTTGTTAGATTCCAACAAATTGAGTTGCAGTGTCTAACGGATACGCGAGCCTCCTTGAGGCAATAATCGATTGGAGCTGTGAATGTTCTCAATTTTAATGGGGGAGGGTGTAACGGGGATACACGAACCCTGATAATAGGGGTTTGCGTGTCACATGAGATGTGCATGGTGTGACCACACCCAAACAAGAATACGGTATGTGGCTAGGTAGCCAGTAGTTA
>NW_020187244.1:1599429-1645064 GCF_900000015.1 Plasmopara halstedii
AAGAGGTCTTCCGCACAGCGATATGTGACCTCGGCACGATGCTCGGCAGTGTGCCGATGACGACGGACCTTGTCCTCCAGAGCTCGAAGAGCATCACAAGTCACCGGACGGCGATCGACCAAGTTGTCATCTTCTGTATTTGACATTTCTGGATGAGAACGGTGGCGTCCACTATGACGTGGAACGCCTTGTGGCTCGACGTCGTCGACAAGGTCAAACCCAGTATCTTGTGAAGTGACGGGGATACCCAAATTCCGATAACTCGTGGGAGTTTGAGGTCCCACTTCGGCAAGAATACCCAGACGTCGTGAACGCTTATGATCAGAAGAATCATGACGCTCCGCGCTTCTCGACAATAGCCGGGAAAGCTGATTTGCCATGAGCTGAGCCAAGCTATGGCCCTGAGCTGCTGTGGTCGTAGAGTCACCCAAATGAAAAACCACAGAGTTCGCGGGCCGTGATGGATTACTTCATAAGTCGCAGGGCGACAATACGCAGGAAGTCGGTATTGCGCCTTGATTTGGCGAACTCAAATTGAAGATTGCTTTCTACGTGCACATTCACTACTGTGTGGCTTCGATGTAAGTTAGACAGCGAGAAAAGTTTCCGGTGTCTTTGCACCCATCGCTCAAAGAGGCCTTCATCATCCGCAGCGGTTTCGCCAGGGCGAGTACTACAGAAATAGCCATTATTGCTGGTATAGGAGCGCCTTTTCTTTGAGCGCGATGTCGAGCACGATACCTATCCATTGCAACATCTTGAGGTACCAAGAAGCGAGCTTGGAGAATTGTTCGTTGGTCGAGCTCGGCTTGCGTAGTGGCCGGGGTCCGAATACGTAGATATCTAACGATCGAGTGATCGCGTCTTTCGCTTCAGTAGCGGGGGTTCGCCGAGCAGAAGCTGTATTCCACATGAGCCGGACGTAGATACAAGCGCATAAGAGCCGCCCTGTGAGCAGCCTCCAACTGCTGCTCATAAGCTTCGTCGAGGCAATTGGTAATAATACCACTTCTCCTGGGGGTCGAGAGATCCGGCATGGTGTCCGCAAGGTTCGAGCAGGGCCCACGTCTCGCCGTTGGCGTACTCCTTCACTTCTTCCCATCCTGGGAAAGGACTATCCGACTCGTAGTCGACTTCCTCCGAATCCTCACCGAGGAATCTGTTGCCCGTGGCGGGTACGGTGTGTGGCGCCCGGTTGCCGAGGGCCTGTGATGTGCTTCCCGTGAAGCCACGGACGTACTGTTCGGAGTTGCACCGCGTGCAGGAGACGAAGAAGAGCTCTGCCCGCGAACGCCCTCGGAATCAGCTGATTTTTCGTGTCATTGTGGCCTTATCGTTCAGAGAATGCATAGAAATGGTCTTAGGGACGTTATCGGTGTCTCAAATACGCGATCCTCGACAGTTCGATGTGAATTTTGAGTATTTACCATTTTGATGGGTGGGTGTAACGGGGTTACACGTCCCTTGGTATGAAGGGTGGTTTACACAAAATGGTGTGACCGTACAAAGGTGTCGATTACACAAGTCGGTGTAATCACACAATGGTGTGGCTAAACCGTAACAAGAAGGACTGCCAGTAGTTATGAATAATAATAAGGTTTTTCTATTTAATCAGGAAATCCTAGGGTTTTTGTTAGCCGCAAATAAAACATATAAATAAAGCTTCAATTTTGAATGGAAGAATGCATTTGCCTCGGGTTAAGTTTTTAGAACTCTTGGAGGTAGCAGATTGCGATTCGCTACACTCGTACTGGTCATAGTATAGAACGTAAGGTCAATGACCTTAGTGACCTTTATCTAAGCAAAGAGCTACGGCAGCCCCGCTGCACGCTACTAGGAGAGCATCTCGGTAAAGCAGACTTCCTTAGAATCCATTTGACTCAAGAGGTATTTCGGTATGGCTGGATAATTATAAACAGAAGGTCAGCGATGTACAAATGATTGATGTGCATGTGGGAATCGTGTCAACAAGCCTTCTTCTCTTGGTATATCTTCTCAAATTAATTCTGGTTCTGATGTAATATAAATACGCTCATTATCTTGAGTAATGAAATTCTGATGTGTGAAAGAAAATATGCTGCACGAACGAATCAGTACGCACTCTCTTACTTTTTTTCGGGTATGGATTAATTTCTTTTGTCTTATAGAGTATCACAGCATACACGTTAAGTATCAAGTCATATTTGTCTATTCCACATGTCAGCCATGTAATACATAGCTATCGTCGCATCACACGGCAAGCTCGACGGCACTGAGTACTCGAGCGGTAATATCGTTCACTTAAGTTGCTATGCAGCTCATTGAAAGATCTTTATTGTACTGTCTGCACCTCCCGTTGCGATGAAGTTGCGGGACGGGTGATACGTTACTGAGTGCGTAGCCTCGCCCATCTTCGGTCGGTGTGCCTATACACATTCATCAGTTTCAGCAATCAATAGAGATACCCAATTTAGCACACGCACCGATTGCTCAAACACGCAATGCCGGTCACTGACTGACCAGATACGCAATGAGCCGTCATGGCCTACAAAATTGGTTAAAAATGATAAATAAAGAGCTCTCTAGCATACAAAGCAACATTTATTTGTACCTCCGGACGCAAGATATAATCCTGCTGCATCTACTGAAATGGATGTGACAGAATCCTGGTGAGCAGTCAAAGACCCGACACACTCGCCTACATTAAGCAAAACACAAAAGTATAAATTTCATTACAAGGTCGATAATTACACAAGCAATCGTTCCCACCTGCTCGCATGTCGTACATCCGAATTTTTCGGTCTTGGTGAGCAGCAATAGCGACCGGCATTGTCGGATGCACACTCAACTACAAAACAAACATAGATATTGAAATATTTGCAGTAAGCGCAATCATCAAACACGCATACCTTATTTACTTGGCCTCTGCGACCAATTGTGTCAACATCTATTGCTCTTGTCAACTGAATTACGCGCTCAGCAGCAAAGTCAAATTGGGCAATAGATCCATTTGTGTAACCAACAATGCACGTTTTTGGATCCGTAAGCATAGAGTGAACTGAGGTTGGCATTAATGAGCTACCAATGCTCGGACCTGACCGAACGATTCCAAATAAGTTAGAGAACTTGTAGCTTAAAACAACTCGCTCTGATAAATCACTAACCAGTTCCATTTGAGTTGATTTTACTTGAGCATCGAAGCTCACCTTGAGGCGTCAGCTCTATCGTATAGCAGAAAAGAAAACGGTATGAGAAACAGAATTTAGGCATTCACTGGCCTCAACTTCACCCGCTTGCATACCTGACATAACTCCCCAAGTTCGCACAATGCCATCAGCTCCAGCTGAAAACAAAATATTTGAAAGCGGATGCGCATGCAGATCCCATATTGCATCGCTGTGAGCATCTTTCACCATATCCATTTTCATGCCCTCATATTCCTGATACGTATAAGGCTCAGGTTTGTCCGTCTCTGTGGATGGCAATTGAAACAAATGGAGTGTTCCATCACGACCTGCCGACACGAATGTACCCACTCGACCAGGTGGACACTCAGAGTTATCTGCACTAAGCACAGCCAGTGCAAGCACGCTATGTGTGTGGGTTCGCATTGTTACAATCGAGTCTACCTCGATCGCACGCTGCGATGGAGGTCCATTGGCTACGCTTGAAAGATTCCACACCTTCACCGTGCAGTCTTCGCTGCCTGACACTAACAATGGCTCGGTTGGGTGAAATGCAAGCGCTCGCACTCCATCCTATAAAGAAGAACTCAAGCATAATTAAATTATGATCATCCGAAGTTGGGCATGCACAAGTTGTGTACCATATGTCCAGACAGCTTGAGCTTCAACTTGTGCGGTCGGTACGACCCCTTGGAAGCATTAGCAATTACAACCGGTTTTAATAGCTTGGTTGGTTCAATATTTCCTAGACATTAATCGAGCAAAACCAACGAATGTCAAGGGGTTGAGCAGCTCAAGATGTATATTTTCAGACGTACGTTCAACGCGATCTACCTCCCTTCCTGACGCCGAAGCCGATCTGTTCATCTCACGCTCTACTTCGCGCCCAGTTCCTGAAGCCAATCTATTCATTTCTCGTTCAACCTCACGCAATGACGCGCCCTTATTCGCTTCGCGCTCCGCATCTCGTCCAGACGCCGTCCTAGTCATCATACGGGGTCGCGAAATCTCCATTCCCTTGCCTTGAGAGTTTTTAGGTGTAATGGACCCACTTTTATTCCTGCTATCTGCTCTAATAACGCTGTATGTCTTAGGACTACCCGCAGGTGACGGTGCTGGCGATGGGTGCTCGGCTATACGAGCAGACTTGGAGCGAGTAGCCCCCAAACCCCGCGTGGCCTCAGAACTTTCGCAATAAGGCTTAGTAGATGATCCTCCTGTACTCGATACTTCAGCAGGTGATGCTAAATAACGGCCACGCTCCTGTCGCAGCGCAAACTCTAACATCTTTACACGCATCATGGCATCCTTATAAGCCTGCTCTTGCTCACTGCGCTGATCTTCTAGCTCACGCACTTGTGCCTGCAATTTCTGACGCTCTTCATTCCATTGTACTTCGTCACTTGCTACGCTTGCGAACTGCCGCTGCAAGTATCGCAGCGCAGCATCCACGCTTTCCATGCTCCCAAGTTATGGGACGTTATTATAACCGGTATATTTCTCCCCCTTGCTCGTGTGCTTGTGCTAATGTCACAAAACATTTTGACTTGATGACACTGACGGATGTACGTCACACCACTTATTGCCATGTTCGAGACACTGGTGACGGGACTCTTGACAAGCGCATTGGGCAGCTATATCGAGCCAAAGTGTTTTAGTAGTGACAAAATCAATGTGGCAGTGTGGTCAGGGTACGTAGTTCTCACAGAACTGGAGATTAGATCCGAAGTCTTGGCAGATTTCCCTGCTGTTAAGCTAGTGCGTGGTATCGTGGGCTCCATTGAACTGAAGATCCCATGGAATCGCCTTCAGTCTGATTCGGTGGTAGCCACCGTAGATGACGTATATTTACTTTTACGAACAGAAGAGGATATTGACTCTGTTATGCGCCACATGGATGAGTTTACGCTTCAAAAAAGGATGTTGGAGGAGCTTTACACACAAGCTAAGCGCCATAAGCAAACGACCGAAGGAGCTGAAATAGGAAGTACTGAAGACGGATTTGCAGCCAGATTAATCAATAAGATAATTGACAATTTAGAGCTACATATTCGTCGAATCCATATTCGCATAGAGGATTACAGCACAGGGGAACATCCATTCGCCGTGGGTCTCGCGATCGAGTCGGTGCACGTGCAATCAACTAATTCTCACTGGCAACCAACATACGTAGATACGTCGAAGAGCAATGAACCACGAATCTACAAGAGTGTGGATCTTAATCACTTAAGTGTGTATTGCAACCCAGACTGTAAGTTGCAACGTGACCACCAACTTGACTTAGAGACGTGCTCTGTGGAAGAGTTTTTAAACGCTTTTAGCCGATCAATTCCAAAACGATTTGATGATCGACATTATCATCATATGCAACTGTATCCGTCTCAACAACAGCACCATTTCATTCTGAAACCTGTTGATGCCAATGCGAGGCTTATTGTAAATCGCGATGTTTTTGACACAAACGTGCCAAAATTTGAGGTAGATGTCAAGATTTATGACATAGCTTTTCGACTAGAAGAATCGCAGTACTGTGATCTACTATACCTAGCGTCAGTGCTTCAAGCTCAGACTTATCACAGAAAATATTATCGGTTTCGCAAGTTTAGACCGCAAGCAAATGTGCTTGATGAACCTGCACAATGGTGGAAATATGCTATCACCTCAGTAACGGAAGATTTAAGAATAAAAAAGCGACAATGGACTTGGGAATTCATGCAGAAACGGCGAGAAGACCGAAAGCATTATGTGACATTGTGGCAGCACAAATCACGTCAGCTCTTGGAGCTTTCAGATATGGATTACGTCAATTTTGACAGCGATGATAATGATGACGATATTCATGTCAGTGACATGCCCAAACTTTCATTTCTCGAGGTCGACGGAGGGCTTGAAGAAATTGAACGTCGTCGAAGTATTGAAGATATACTATTTTTTCGTTACTTAGGCGATCTTGAGATTCAAAAATATCAAGCCTTGCGCGCAACTCGTGATCGACATCGACTGCCGACGCCCCCGTCACATACTTCCCGAGACTTCTCAGATACCGCGTCTCTAGACACGGACATTACTGAAACTAGTGTACCAGCTGAAATTCGCTACCGATCCTGGGGTGCGTGGATGTTCGGCTGGACGTCTAGGTTGGCTGTATCTTCTACAGAAGAAGGGCAGATGCCCCGTCGAATCATCCCTGAAGTGGAGCTCCGAGAATTATTTAACATACTAGAAGAACCTTCTCGGCGCCTGAAAAAACGCGCGCATAACCTTCATGAGCCGGGTGGACAGGACAGTCTGTCGGATGGTGAGTCCCAGATAGAACTCAGCGAGCTTTTTCGGATCACAATATCACTGCAGCGTGGTTCACTCACATTGGCCAGTGACCCAGAGACCAATGTACTGCTGCTTCGTGATGACCCACATTACGGGCTAAAGTATACTCCCACTGAATTCCTGCTGGGAACTTTTTCTCATTTGCAACTAGCTGCTGTAGCAAAGGATGAAACGGTGGTAGTGGATATGTCGTTGCAAAGTATTGAGGCGTTCGATGAGAGTGCAGAAAGTTCTGCATTTTCCCGCTTAGTGACAAGAAAACAGAGTATTCATCCGACTGGCGACGGAGATGACATTAACGTCAGCAAACTATCTGGTGTTGTTTTTTTGATGAGCTTTGAGATGCATCCAGTCAATTCTAATGCAGATGCGTCACTGTTTATTCATATGGAGCCCTTGGAAATTGTGATGTCACCAACAGCGCGATGTTGGGGTCGCTTAGCAAAATTTTTGGAAACTCCTGGCAGATTAGGATTGTGGGAAGAACTTGAGGTTGCTTCATTCAATAATATTGTCAATTTGAAAACTCGAACAGAAGCTAAATTAAATCACGTGATGGACAATCGAGTCGCATTGGCCATGGATCTTCGGATACAAGCACCGGTTATCATTGTTCCTGAGAGTGACACCGACTACAGCTGTGCCCGACTTGTAGTGGATTTAGGACGGATCAATCTACGTACTGATCATCTCTGTCAAAAGGACAAAAAGCGAAGGGGTATCAATCTGGATGATAATCCGCTTTTGAGTAAATCAGAACCAGATTATCTACGAAGTCCATCTTATTTTCATGGGGTAGATCCAAACACGTCGTTTGTTCAGCACTTATCCGACGAAGTAGAGAAAGGAGAGGGTGCGGGTCGATGGAAAGAGGAGTTCTATGACAAGTTTAGCCTGTCTGTGACAGATATTCATGTGTTAATAATTCCATACGGAAATACGATCATGGCACACGATTCTGGTGCCGGAGGCAACGGGATGACTTCACAGCCTACTTCCTTTTTGAAGTTCATGCCAAACAATTACGACGAGGAAAAAGGGTACGAGCTGATTGAACGCTTTAACATCAACTTCACCATTCGTATGTCAAGTCTGCCGCTTGATGCCACGCTGACACGTTTTTACGTCCATGCGGACCTTCCAGCCTTAACTTTTAACGTTTCACTCGAGAAGTACTTCCAGCTTGTGGCACTGGCCGGTCGTTTTAGCGTTACAAACACTGAGAAACTTTATAAGTCGCAAGAATATCGAAAAGGTGAATTTGACGCTCCAGCATATAAAAGTTTTGATTGGGAATTGTCAAATTCAGACGAGATGACTGACGCAGTAAGGAAGGATGATTGTGTCAGCGCGTCAACAATAAATAAATTTATGTTGAGAAATACAGACTTTAATCCACCGTCACTTGCCGGTGTATTGCCAGATAATGGAGATGATTCCGACAAAGACTCAAGCATTGAAAGTGATGACACATGGTTTAGCATCACCAGTGGTAACGTGGATCTAGCCACGCCAAGTAATGGTGCAGGTGGACCGGAGCCACTTTTTTCTATTGATACAACGACAGCCGAGCTGAACATAAGTAGCACTTCTTCACAGCCAAAGATTACAGCACGAAATCGGCTCCGACCTAGTTCCCCTAACCGAAGCTCAAAGCTGCTTGATCGTCGATTTTTCGTATGCTCCTTCACTGTTCCTTTGATAGTGATGCAGCTAGAAAAACCTCGGTTGCCTGAACTATCTCCCTATCTTATCGACTCCGGTGATTTTGATGTTGACCCTGCTGACAATGGCAGCATAAATTTGAAGCTCCAAGGTTTTCGAATTCGCGCTAGTCAGAAGACTTTATCTACTCAAGTAAATGTAAGCTTGACGTCGTTTGAAGTCGAAGACATTTCTTACTCTAGCGGCCGGTCTTCACAGTTCTTGCTTTTTTCGTGCCCATCAATTGCTGCACCGTTTTCGATAACATCACCATCGGGCCTTGATAGGATCTTTCCTGGCTACTTTCCCAAGCGCAGACAACCAACAAAACAAAGACCAGTGATCACTCACGGTGGCAGTGCGAGACTTGGTGACAGATCACGATCGGAAGCCTCTTCAGCACCCGAAACGGTGTTGAAGCTTGCTTTTAGCTCTTTTAACGAACAGTGCAGCGGCAAAGAGGTGCTACGGGAAGTAGATATACATCTTGGCTCGGTGCAATTTATCTTTGATCAATCATACGTGTGCTCACTATTGGAGCTATTTGAACAGTCATCTTCGCAGCTGAGAACGGTTCCCGATTTGTCGCAAAGTCGTACTGATGGCGGCTTTCCGCCTCCTGTCGAGCTTGCACCCACTATTGAACAAGAATACTCGATACCAGTAAATCTCACCGAGTCTGTTCGCGCAGATCTGGAACGAGCCAGGAGAAACATCTTTGGTCAGTCATTTGATCAACGAGAATCCGCTTCATTATTACCTGAAGACAGTAGACCTGTTTCTTGCGCGCTGAAGTTTTGCCTCCGACTACACTCTGTTTCTCTTTGCCTTCTTGATGGTGGAGAGTCCATCGTTTCTGTGGCATTTCTTAGCTCCCAATTGCATGTAAGCACAGATAAAGGGAGGCAGATCAAATTTTCAGGCTTATTGGGTGACGTGAGGGTGTTTGATCTTACTTCGATTCGGCGTCTACGTCAGAAAGAGGACTCTGAAATCAATGATTCTGCATATCGCAGGTTCGTGGCCTCATCTTTTGACTATATCGAAATTATTGGATCAGGTGCGTCCTCGATGGGTGAAAGGCATATTTTGAGTGTTGAGTGCTTAATGTGCTTTCATTTGGACTCAAAGTCACTTGCCCCCTCAGAACTCGAAAAACTAGCGAAATCAAAATTATGTATTTCAGTGCGACCCATTCGTCTGCTTGCACAACCCGAATTTATGGAGAATCTGGCAAAGTGTCTACTTGATGGTCCGCTATATGCTCGCTTTTATCCAGAGAAGCAATCATGTCTTGATGCTGGCGTCATGGTACAGCATCATAAGCGGGTGGACTCGCTAAATGTCGAAAAAAAGCTGACTGCGCGATTAACTCCGTTTTCTGATCGTCCCTTTGAAAATTCAACTCCATTCTTTGACGCAGTCGATGCCTCAAACAGAGAACCTGTACAGCTCAACTTAAAGACGAAAAATACTCAGAGACTTTCACAAGAGGGTACTGTCGATGATGCTGACTTCAATAAGCAATGTAATCACAGCAATGATTCTACAAATGGCGATGACATGCTATCAGTAATTGCCCGACTCCTTGACGGCTTCGATTTGGACATCACGCTCTGTCATCCATCTGTTGTCTTCCCCTCAATCTCATTGCGAAAATCACTGCAGCCTATGCCATCTCAAGGCATCATTTTAGACTTAGGAATAATTGCTGTCACATTGAGGCAAGAAAATTCAAATGTCTCAGCTTCAGATGAAGAGTGTGCAGGAATTTTATGTCAAGTAAACGTCGCAGTTGACGAATTTCAAATCAGGTCCATTGCAAATCAAATTTCAATTCTTGAGCGGTCAGGCTTTCAGATGCGATGCATGACATCTATACAGGCGGAGAAAAGCAATTCTAGTATTGGTCGAAACATGTGCACCATTCCAGAGATCGTGCTGGACTTGAAGATTAATCCTGTTTGTTTAAATGTTAGCGAGGCAATCGTGTGCTTGGTGCAGGAAATATATCATGAAACGATTATTTCCTTGGCTGACACAGCTAAGAGAGTGCATCAAAATGTGGATAGAGCAGAGTCGATAAGTTTATTCGGTAGCCTACGCGAAAAGGATGGACATTTAAAAGATACTTTGCCGGCTCAAATGGACGTAACTGTGACCTGGGGACAAGTGACGATTCATTTCTTTCTTGTTGAGTTGAAAGTTGCACTTATTTCGTTTTCCGAGGCACCTCAAGAATTTGAGGTGTGGATGAAAAATATTATCGATTTACCAGATGAAGTGTCGTCTCGTGCAAGCATTGGAGGGGCGTCATTTATGACTCAAGAAAAATCATTTCATACGGGGCAAGGAGAAAGCACTTCAAATGAAATTCCGTGCTGTGTTATTGGTGAATTTGACTTTGTATCATGTAAGGCAGACGTAGTGCTAAATTTGAATTGCACGTTGTTGAGGGACAGCCAGTCCCATTTCCAATGCGACTTCTCCTTGGATAAGGCCATCTTCTGTGACAAAATCGCTGATTCTACAGTAAGTACTTTATCAATCATTTTTTCGTCAAAAATGTCCAGTGTTTTGATATGCTTGCATTGCCCATTGCAGACCTTCCTGACTCATTTGTATGGCCCTGTTCCTGGATCGCCTGCCAAGCATTTATACGACCTCACTTCTGCTGCGTCTATTAGCTCGCAGATACCGACAAATACCATAGGTCATGCGTTACTTCTGCCTCCAGCGTCAACACAGAACGAATCTTCACCACAATTAATAGGGCGATTGGTGAGCGACTACAGCTTCGTGGACGGCGATAAATCTGCTGTAACGACAAATTCGCTTGAAATATCTGTATCTTCAGCACGCTTCATCTTTCTTCCTCGGACACTCCTCCGATTAGAACACTTTGTTTTTGACATATTCTTAGCTGCAAGCAAGAAGAGAGATGAGTTTGAGCTTCAGCTATATGAGGCAATGGCAAATAAATGTGATGGAGTTGAGAACACCGAATATTTTGACGATGATGTTGCTAGCGCGAGGGGAGAAAAGATAGAAGCGCAAATTCCTCTTTCTCTTCTTCGACCACGAACTGATAGCCTATCCGAAGTATCAAATGAGGATATTGTTGCAGTTCGATCTACATCGATGTCTCCGCTGCAACGCATATTAACTTCGACAAGTGCAGTAGAAATCCAACCAACCGAAGGTATCACGTCGTGTGTAATTGTAAAAGATTCTGAAAATTCTGCTGCCTTGAATGTGGATGCATTGGTAGCAGCCAAAGCTGTTGACAACAAGCAGTTTAGTGTTCCCCGATGGAAAGTTAATGCATGTCTCTCAAATTCGCAAATATGGATGGTATCGACCGATCGCAAAGCTGACATGGCTGCATGCGTGTTTTCATGTAATGTGAACGCTAAATTTGACAGCACACTTGCTCGCACTCATTTGGCTACCGATCCAAACCATTGTGAGCTGGTGAATGCATCGGTTATGCTTAGTGATGTGGAGGTGTTGATTCTTGTGCCAGCAGTCAGCGATGTCGAGCAACAAAAACCAATCTACCAGACAGGAACGCTTGTAGAGAAATTTGAAGCTGATTTTCGGCTTGCACTGCGGCAATGCTCACGACCTGACCCCGAAAATATCGATCCGGAAAGTGGTGAGAACATAGATTCAATTAATCAAGGGATCGAAGTTGAGGTAACTGCATCAAAAAAAATTGCTCAAGACTCAAAAGATGGCGTTTATATTGACACTGTGCCTATCGACAAGAGTATCTCAGAATCAATTTTTCAAAGCATACTTTTAGCAAGGCAAGAACCGACCTTGCAGATCGATCAGATTATTTCGCATATTTCCTACCAAGACTTACCGCTTTTGCTAAAGGTTTTTGCGACCCTGACAAATATGCTTCGTGCGGAAAATGAAGTTCGCGGTATATTTCTTGCTCAGCTTGGAGCAGCAGATAATTTTGACAGTGCTGATGTCGGAGAATATTCCGAGTACGCGCACCACTTTGGTGCAGATGATGTCGATGTAGCTGAACGTGATAGTTTATCAGGCGTCCAGCATGATATACTGACGCGCATGTCTGTGTTATTAAATCGTGTTCACTTTTGCCTGATTAACAATATCGTTGACCAAGCATCACCAGTTGTCGAGTTTGAGACGAAAAACATTGAGCTCGTTTTGAGGGCTGATTCGAGCTCGATACTGGAAGTTGCTGCATGCTGTACGATTGAAGCAAAGTACCGGAACTTACGACTTGTAACTATGGAGCCCCTTATCGAACCTTGGAGCGTTAAGATGATGCTCTATCATCACGAAGTAAGTGATATTGATGACAAAAAACGCGCAGAGACATTCCCTTGGAGACTGAAAGTGTCATCAGATACACTTCTTCAGTTAAATTTAACCGATGCGTTGATTGCAAATCTGGTGGCTGCGGATCGGGCCTGGCGATGGGTTCACAATGCTGGGAGCGATTCGCGTGAAATGACTGAATATTCCACATACTGGATCCGAAACAATACTGGAATGCCTTTAAGGTATTGGCTTACATCAGGCGATGAGCAATTTCTCGCACCTGGTCAAGAGAAGCCACTTCGCTTTCACGACGTGCCATTCAGCAGTCATATACATTATGACGAGAAACAGCGAAAGCCTGGTCGACTTAATGCGAACGCGAACAAGCGGCAGCTTTTTATAGCTGTTGAAGAGGAGTATCCGAGTGACAATGTGTTGAATTTCAAACGAAAATGGCAAAGTGAAGTGCACATTCCTGTTGACCAAGTTGACTCGCGAATGTTTGCTTTGGTAGATACTGAAGCTGAAAGTGTTGCTTCGCAAGTAAGAAAGTGTGAGTGCGTCATTGATGTGTTCGTGGAGCGTGGGTGTAAATATTTTGTGGTGCGTTCAACTCTGCTTCTCGAAAATCAAACTTCATCGGACTTGGAAGTCGAGTTTGTTTCTCCCCAAGTTTCGATGTCAAGGTCGCCGGAAACAGAAAGGATTATGCCAGAGCATACGGTTCCGGTGTGGAAGAAGATTGTGAAGGCTTTCTCCGTTGTTCCTGTTCCGGTGCATTTAGTATCCTACAGTGAATGGCATGTATTGGTGCGGCCTCCAATAAACGATGAGACGGTTGCTGTAGACGGTTCTGATACTGGCATGCTACCGAGGGCTTACGCCAAAGAACGTGTAAAACTTCCGCTTTTCGATCGAAGTAGTGTTTCTGCGTTCGAGAATATGCCGCAGATGGGAACTAACGAATCCGTTAAAACTGAGTGCACGATCAAGTTTCGACGACTGCATAGTGATCGACCTGTCCGTCCATTCATGATGAATGCTTGCCTTTCTAGCGCAAGCGATGCATTGTATCATCGCACCCTTTCATTTTACCCGCCATTGATTGTACATAATCTAACTGCTGGGCCCTTAGACTTCTGCTTAGCAACACCAAGTGATTGGTCTCCTGCAGCTAAGGCCGTGCCGCTGGCGAATGCAGGAGATCATGCTGGATGGGAGACTCGCGAGCAGCGTTTGCGGGAACGCGGGACCATCAATGTCGCTGATTCCCTTTTTTGGCATTTGTCGAGTGAAGATACGCCACTTGTGTTAAGCGTGCGAATGAAGAGATTCGACTGGAGTGAGACGCTTGAGCTGAAAAAAGATTTACCAAATTCTGTTCGGATCGGCATGAAGGACCTTGTGAGTAATGCGCGACTTTATGTCAATGTAGATATTCGGGTGAGGAAAGGTTACAGCCGGGAATTGATTCTTTACGTTCCTTACTGGATCGTTAATTTGACGGGTCTGAAATTAGAGTACGAATACGAGAAAGATCGAATGGGATGGGAACACTCTACCTCGTACGTATCCTTAAATTCAATATTGAAAGTTGAGCTTATTTCTTGTGATATGGTTAGAATGTTAGCAGGACAGAAACGGTTAGATCGTGACGAGATCTTACTCAAAGAAATTCAAAGCGCGAAAGCATCTAGTCGAGAATCGAATCCCCATATAATCCATCCTATTCTTGAAAATGATAAAACTGCGCAAAAGCGCATTGCATGTGATCGCCATGCTTCTCGTAATCTTCCAGATGGCGAGCGCAAGAGACGCCATCCGCGACTTCTTCCAAGCTTACCTCCTATCAAGGGTTTGCTTGACCTTCTGCCGAAGTCGATCGAGCATGACCTGCGAAACCTTGGGCAACTGCAGATTTTACAAGTATGTCATTCGAGTTACAAAATGAAACGTAGTCACGTTCGTTTGCGAGTCAGTAGTGAAAGCGAAACTACAGCCACAAATGTGAAGAAGGAGAACGGGCAACGAAGTTGGTCCAATTCTTTCATGTTGGACCAGGTGGGCACGAGCGGCGAAATAGAAGCAATTGACTTCGAGGCGAGTAGAAAATTTTGCATAGGCTACTCAATTTTACCAGCAAAAGGCCAATTCTCACGAACAAAGGTGATCATGCTGACGCCACGTTTCGTACTTGTCAACACGATGAGTAGTGCAGTCGAGGTGTGTCACTCGTCGCCGAAAGTAAATTTGCCGGAGATCAATGCAACTACCGCCAATGGCTCAATACCGGGATCTGGAGAATTGTCTCCGCTCTATCATATAGTTCACTTGGAATCTGGAGCATTTGCGGATTTCCATTGGAGTCTTCGATACGCTAAGACACGCACAATCCGTTGTCGTTTTGCAAAGTATGGCTGGTCTTGGAGTGGTGCGGTCCCATTAGTGGAGTCTGGTGAGTATGCTATTCGGATGCGCCATGGGTCCACGCGGGAAAGCAAATTCGTTCGGATTACGTTAAAGCTGGATACTCCAAGCATTTGCGTGTATTTCCGAGAAGAAAGTACGACAACACCGCCGTATCGAGTAGAAAACTATTCGCTGGAAACGCTTCGAATGCACCAACACCGTGTTCGACGTAGCGAAATTTTACTGCCACACCACAGCCTAGATTATGCTTGGGATGAACCAACGGAAGAACGTTTGCTTGTTGTTGACATGCTGCCGTCCGCTGCTGGTGATAATAGTCGACCATTGCGCATCGGGAGTTTTGATTTGGACCGCATTCAGCGATATCCCGATGCACTCGGCGGCACATTGGGTATTGAACTATCCACTGATGGACCAACTCGTGTCCTGCGTTTTACAGATACGCGATTACGTGAAGAGAGGGCAGTGCAAAGTAGTACCAATAATCAATCAATAATGACGGAGAAGGGTGAAATTAATGCTCTACACTTGTTCAAGCGCTATGTGGCAGTTCCTACAGTGCAAGCAGTATTGCATCTGCAAGGTGTGGGCATATCAATCGTTGACAACGCCCCAAAGGAACTAATGTACATTTCGGCGTCTGGTATCGCATTGGATGTCTTACTTTCGAAAGGTGATCAATCCAACAGCAAATCTTCGGTTACTGACAGCGCTGAGGAAATGTCACGACTCGAACGCCAAACCCAATCACGGATTCTTGCATGCTGTCTTAAGGTGAGTGACATTCAAATTGACAACCAGTTGCAGGGGACCTCATACCCAGTGTTTCTTCGCTTCTCAAATCCAAATGGTCAATCTCGAATCGTCAGTAATGGAGGCATGAGTGGTCCCGTTATGCAAGTGGGCCTTGTGAAGCACGATGAGTACGCCGGTATCGATTTTATCAGACATTTCAGCGTGAGCATTTTGCCGGTGCACATTCGCGTCGACGGCGCACTGTTATATCAAATGCTTCCGCTTCTGGTACATTTTAAAGTAAATGGTAGCAGCGGCAAAACTGATACAACTGCGAAAACGAAGGCAAATTTGCTACGAAATAGTGACAGTGACGGCACTCGAGCTGCGTACAGCCATTTGTTGCTTAAGGAATTCAATTCCAGTCTTGAAATACCCGTGAAGGTGCTTGAAGCAGCTCAAAAAGACAACACTATGTCAGTGAAGCCAGCTTCTAGTTTGACGACGTCATCCATAAATACCGGCACTCGTAGAAATAGCACTCAGCAGCAGCCAATCAAACCACGTCACAATCAGCGCACTCCCTTAGCAGCGGAGATTCAGCGCTCTACGGCAGCCAAATACGGTAACTACGGTGTCATTGTTGGAAGCGGCGAACAGAAAAAGCTTTACTTTGAAGAATTTCAAATCGATCCTATCCGCGCTACCGTCAGCTTTTCGTTTGGTGATAGTGCGGGCGCCATCCTCGACGGCCGCTTGTCGTCAATATCGCATACAGTAGCATTGACAGATCTGTCATCGTCGCAAGTTTCATCAGTGATCACGGTTGGCCCCCTTCGATTGATTCTGAATGCAATTGGAACAAGTCTGTCTAAGATTGCAAATGCTTCATTTCATTTGAAAGCATTACACATTTGTAATTCTTTTGTCCAACCGGATGCTTTGGCTACACGATTAGCATCTCATTACCAAAGTGAGGCACTTCGCCAGGCATATGTTATACTTGGAAGTGTTGATGTGCTGGGCAACCCCATGATCGCCTGGACGAATGTGCGCAACGGTTTCCGGGACTTCATTTCGAAGCCAGCGCTTGGTCTTTACCAGCGAAGTCCCCAAGCTTTCGCTTTCGGCTTGGGTCGTGGTTTGATCTCTCTCGTGCGTGCATCAGTGTACACCTTCTTAGACTTCAATACACGTATTTTGACAGCCTTTTCGCTCGGTCTCTCAGAAGCTTGTATTAAATTGGACGAATACACTGGCTACCCAGCGACGCGGCATATATTTCAAGGTCTCGTGCAAGGTCTTTCAGGTGTCGTGGTGGCCCCAATTCACTCGTTTGAGATTAACGGAGCTCGTGGTGTATTACCTGGCCTGATTGCAGGAGCATTTGGACTTGTGCTAAAGCCACTGCTTGGATTCTCGTTGGCTACAGCCTCGACTGCAACTACTCTACGTGATGCCATTGATCCGAGGACGAAAGCCTTATTGATACGGGTCCGACCGCCACGCCACATTGATCTGCGGACAAAGCGACTAACAATTTACTCGTACGTAGATTCTTTGGGCGATGAGATTGTGAGCAAGATACGCGGGGGTTGTTATCGTACAGATGGATATTTGGGCCATATTGACCTCAAAGACACTCACCAGTGCATTTTGGTCACTCGTAAGCGCATTCTGTTTTTAAATGTTAAAGGCACTGCTTCGGTCCATACTAGTAAGTACGACGTTGTATGGGAGCTACTGGCTGAAGAGGTTGTCGTTGTGGACTGTTCGAAGACACTGGAGGAGCAGATTGTAACTTTCTACTATATGGAGAATGAGTTTTACACAGCAAGCAATGCACGAACTAATGCAATAGTAACGAAAGGATCGACAACTGCGGCCACTCGTCGTCGATGGACTCCTGGTTTACCGCGTGGAATGTTTGTGCACAAACACGAGGTAGCGCTGCCACAATCCAAGGTGTTGTTTCTTCGCGCCATGTTGCAACAGCAAGATCGCTCCTTGCTAACAAAGATGGATAGTTGCTCGAATGAAAAGCACATCGGCTCTCTATCTTCACTGGGTCGGACAAACTCGCGAGAGCTGAACACAGTGTGGCAACCCCAATTCCCGAAAGCAAGTTTGAATTATCCCATTTTTCGCATCCCTCCGTCGCTAAATCAAAATCGCAGTTTCGCAAATCTTGCGCAGATGACATCATCCGTGCAAAATTATAATATCTAGCACAGCCGGTCAGTTATCTTAAGCCTCCAATTACTCTCGTCTTTGCTATAATACTCAGTTTGCCTTTGCCGACTGCGCTTAAGCTGTAAGCTGGACAATTTGTGGAATGATGACTATGATTATTTGTATCCCTTTAAAGCCTACAAGATCTGTTTAATTTTGGGCAAATGTCTTGTTTCTTTGCATTTGGCGACTCAACCCTCCAATAGTTTCCTGGCCGGCGACATTTCCCCTTCTTGCTTACGCTGGGCATTCCACATTCTAGCATAAATGCTACTGGCCTCATTTACGAGCTTGTCATGCGTGCCACGTTCAACGATGACCCCATTCTGCATAACAATGATTTGGTGTGCATTTCGAATCTACAAAAAGCAAAATGGGTCAGTACTGATCATGCATGCTAGATGCACAGGAATTTGGAAAATAAAACTATTGTACCGTCGAAAGACGATGAGCAATGACCAGCATGGTTCGGTTCGCTTTAAGACGGTTGAGGGCAGCTTGAATCTCTTGTTCCATGAGTGTATCAAGTGCTGAAGTAGCTTCGTCCAATATGACTAAGGGTGGGTCTTTCAACAGCGTACGTGCGATGGCAACTCGCTGCTTTTCACCTCCTGAAAGCTTCAGTCCACGCTCACCAACCTTAGTGTTCCATTGATCTGGAAGCTTCATGATAAAGTCGTAAATGCGGGCAGCCTTTGCAGCCTCAACGACCTCGTCAAACGTAGCATTTAAGTTGCCATATTTGATATTGCAAAGAATAGTATCATTAAATAGCACCGTGTCCTGTGGAACTATTCCAATAGCCTTACGCAACGATTGCTGCGTGACTGTCGCGATGTTGTGACCATTAACCAAGATGCTACCAGCGTTGCATTCGTAAAATCGAAAAAGCAGCCGCGCGATTGTGGTTTTACCAGCACCAGTTTCTCCAACGAGAGCAGTAGTGGTACCAGGTGGAATAGTGAAAGTCAAGTCCTTAACACCTGTAGAGGCTGGTTGGGACGGGTAATGGAACGAAACTTGGCGAAACTTGACGTCAATACCGTTCTCCATGTTTTCTTTGCTTAGCTCAAGTTGCACTGCATCTGGTGAGTCAACAATATCAGACTCGACCGACAATAACTCGCTAAGTTTCTTCATATCAACCACCGAGTTGATTACCATATTGTAAATCCCACCAAGAAAAAAAAGTGGTGCAAACAGGTTTGTCAGGTAGACCGAGATGGCGACAAAAGCTCCAATATCAATTTTACGTCCACTATCTTTGCTGACAACATGTGGAACTGCCAAAGCTAATGACAGCAAAACCGTGCCTTGAATGATGATGGACTGGGTACTATTAAGTACACTGAGCGACGCTTGCGTAGACATCGAATAGCGCTGGTATTTTTCAATTATTTTTGTATATTCCTCGATTTCGTGACGTTCATTGCCAAAGTATTTGATCGTTTCGTAATTAAGCAATGCATCTGTAGCCTTGTCATGATACTCATTATCATGGCGCATCGATCCTTCCCGATACTTCTTACGCCATAACGTAATTTTGATGGTAAAATACGCGTATAGAACTAAACTACTGAATGCCACAAAACTCAATCCAGCCAATTCAAAATGCATAGCAAAGATCACAATCACAACGCCCGATTCAGCTAATGTCGGAATCAAATATAAAAATACGTACGATACGACATTGTTTGCCGACTCCACACCACGATCCATTGATCGGAGTACATCTCCCAGTTTCTTTTGCACATGCCAATCGTACGGGAGTGACTGGACATGCTCGTACGTCAATGTTGCCAGTTCAATGTACGCTGTTTGTTTTACTTTAAGATAAATAAGTGATTGTAATTCTTTAAACAGCTTTGAAATCAGTGTCAAAGAGCTAAAAATGGCGAGATCCGTAATCGCTTTACCAGCATCTTTTGCCACCAAAGCGTTCGTCGCAGAAGCCATCAAAAGTGGAGCTGCCAAATTTGCCAGCTTACTTAGAACAAGTACACCATAAGTACTCATTGCACGCAGACGGTTAGTAAATCCATTTGGCCAAAAGTACGGTTTTAAGATAATAACGAGCTTCACTAAAGAAATCCCACGCGATCTTGTAAACTCCACTGGTTTGTCAGTCACTTGAGGGAGCGCTTCACCATTTGCTGGGGGAGTTTGAATCGAGTCTAATAAATAGTTCAAATTGACTAATTCAAGGACTGTGAAGATCAATGGCAACGAGTTTGCCACATTAGCGTCCACGAGAGCTTGTCTTTCTTCATCAAAACGGGAAATTGCATCTAGCTTGAAAGCGTCCATTGCTAAGATACACAAAAAAGCAAGGCAGAAAATTTTTACAAGCCACGTGATAGCTCGTGCGTCAGGCCAGCGTGTAGCAAGTAGAAAGAGCACACTCTTCGTTACGGTGGCCCAGACGGGTAATCCCCAATAGCGCCATTGAGGCTTTTGAGTGTCGATGAGCCACTTGAGATGTGTGAAAGCAGATTTTCCAAGTCCAAAGCTGCAAATCACAAGTAGACTAGCCAAATCTAGAGCTAGCAAAAGCAATAGACTGAACTGCATACACAACATCTGGCGCTGCGTCGAATTGCGCCGCCGCTTCAAAAATTGCGACACGTTACTGCTACTTATATCATCGACGTCGTCCTCCCGCCAGCGAGAAAAGGTATTTTTCTTTTTCTCTTCGATATTTTGCTCTGTTCTGTTGCTTAGCAACGGAGTTGCTTCCTTCGTAGAATTAACTACCATGTTAAAGACAAATTTCAAAATGCTACATACGACTACACCAGAAATTGTAAGTCACTTGCATTAATATTATAAATAAGGCAGTGCAGAGGTACTGCAAAATCTTTAAACGGTCAGATCTTCAATTCCTGACGAGCTGCAGCGCTGAATTTGCGTGATATTCCAATCGCGGTCATCTGTCGGCGAGGAGTAGTATCCTGTCGCTGCCAGTGCATTTGGAGAAGAGTATACGGGAGATATGGCTCGTGTGCCATCTGCAAGCAGAACGTCACGACTAGATTTAACTTCAAGATTATGCTGTGGATGTTTCTGCACGAGCTTGTCTAGTGCCTGGCGCATTAATCGGACAGCTGCATTTTTGGTGGGATCGCTCGAACCTCGCTTATTTAAAATTTGAAGCACGTTTTCATGACTTTGAATCGAAATGAGCAACGCCTGTGAAAAAGCGGCCATATCGATATCGCTCAGCTCTAATTCTTCAGCATTCAAAGCTACAAAGTTTGCAAGATAGACGTCGTGCACGACAAGCACATCAGTTAGCTCCGGATACTGATATCGAAAAGAATCAGCGGCTACAAAATGCTGGGGATCCCAGCGGGGCCAAATATTTGCAATTGCTGCCGCTTTCACTTTTGCAAGCTCAGTCGCAATACACTGATAGAGTCGCTGCCTCATACTGACTGTCCAAATAAGTGTGGCAGTGCTAATATCCTTTGTAGTCTGCAGTTTAAGGACGAACTCATCAGGGGATATCCGCAGCACCTACACAGCAGCGAAGTCATCCCAAACTACAGTCAATGGCTATCTGCACGATCGTATGAGCATCAACGTCCATTTAATTACCCGAACGAAGCTCGGAGTCAGCAGCTGATTCAGCACTTGACACGAAAGTGATGACGTTGGTGTATTCGCTGGTTCCAGAAACGCACGCAAAACTAGTGCAGCACATCGTATTGTACTAAAGAATCGTGACGGAATCCGTTGATACTCGACACTTCTACGTACTATCTTATCGGGTGCCCATTCGAAGTTGTCAATGTTACTCTCTGTTGTCATCTTATTATTTGCACTCACTTGACGACCATCAATATTGTCTGATGAGTCTGCTTCACTGCTTTCGTCCAAGTTTCGGGATTCTGCAGTCGCAGCATCATAATGCTCATCGGCCGGACAAAATGCAACCGTGTCTACCAGCGACAATAGGCCGCCAGCATTTAACACAACTGTACGAAGCTCATCGTAGTGGCAAAGTTTACAAACACAGCTCAAGCAAACACTCGCAGCATCGACGTCCACGTCTTGCATGATACACTGACGTGATGTAAGCTCGATTAAAGCGATAACTACGTCTGGATTCTTCACAATCGCATGTATCCCTGCAGCTTTTTTACTTGCCAGGATCGACAGCACATCTGTAGCGCGATACAATAGTACGCGCGCCATATTTGTCTGGCTCGGATTATTCTCCTGTCGCGGTCTGTTTGCCTTATCATTCTGTAGCATGTGCTGAAAAGCAGGAGTGCGCATACGTTTTAGCGCACCAGCTAACACCATCAAGCCTTTTTTCTCCAAAAATCTTCGACACGCAGCTGTGTTTACACTGCGCGTTTCGGACATGGAGAGGATAGCCATGAGCAGTTCCAAGGACCAGATTCCACGCGTTTGATCCAAATCGCTTAACATTGAGCGGCGTAAAGGAGCCAATAAAGACTCATAAACCTCGGTCGATATTTTGACATCGGCACCATGCGACGGAACTAGTCGCACTAAGGCTTTTAAAATCAGGACTTGTATTTCCCACGATTCCGCAGCAGCTAAATTGCCGTTCTGTAACGAAAAAGTCAGCGATTGCTGCTGTATCGGCAATGCGCTCAGACCTGTACTACCAACTTCAGTAGTGTAAGCAGAATTTATACGCCCCAGCTGAATCAATTCTTCTAGAAGCGCAGAAATTGATTCATTGTACATTTCCGGTGTCCATTTACTCAAAAATTTCCCACCGCCTTCAATGTAAGAGCGTAAAAAGATGTGTTTGACCAACGGGTCGTTATCTTCATATTTTTGGTGAACTATTTCGTCAGCTACGTTACAACTTGACACGTTTGCCTCGGACACTTCGCTTAACTCCAGGTAATTGAGTTTCAAGAATCGATGCAAGCGCATACGCTGTTTTTGTCCCCACTTCACGTCTGCTGCTCGTGTTTCATGGGCATTGAATATATCTGCAAACGCTTCAGCACTAGTAGAAATCAAGAGTCTTTCAATGCCACAACCACCACATCCATTTGCTTCATTCAGCAAGTCGTTCAAATATAAAGCCTGGAGAGATTTATTCGTATCGCTACCGCCACTTGAACTTGAGTAGATGGCGCAACATTTTTGAAGAAATTCAGCGGCAGCTACACACATTCCCATACCCTTCGGATCACAGCTAGCCAGTAGCAGAAAGACTGAAGAAAGTGATCTCCAATTACTATTTAAACTCGATTGTGTCGGTAACGAAGCGAATGATAGACGACTTGGCATTTCACGAGGTTTCAGTAAGCAGCTACAAGCACTATTGCCATCCAAAAAAGCCAACTGCTCGAGCAAACATAGAAGCCGGGTTATCGTCACATGATCCAGTGTCTCCACTGCAAATAGTCGACACAAAAACATGCGTTTGGGTATAACTAGACGTAAGACAAACTTTCCACGGCGAGCAATAGCAAGTAATAATGAAACACCAGCCCGTATTAGTGCATCGCGCTCGTTTACAACAAAGACGGCTTTATCCTCCAATTCCTCACGATACACGGAGTTATCGCGGTCAGCTTCATTCTTTATCTCAAGAATTTCTCCAAATCTTGCAACTAAAGCAGGGTCCCCAAGAACACTCAAGATTGATCGTGTCACATTCGTACACAGTTCGTAAAATGATTTTGATGGTGCATCTTGTGCCGTGGTGATAACAGTATACAAGTAAAGAAAACACTCGCGCACAAAAGTAGGCGAATGATGTATGTGATCTTTGAGCAATAATTGCACGTATTGTGTCGGTATATGACCATGAAATAGTGGGACATAGCGCTTTATGACAAGTCGAAGACACCGAATACACAGGCAAAGCCACTGTTTATTTTTTTGAACTGCTAGCTGATCCACGAGATGCCAAGCGAAAACATCGGGTTTTACAATCTCATATGCTGCTGATGAATCGGCTAATTCAGGAATGAGATATTTGACGAAATAACCATTTACAACTAGCTCGTCGAGCATCGAAGCATACTCCAAATGGAACACTTCGTAATTCCAACACGGTATTTTAACCTCATGCGCTCCATAATCTTCGTCTGCCAATTTCTTTCGTTGACCTTCGAGTGTGTTAATTTCCGCTTGCAAACCGTAACAAAGTTCTGCACGCATAGAAGCACGCCAAACAAGCTCTGGACCTTCATGGGTATCTCGAAGAGCTAAGATAATGTCTCGCCATTGTACACGTGCATCGCCATGAGCCTCTGTTACCATGTCAGCATTTGAATTCGCAGCTGTGTCAGCCAATAATACCGCGTAGTTTCGTTTATGCTCGGCATTTTCATAGCTCACGGACACGGTTGATGTCGCGATCGATGAATGTCGACGTCGCTCGACGTTATAAGACGAGGGCTGCAAGTTTAGTGAGCCAGAACCTGCAGCTGGCGTATGTCCCGTAGACGTGTGCAATGCTTTCCCATATTTTTTTTCGCGATTTAATGCTTTTTGTCGATTGATGAACATTTCAACCGGAAAAATGCGGTACATGGTCATATGAGAAAGCACGTTGCCGATGCAAAAGGCCTCGACCAGATCTGCAGTCAAGTCACGCATGTCTTCGATCTGTTTTGAATCCTCTTGCACAGCGTGGTCGAGGGCATATAACAGCGCGCCATGTTTTCTCGCTGAGTCTTGCAATTCATGTACTTTGTCGGGGTCCAAACGAAAGAAGAGTTCCTTTACTAACGCAATTGCCAGACACATGACTTTGATCTCGCCCCCTCTACAGTGACACAAGTCTAAAAGCGACACTTGAGCGTTCATCAAAGCATCTACAGCTTGCATACTCGTCCCTCCATCAGTAACATGCCGTCTTTCTACAAGCGTCAAGTAAAAAAGGCTCAACACTCCTGCAAGCACCTGTAGTCTGTACTCCTCCTGCTTGTCCTTCACTATAGCAGCTCCATGATGCACCAAGAGTGAGCGCAAAATGTCAAATCCTCCTGAATCACCGAAGTGTTTCCTATTAGCTGTTTCGCTTCGATTTGCAGCTTTGTCGCCAGTTTCAAAGCCTGGACATGGTGACAACATGATTTGCAGCGTCTCCAATACTGCCAAAGTGAGCGAAGCTGGAGGCTGAAGAAGACAAAAAAAGAAAGGCTTCAAGGAGCATTTTGCGCACAATTTATAGAGCTCTCGCCAGTGAATAATGCGCTGAAAAGTCGTGAGAGTAAGCTCCATCATGTTGCGCCCACGAGGGTGCTCCGCCTGGTCTTGTAATAGGCTGTAAATGACGTCAAATAGGCGACGTTCCTTAATGTCGATGTCTAATATATTAGTGATTGAATTGGAGTCCGCGTTGACGGGCACTTGAAGCTGCGGAGTGCGGAATGGGATAATTAACGATTGAGAGGAGACTGAAGCGGGATATGGGCCTCACCTCAAGCGGAAATAAAGCGCAAAAGGTACGCAACACTTCTTCAAGCTCGGTGTTACTCACATTAGGTCGACAAAGCACCAGCACGTCGCGAAGTGCGCACTTCTGCTGCACAGAGCCTGCTTGCCCCATGCTCGATTTGGATTGTCTAAAGTCAATGAATGCGATTGAATTTTAGATACTACGCTTCAATTAAGCAATCGTCATAAATCGATGATTAAAAAGGGTTAGGCATCATTGATTTAGCCAGATATTAAGCTGATTTTTTCAACGTTAAGGGATCATTCTTACAGAAATGAGAAAGACTGCATGTTCGGTACGATTATAATCGAGTAAAGTCAGGAATCCGGACATGGCGGATAGCGTACTGTCCGATATGAATATTGCCCTGATTCCCTTTCGATACACGAGGTTGCATACAAAACGCAAGGACGAACTCCACGTCTCAAACCTCCAAGCTTTCAAACGGAATTTTCCTATCTCTTCGGATCGACTCACCCGTGTCCAATTACTGATCACACGGAACCTTTCTCCACTGATGAGCATTACTTCCGTTTAGATGAGTGCATATGTGAGTTGATGAAGGTAGTCTTTGTTTCAGGCACACTACAAAGGATAAATTGCAGAAGATGACACGCTTTGAAAGTTTACGGCTATGCAAAACTGCATTTCGACGACACTAAAGATTGCGGTGGAGTTTTTTGTGTCGCGCCGTCATGATCTTTATCGGTGTTACCCATCTGGCCTGATCAGTCACAAAATAAATTAAGCGAATGACATCAAAACCATGGACTAAACCGGCAGCAAACACTGCGAATGTTCAGCAATGGTGTACCATTCACTTAATTAAAGTGGTGTGATTTCAGTTTTTGTGGGGTGCGTAATAGTTGAATGGCTGATTATGGCGTTGACATGGTGTCAGTTGCTTTGTACAATAGCACACAAAGCCTGCTCGAAAGCTGTAGCGTGCATTTTGGCTCGGAAGTCAATGGCTTGTGGAACGAGCGCGGTGAGATAGAAGTTTGAGGAGAATCCAACGAGGTTCCATCTTAGATACATGGATTCTGAATTCTTCAAGTCGTTACAGCAAGAGATATACGGAAATTACAAAGTTAATTCTCATAAATGTCAGCCCCGTTTGGTCAGCCTCATAGTGCATCAAGTGCTTCATGGTACTTGAACAGCACCGCATCTAGTCCTTAAGTGTGCGCCAGTACAGCTTTAACAAGCATATCTGTAAGCCGTTTGTCACAGCTAACGAATCGTCATCTGAACAAAAATATCAGAGAGGTAACAGTACTTGGATCTCAGGAACTATCGCGCTATAATCACTGAACATATTCTTAATGAAAATTTTCTGGATCATAATTCATTGCCGATCGCTCAAAGACACTATAGATACCACAAGCAATACAAAATGATTATAGCACTATGTAACTTCGTTGTCGTCTACAGAGCAAGCAAGCTTTACATACCGGCTCATATGCTTTACGCTCAACCGGTGTTGGGCAGGTTTGTACTTATCGATTCGAAGTCATTGTAAAGCGGAAGAATTTGGTAGTCACAAGAACGGATGCCGACTTAATTTATCATCTTGATTTTCATTAAGAAGAGTGACACATATCGTGGGCAGGCGGATGAATGAAGCGAGAGCGGGTACTTGCTCGTATTGGCAAGAAACGATTGCCAGCTGGGTATGTTTGAACAAAAGCATACTGATTTCTTTTGACCAGTGCAACAGACCTAATGTACCGTACTTTTACCGCACCAGAAAATTTATCTGATTTTGTATACTATTCAAACAGAAAACTATTCAAAGAATTAGAAGGATCAAGCACGTGATTTGTGACGAGGCAAATTATGCATTGGTAAACCTTGTTTGTATCGATCAAAGATCGTTATTCATCGCCGACAAAATTTGATATTTCATAACTTAGTGCATTTTGGTCTTTCGTGGATATATTCGCAGTCCTTTGTAACTTTCCGCTTTCAAAGTTCATTTCGAAGAGGCTCAAAGCAGATCGGTCTATTTTAGGATGAATTATGTGCTTTGCCTTCCATAGGCTCTGCTGGCTTCTTACTCAAGACTCATGGTGCTCTTTCTGTTTTGTCGATAATAAAAGTGTCGTAAAGCACCGTATTATGGTAAGCATGTATGGGTTCCGAACGCTGGCGATACTGAAATGCTGGAGCGACAAATATCGCGAGTATTCGTACTGACTAACGCAGATGTACCGCGTGCCCTCAATAAATTGATTCACCCGTAAAAAAGGCGCGTATCAGCGGATATACCCACGAGCTAATAGCTCTCACTGTCGCGATGGCTGCAATTCCTCTCTCAATTGCAGTCAAACTTGCCATTATTATTATCTAAGATCATCAAGTCGTGCTGCGCTTGCCAAGACGTTCCAAGATCATCAATCCTCTAATGAGGTGGGTGGCGCATTCGCAAACACAATTATTCGCTCTGAGGGTTAAAAATTGGAGAGGATGGGGTGGAAAATCTACAACGCTTAAAAACTATGGATCTTAGCTATGCTGAGGAGAAAGAGAGCTGCAGCGGGGCTGCCGTAGCTAAGCGCTTGAGGAAGCGTAATTTAGGTCACCTTCCTTTCGTTCTTTACAAGAACCAATACGAGTGCAGCGGATCGCAATCTGCTACCTCCAAGAGTAGTCAGTACCTTAGCCAAGGCTAATAAACTCTTCGGTTCAACTTCAACACTGATTTTTATTTATTTTTATCTGCGGCAAAACCGCCTTATTTTAAATGTTTAGCTTTTCCATATATATATATATAGTAAAATTTAAATGCATGCATAACTACTGGCTACCTAGCCACACACCGTATTCTTGTTAGGGTGCAGTCACATCATACCTATCTCGTGTGACACACACACCCTGTTACCAGGGTACGTGTAACTCCGTTACAGAGCGACATCCGAATCTATCCGGGTGCTAGCAAATATTACATCCGTGATAGTATCAAGAACCTGCGCTCTCTAATTGACCTCTACTCACTCGATTGAGAGGTATGAAAGGTCAAGCTTCGTCTCACAAACCCGTCTCGTCAAATGTTCAGTCCTTAATAGGCGCAGGACAGTCCTTTTAAATAGAAATGGTTTCTACTACAAGTCATGTAGATCAGTAACAGTGGAAATTAGCCTTAAACGAAAGGACAATCTGAAGTAGAGGCAAAACTCACAGCCTAGGGTGATAGTTGCTAACGTCCCAGCTTTGCGAGGTCGTGGTAATCTTTCAAACTAGATGTCGATTCTACAATTTGGGTGTCACACACATCTCTTCTGCGAATTATACCCACATGGCACCAGCGTGAAGTTGAATGCTGAGCTCAAAACAAGGCTGCCGGATTGATAAGTAACGATGCTGCTGAGTGTTTTAGCAAACTTTGGAAGGCAGAGAGGTAGCGTGGAGCCGCGGTCACATAATGAGACAAGTCGGGGCTCAAAATACATCAAAAAATTGACGTGATGAGCATCCGGTGTGGCAACGTGGCTGTCACGTTAAGAGCGAGAATTGAAGGTAGCAATCTTCGGCGCTTTCGCAGGGGATCAGCGCCACGGTACGGCTTCATTGAGAATACATAGGCTCCTGATCGCTGCGGCTTTCAGTGCAGTCAGTACTTCTAGAAAGCGGTGACCTGTACGGACAACACCCGTCGCTCGCGGAGCGGCTATCTAGCGCTTGTTTCGCTCTCTGGTTGAATGGAAATCCGCACGCAGAGGAGTGCAAGATCTCCTCAACGCTGTGGTCACCTCACTGTGTCAAAGCTATAACTTTTGGAGGAAATGGAAAGCACTATGTTTGGCTTTTCTTGCCAAACACATTTTACCAGACAATCAAGCGCTAGCTATGACAATTTAGAATTAATTCTATTTTTGAGGCGAATCCTGCGTCAACTTTGTCTGCTGACATTGATGGAAAAGTAATAATAAATGACTGTATGTGAGTGGGTGTACGTCACTGGAAACAATATTTTTTTTTACTATAGCATGAACTTCAACCGCTATAACGTGTAATTGCTTTCTCCATTTCGATTTCATGCTATCGATATGTCTACTGCTGGAATTGTACATATTAAATGTTATGAGTAACTGCGTCTCTGCTGAAACGTATTGATTGAGGATTTTTCTTGGTTTTTAGAGCTTTCCATTCATGGAATGTCCGGTTATCGCCAAAATGGATGTTTGTGACGCCCGAGCAGGTGAAGCCGAGTAAAAGCGACTGTGCGTTGAGGTCTCCTGTGCATAAAATAGATAGGGGTAACTGTTATTTGCAAGTAAAAGATCCTAGCCTGAGGGCGGTCCTTCTTGCAAAAATATAATTGCTGTGTCGACATTCCCGCTGTGTTGAATCAAAGGAGCTAGCTTCTCATCCGTCATGAATGAGTCTTTCATTGAGGCGACTTGTAAAGCACTGAATGGGACATGCGGGGCAGCTGTCTTTTCGATTCCTAAGGATCCCTTTTATCGTTTAAGAACATCACGACGTGAAAACAAGAGACCGTCACGTGGAATATCTCCGGATTGGACTTGGATCATGGCAATCAATCTGGTTCTCTAACCAAAACCTCCATCATGATTCATGAATCTCTACCACGGATTTGTGAGACATCATTGACAAATCATCTGGGTTGCGGGTCAAAAGGCTAATGCCAAGTGGTAAATTAGGCATGCGTTTTGTTGGCTTAATGCAGCCCCTGCTCTGGCGCAAACGCTAATACTTTTATGTGCTAAAAACATAGTCCGCCGCATATTTTTCGGTGCTCTTATCTTAGTTGAAGGTCGACGCATAGCAACGTCGCTAACACATCTATAGCAGGGTGCTACTTCTCTTTTGCCGATTCATCTTACTGTTGCACGTTGTCTTCGTATCTCGTATCGTAGAATTCTGCTCGAGGCACATAATATTGCAACCGCGGAAAAGGTTGGTCATACTGTTCGTTGAGGCTCTACAGTAGCAGCCAAACATGTGCAATAGGAACGTGCTCACGCGTAAAATCTGTCAATGGAGAAACCCTCGTCATAACGTGGCGATGTCCTGTAATACTTTGCCGGCCGGTAGAGCTTTGACAGCTCGGCATATTATTCATTATTTTTGACTTTTCAAAAGACGCGTCTATTATACCGGTATGCAGACTTCGTGATCACCGGAGCAGAATGGCTCACCTCGTTGCTGTCAGTGACAGCATTGCTAGTGTGGATGTAGCCACGCTCTTGCTCTACCAAGTGTTTGCACGTTTGTTGAAGATCGAGATTCGCGCTTTACATCGTATCCGGGTCGAGTTGTGTTCAAGGTGCAAGACACGACATTAGACCTGACCATTTGCGTATCGATAGTCAGACGGTTCGAGTCTGAGCGTGGCGAAATAATGCCTTCCGAAATCCACTTGCGTAGATATCGCGTGGCGTGGGAGCGAGCTATCCATTCAATGGCGTATATTATCGCAGTGCGCACCCATACAGCCTATAACTCACTCTATTCGAATGACTTGGATAACTACATGTCCTTTTGCACCTTCACCAAGTGGCTCCGTTCTAGATAGGGTGGGACTATCGATGATATTTCACTCGTTGATATCAGCCCGGGAACCCCCGGAAGTGAGATCACTGATTTCATCTGATCATATTGCCCATCACGCACTGAGTGCAGGTCGCGGCCGCTCAACCACACGTGCAGTGTCTGTAGTCGATAACCTTCATTTGTAACCTCGCTACATCAGACCATTCACTACCGCAGCTACAAAGGGATAAGAAGAAAATGTAAATGCATCGTACCTAGCATCCGAATGCGATACCGAGATCCCGCTATTACGGGTCATTCGGATGTGAGCCGCTCTGCTACAGATGAAGCAACACTTCACTCATCTCTGTGGCTAATGTACCGTTTGCTCTAGAGCGGCAAAATTGCTTTTACTCACCGAGGTATTCTGTATGACAGCGTAGCTTAAGATGCCATCTGGAATGAGGCCCATCTCAATATCCTTCGCACGCTGAGGGTTTCGAAAAGAGACTATGTGGAGCCACTGCCGAAGATGCTACCAAACGCCAGCGCTGATCCACATGCAAGGGGATGGTCCGCTTCAAGATAAGCCACGTAATGAGTCGGGTCGGTGGGTTCATGATAGCTGCAACCAGTATCTAGGTAAGGAGGAGAGATTGCATTTCTCTAAGAGCCCATTGAGGTTACAGGTATTTATTCGTCATATTTCCCCTTGCGCCGTTCCCGCTTGTGACCTGGCGTATCCTGGTCGTTGTCTCCCGAGATGAAATGGCAAAGTTTACCTTGTTCAAAGTTCGAATCTTGTCGGAGCCGTACCAATCGGCTAATGAAGCAGTGCTATTGACATCAAGAACATTAGGTGATGAGTTTCCACATCGACGTCCGTGACGTGCTTTGTACTCTTAAAAGCTAAGCATTGAGCGTCGGCCCAGTTCACATCCAGTGCGCGAGTTCAGTGTGCTACTCTTTAACATTGTTGTCAAAATTTAGTTTTTACTTTAAGGGTCGAACGGAAGGTACGGAAGTATTCAACTGCGGTTTATCCGGCTGCCACTACAAGTGAGGTAGCATCTGGGTATCACGGGTGACTTCAGAGCGCTCATTTTGCTCATTCGTGAGTGGAAAGACAACGTGCACAGGGGGTTTAAGGGCTCCGCCCCGCCACGGTGGGTTGTTGGTAATGAGAAGAATCCAAATTTAGGACGCAATTGCATCTGTAAGCGTTGTTCCGACTTTTACGCTGCCAGTTGGCTTCCTGGCACAAATCTAACCAGCAGTAACGGTCTGAACGCCGTTGTAAACTCCACGGCTGGTGTGGTTACAGTTTTGGCCTTAGGGAACGGACACAGAGTACGCAAATCATGCAGAAAAAGGTGATGCGTAGAAAACGCCTCCTCTTCAGTTAACGGCTCTGCTGTCCACCTTGTTCAAACATTTAAAAAATTACATAGATTACCGGAGGCGTATTTAGGAAGCCAAACTTTAAGTTCTTACTGGTGGTCTGCTGGAACCGGCAGGATGGCCATAGGTTCCACCCCATGCGGCGAGGGTTAGCTCGCAGACATTTCGCACGTCCGCAAATATGTGCACCTTCACTTGTACAAGTTGGACCGTCGACACATAGCGTTTACTAAGCAAATATATTTTCTTCCGAAGTAGTCACCCAAAAAAGTATGATGTGCCTCGTACAATATTCTTTATTTTAGGTCATCATCATGAGGCACATAAACACGCTGAGTATCATGTGGGTCGGTGCTATAATACAGCAAGTCTTGGATTGAGGCATAGCGGTGCAGGTGTGCAACCGCGCACTTTGATAAAGCGACATATGAGCTCTCAAACAATTGGCTGCACAATGCTCTTAGCAGAGCGACCCATGTCGCGCCACACCCCGTACACTGCACGTACCGTCTTATATTTAGCAATACCACCATACTGCGGGATACGAGGATCATTTGATGGGCATTTCAAAAGCGCAACCGCCACCACATTAAGCCGACCCGGCTTGCACCTCACCTTACAGCATTCAGCAGATTTGGATGGCCCTATCTTCCCATTATCGGGAAGAGACGTCGCTGTGGGCAACAACACATTTTATCTGTATAGATCATTTTCGGTTTGGTACCAAGCAAGCGCATCCTGAACTTGACGAGGGCATAATCCGTTGCACTAAGCTCATTGTCATGAACGGGTAGTTCTTCTCGGTAGCTTTTACCTGGCAATTCTTAAACACGATCATGCCTCTTCACATATGCGCTAAACAGAGTGCAGCCATTTGTAGAGGCAGAAGCGTCGCAGACGACTTGGAATGGCCGATCTGTAGCTAAAGTGCAAAAGTCGAGGTACACATGAGAAATTCATTCACAGCCTTAACGCCTCTTTCGCAGCATACCAGCATTATTTAGTATATTTTGGTGCTGGGTCTTCATGTCAGTGTTTGTGCAAGTAGCTGACCAGGCTACGCCATTTTTTTAAGTTTTTTAAGACTGAGCACTGAACAATCTATAAATACCATGATTTTAGCGGAATTCGCCTGCAAGGCCTGTTTCGTGATGAGAAATCCAAAGTAGGAAGAAAGTCGGCACTAAAGGTACACTTCATCATGTTAACAAGCAGCAATTCTAGGAGCATACACTCGAGGACCGCTCGCATGTGTCCGGGGTAGTTTTAAGCATCCAACTTCTCACGCTTTGCACGACAAGAGACATATACATCGCTAACATAGGTTTGCGCATTGTCATGATATGCTATGTGTCCAAACGATTGAACGTCACTGGTCACATAGCTGTTCAAACACATCATGGCAATGCTCAAATCTATATTGACGATGTATCTGTGACACGTAAAGTTGGCGCCGGATGGGGCTAGTTATATTTGCTCACGAAACCTCCCACTTCGTGTTTCTCGTGAAAAATGTCAATGATATTACACTGTTTTCTATCTTGTCAAAGGCCATAATATTGTGACACAATATTTGGCTTCGCTAATTAAGTCAATTACATGACGCACTACTCTATCTGAGGAATCACAAGCGTGGTGATAATTTCAAAACATGGATAAAAGATCCATAGAATCTTGAGAATAGGTGACCCACTTCATGTTTTCAGTGCTCTGCAAGTGTTATCTATGACAGGTATTCCTTACGACTGACGAGTCCGATTTTTCTTCTGGTACCAACTTTTCCGATTCGATGACTTTAACGTCTTGCAGCCCCTTGCACATGGCCTGAAGAAATCACCCTGTGAGCGTTACATAAACTGGTAGAAGGAGGAGTTACAACCCTAGGACTACCCTGACTAATCCATTTCCATATGTTAAACTCCTTCATGCCATTTGACCGCGGAACCGTACTATCCCGCTCGGTGGTCCCGTCAAACGGCAGTGCTGACCAAGCATTGCCGGCATATCTTGGGAAAAATTAGCCAATCCCCTGATCCTCAGGGCTTAGTTCTTCAGCTCCACCAGCTCTCGCACGTAGGAAACAGCTCACACCACTTTTTACTCCTTTGCCAGAGTTACACTCCGGGGACCACTTTCAAAATTGGGCATTCTCGTCTCAAAAGAGATACACTTTGGAGACCGCGATGTTCAACCATTCTATACTGTCTAGTTTCAAGGTTTTGGCATACCGCCACTTCTATCCACTGGGCGCAACTCACGGCACCTGACAACTTTGTTGCTGTAATTTTCGGGCGATGTCTTATTTCTTGCACGGAGGTTGTCAAAGCTTGCTAAAGCCGTTTTTCTCCTGACAGAGGTGGACGCATGACTCGCCGATGCTCCATCAAGAAATGCGTGACCCCTCAGTTTCTCGGTTTTTACCCGCGGCTCGCGAGATTCCAACCATGCCAGGTCTGTAATGTTCAGGATGAGATGACCTTGCTTGCTGGCGAAGCTCGTAAAGTAAGCTTGAAAGGCCTATTTACCTTCAAGCTTTGACCAGTGTCCCCGTCGAAACGCGCATAGGAATCGTTTCCATATTAGGCAAACGCATTGACTTCGCGTACTGTTCACTGCTATCGACAGTCGAACGTTGTACGAGATGGCACGTTCCACTGAGTCAATCAGTATTTTCTACAGCTTTACAAAGCTTGATATGCTGATATCAACAAACAAGAACCCAGGCCGCGAGCCCCACCACGCTTAAATAGAGTCCTAAGTTGGGGGCTATGTACCATTTTACCATTTGTCACGACCTTTATTAGATATAGTAGAGCCCAGTTCTTTTGGTTGACCACCCTGCACCAACAGGAGCTTGACCAACATCTCGTGAGATGCTCGTCGTTCGCTATTGCGTGGTTTTCGACCCTTCGTACCCTAAAGCCGAGATTGAAGTGGGTATACAAAGCAGGTGGTTTGTGGCATCACCGCTGAAACATCGGCGGGTACTGCGGAGCTGCTTTGCATCGAGAAATCTCTTCCTTCTTCATCAGCATGGCTGAGGTTTTTTGCTTTTGAATCACCCATAAAATGTACATTCACAGAACTCCATTTTGTCCTCGCGGTACGGAATCAGTGACTCGCGCTAAATGCGACGCCTACCACTGCCTCGAATGGAGTAGGATGAACGCAGGGTTTCTTTGTGCGAGCAGCATCGATTTGGAGACTTCCGTAAAGATGAAAAGATGATAGGCATTACCGCCCTTCGAGAGAGTCAGTCGTCATAACGACGACTAAAGCCATTAATTCTTGGGCATAACCTGTCAGTACTCGGTCCACTTGACTGGTAGATTAGAATTTTGGTTGCATCTAATACGACTGGATAGGCGATGCTATCACTCGCGATATCTAACACACCAAATTATCGCACGTTCGGATCGCATTACCAAGGTATTGCACATTAAGGCTCATGCTTACGCGCAATCTTAAAAATCGTAAGTATGATGCACCATGACAGAGCAGCAAGGCCAAATCCTTAGCCATCTTAACTTACCTTATTCAGAAGAACCGACGTTTGCTGTCCCAACCTCTACGCGGTCGCATGGCGATATACATCCGCTCCTCCATCGGTGCTCGGCCTGGCCGTGTTTCTTCGGCGCATTGTCGAAGCTGGTAAGTGTCTTCAAGAGAGCGATTGCCGCTTTCGGTCCTCTGGCAGATCATTCCCTGATTCCACCAAATCTAAGCTAGACAAATGTTTTCTGGAAACAATTATTCAAAACTACACGTTCCATCCCCGCAGAGGATACAGTCTTGCGAAGATTCGGCCGTGGGAATGATTACACCCAGTTCCAAGCGCAACAGGTTGCCGTGCAATTCGCACAGAAGAAACTCAGAATTGGCGTGAACAAACGCACAGATGGTTGGTTCCCGCGCTCCTGCAAGAAACGAAGCCGAGGCTTTAATTCGCTCTGCTGTTTCAAAAGTAATTATATTCTAGATAAATTCTATTTGGACTTATACTCACATAAACGCTTTACTATTTCTCTTGATAAGGCTGTCTATTTCTTACCATTGGCTTGCAATTCACTCCCCTCCATTTTAAATTTCATAAATATCGAATGTTCCGATACTCATGAATAGTCTCCACTGACACCAAGTGTGCTACTGTAATGTAATTTATACGAGCGTAAAGGTTTGGTTAATTACAGTACTTGCCCCGTTTCAGGCAATGCTTCTCGTTGTAGGCTCGCTACTCATCACCGCTTCTTCCGCAAGGTAATTGTCCGTTAGAGTGGTACGTTCTTTGTGAATTAGAAAAGTAAGCAAAGGCGACGTGCTTCACAGGACATATGCGTGATCTGATGATAACAGTATTCTCGACAATTTGAGGATATTATACTGGCATAATGCAAAACGACACCGCAAAATAAATAAAGCTCAGTTAGCCGACAATCTTCATTGGATTATTAACAAAGAGTCACAAATCTAAGCCTTTTTCGTTGCATGTTTTGGTCATTTCTATTTTTAAAGGTCTTGCTGGATAGAAATCAGACCTGGTCTCCTCTCTAAAATGAACACTCTCATGAGCCGAATGAAGTAGAATGGTGGCAACGATTAAAGGTCTGAGACCTGTTCGGCTGTGTCCATTTGCTGAACCGAATAGTCCGTATTTGTCGTCGAGTCACGAGGCACGACAGCTTCATGTGTCATCTCCTGGGATGTTTTCTTCGCCTTAACAGGCTCATCATTTTCGATATTATTGCCACTCTTGACATCGAAAAGTTCCATCTGCTCTGCATCGTCAGTGTTCGATACCAAGTCATCGGAATAGCGTGTCTGTCCTATCACACCAAAAGCCTTTAGCACCTCAGGAGGAATGAAAAGGCCCGAGCTGTCCGATGAACTCATGGGGGGAACATCTTCCATAATAGCCGCAACTTTGCTGTCGATGTCCTCCGAGTCCTCCGGCGATTGATTCAAAATTTCCATGAAATGTTCCAAATCGTTTTTTTTATGGACCGTTTTGTCGCTTCCGCTGGTGGCGTCAAACGTTGCATCGCTGCCAGAGTGTTGGTCATTACTATCTGTGTCTTGAACACTCTTAAGCGCGTCTTTTGACCCAAGTATGTTCTTCTTTGCATCGTCACTTGTATTGCTCGACTGTGGATCGTCTTCGTCTTCCGGAGTTAAATCGCTCGATCTAGCAGCTTCACTCATCGATCCTGACGCAGAATCGGAGAATGAAGACTCGACGTAAAACTTACTTCCGTCGCCACCGTTTAAAATATCTTCAATATAGTCCATAACATAAGTAAGACGAGTGAAGACGCCAGGTTGCTGACCGCATGTGCTTCCCCAGCTTACGCAGCCAACAAGGATGTTCTTTTTAACAAAGAACGGACCACCTGAGTCACCATTACACGTATCCAGCCCATTGCCGACACCAGCGCACAACATGCCTTCCGTGATACGACCAATATACTTCTCGAATTTTCCACACTCAGCATTTGAAATGATCGGAAGTACAAGCTTTTCCAGGATAGGGCTACCCATGTCCTTACTGTCTTCGGTCTTACCCCACCCGACAACAGTACCCTCTGTACCAATTTCGTTGTCGGAACCATCCCTGGCGCACAACTTTGCCAGCGGGCGGCGGATAGGTTTCTCTAACTTGAGCAGTCCAACGTCATACAAGTGTTGCTTTTTTCGGTACATTGGGTGACGAAAACCGGTCGCGACTGGAACTGTAATGGCGTGACCCGAGCTGTCACCCGCGCTATCATTCGTTCCAAAGGTGGCGACAATATCAAACTCCGTGTGTCGAATACAGTGTCCAGCCGTCAGAATGAATTGAGGGTGAATGAGCGCGCCGGCACAAAACGTTTGCTGAAATATGGAATCGCGTAGACTAGCGAGGGACGGATAGTCTCTGACATCTGCCGCTGTACCACCGTAAATGTGATTTTCCGCATTCTTTGTGATATCTGTACTCCTTTCCTTGGTCTCAACCATCGACGTGTCTGAAAACGAATAGCCATAAGATGCAGCCGACAGCGACGCAACTGTCGCGGTAAAAGCGCCGATCAGTAAGGTTTTCATCTTACAGAATGTTGTAAGTTCACAAGTATGTTGGTAATTCCTACTTTGCGTTGAGAAGTTTGACGAGTGAAAGTCAGATAGAACTAACGTTTGAACTATCCTTCAAGCCAGAGCTCTACGAGACTGTGGCGTTAGCTTCCAGGGTTTCGGGTCAGATCCGGTGTGATTGGGTCCAATCAACGTGAATGAAACTCTATAAAATGCCCACCTTTATACATAAATTCCATATGGGGAGAGTAATGAAAGATGGGCCAGCTTGCTTGCCTACACTTGGAAAATGCACCGAATGGTGAGACTACTAGAGACTTTTTCTTGCTTGCAAGGCATGTTTTATACTTCTAGGGAAGTAATAATTACACAAACGAGTCTACAACTTCTTAATGATGAGTCGAAAGTTGTCAAAAAGACTTTTTTTTATGAGAAAACATCTGTCGAAGTAATGAAGCGAACGTACAACAATCACCTTTTTATTTTAGATTTACATTTACAGACTTCTAAGTTTTCACCTCGTTACAAATTGACGATTCAAGAAAAAATTGTGTAATATTCGGGTATCAAAACAGATATGTCACCGAATTTTCGCGAAGCCAGCATTAGGCACAACGACCGTAGATTGATTATAACTTCTTTTCTTTAATGCCAAAGATTATTCGTATTGTACAAGTTTTATTCTACGTATATTGTTTGACAGAATTCGTGTCGGTTTTGTCACCATTCAAAGATGGTACAATGCCGTATAGTTCGTATTGGCAAATAATATTGTCTTAGTACCATTTCTGAATACCCTCAATCCGTATATCACACTTCAACGAACTTTTGAGATGATCGAAGCTTCCAGACTCAACCTCAATGCTTGGTAATTTATACGACAACTTTCTAATTTGTTACATTCCTTCTAAACCTTACAGCATGCACAAAAGGCTTCACTGAGGTTGATGCCTCAAACTTTCATGAACCAGGGCGTCATTCTGTGTGGCACTCGAAAACTGACATGAGAAATTTAGAGTTTATTGCTCACAGTTCTATCTATCAACACGCGCAGCTATTCTCTTCACGCTCTGCATTTATTCCGTCGTCGCAGGACATCACATATCCCCTTGTAGTCTCTATCAAAGATCGAAACATTCCCAACTACTTTCCGAAGCGTGCACATGGTATGGCTAGATTTAATATCCTTCGCCACCTACGTACATGTGATCCGCCCAACGCGCAGGGGCAGTGCTTTGGCTCTTTCTTGTGTCATCGTTAAAACTTAGCTGTTACTTAACTGGGTTATAAGCATCTTGTCCTGGGAGACAAATGTTTCGCACAGTAAATTCATGTTTCGCTTAAATTGCTTTCAGGTGACAGTAAATTGCAAATCTAAAGCTTCATGGCAAAGAAGGCAGGTCATTATTTTGAAAGGTATCGATATCAATATTTGGCGCTGTCTTTATACTCGGGATTCACCCTCTTCAACATATATTACGAGTGTAAACGCTTTGAACAAAGACTAAAAAGTCTGCTCTGCCGATGAAGCTGGCTTTACACGTAAGGCATTTTCGTCTTCGTCACCATCGAGGACACTCTGAATGTAGTCCAACACAGACGATATGCGAGTGTACACGCCAGGTTCTTTGCCGCAGTGTTCACCTGCCCAGCTAACGAAACCGACAAGGACATCATTAGCGATAAGAGGGCCGCCTGAGTCGCCTCTGCACGAGCCCTTGCCGTTGCCGTCGCCAGCGCAAAGCATACCATCCGAGAGCTGATCTTTGTACGACTCAAACTTGTTACATTCTTCATGTGAGATAATAGGAATACTGGCAGACTGTAGCTTAAAACTACTATCTTCCGTCGCCGTTTGACCCCAGCCAAGAATGATGGCCATCGTGCCGACTTTTTCGTCCGAGCCATCAGCGGCGGGCAAAGAAGCTATTTTTTGCTTTCGTGGCTCCATTAATTTGAGCAGACCCACGTCATACTTGTGCATTTTCTTGTTGTACAATGGGTGCTTAAAGCCTGTGTCGATTGCTACCTCTTCGCCATCATTGCCAAAGCGATATATCGTATCAAAAGAAGCAGTCATAGTTATTTCGTCCGTCCTGACGCAATGCGCCGTTGTCAAAAGGTACTGTGGTGCAATGAGCGTGGCAGCGCAGACCGTGATGCCGTCGATACGCACACTCGCGACGTATGGAAAATCGCTGATGGATGCGTCTACACCACCAATAATGCGGCTCTCCTGTTCGGCTGTGAGACCAGTGCTTACTTCAATAATTGGAGCAGGATCATTGCTTCTAACCTCGTCAAAGGTGTAGCTGTGAGATCGTGTCGTCTGCTCTGCCGGCGCTAACAACAGGGCAATGAACGCGAATAGCTGCTGAATGTTCATGGTCTGTTTTCCACGTGATACTTAAAAGTACAGTTACCTAGTAGGTAATATTAATAATTCTCACGGCACTTCAGCAATATTGTTGTAAGGCAAATAATTACAATAAGAACTACACCTCAAACCGTTAAGAGATCCTGATATATAATAGACTGTCAAGTAACGGGATAACACCGGTCACAAATTCCGTACTTATATGTAAGCAGAACGAATCAAAGCAGACCAAGGGCATCAAAAATATTATTAAGCCTGCTATGACGAGCGAAAACTGTTGAGTGATATCGAGTGGTCCTTTAGCAAGCAATACGCTAATGCCTCTTCTTGATCTCGTATATTACAGTTAACAATTATAAAAATACTTTAGCTCCAACATGACGCATGATGGGCACCGGTAAAGTAAAGATATGTCATAGATGATACCGGTGACTTGACGGTATTTTGACGGTATAGTGGCACCTATTTAAACTCCATAGTATGTTAAGATTTACACTCTCGTAGAACATGCTTGATCAAGAAATTAAAAGAGGTGAAAGACCATGCTCGGCCTGACCTCGAATCAAATACGGTAACTCGTTGAAGTCTGTAGCTGATTCAACCCGTTGGTATATAGAACAAGTGTTGTAAGTGTCTGCAGTCAATTTGAATCTGCTGACCATTTCAGTACCACCTACACCAATGGTATTGTCAAATTACTAACGAGCAAAATGTCGGATATCTGACTAACGAGGCAAGTCTTTTAGGCGTGACCTGCTGCCACAAATTGTCTTTTTCAACAACCAAATAATGTGGACAGGAAAACGTCTCGATAGCAGCTGCACGTTGAGCTTCAAGGAGTATAAGCTGTCGCCATACAAAACTCCAGTTTTTGTACCCAGTAGTGGGACGGCAATGGTTTACATCCACTTAAATTCCAATAGAATATTCTACAGAATATTCTACAACAAGCGACAGGATTGAGATGGCACAGGAGAGCGAACAAAGAATCTCTAATACATCTACTTTGCTTTTTTGCCAAAGACCTTTTCTTTCAGGTTATGAGCCTAAGTCTCGCATACTCTACCTCTACGCCCACAGCCACGACCACGCCTTCGCTATGGACTTCGCTTGTAATGGGGTTACGTGTACCCCGATTTAAAAATGGGTGGGTCACACAAGATGATATAACCATACAATAGTGTTGTTTACATAAGACGGTGTAATCACACAATGCTGTGGCTACACTTTAACAAGTAGTCAGTATGTGCTTGGACTTCCAGTAGTTACGCATATTTATAAGTTTTTCCAATTTAATCAGGAAAACCTACAGATTTAGAGAAAGGCGGCTTTGCCGTAAATAAAACAGATAAATACGGTTTCAGAAGAATCAATATGCCTTGGGTTAAGGTTGTGGTTACTCTTGGATCAAGCGGGTTGCGATCTGCTAAACTCGTAATGGTTTTAAGTATAGAACGAAGGTCGCCGACCTTAGCTTTGCTTCATCTAAGCCAAAGCCACGGCAGCCCCGCTGCACTTGGTAGCGCTTGTAGTCTATTTACACCTAAGTCGTTACGATTGATTCTCTGCAATTCTCCTATTTGACCCACGGCACGCAGGACGGGTTTAAAAAGCTGATATCTATGCTCGGCCCTGAGGGCATGCAACACCTCGCTTCGCAAGGACCTGAAGCGATTAGCACGTGTCGAGAGGCTTTTGTAGACTATGTGAATTCTCTACTAGAGCACCTACAGCAGAAGATGTCGGCGTCGACTGCGTCCATGACGCCACGGTCGGCGACGGATGACTTCTCCCGACCCGAGCCGCTCATGGTACCTTCGAGGACAAGGACGGTGAGAATCTCCTGTACTCTGTAAGAGAAGTCGAGATGGCCATGGCATCCACCAGACCGAGCAACAGCGCGTGGTGCTAGCTATCTCTAAGCTCGGGGACCAAGAGCGACAACGGGCACTAATGTGCGGTGCTTCGGTTGAAGCTGCGTTCCCCTCCTGGGCGGAGCTAAAAATGCAGCTGTTACGAGTATTCTCGCCGCCTAACAAGGCATATCGCGTACGGTCGCTTTTCTTTGCCGCCCGACAGGGCAACAAGGAGTTGGTGGATTTTGTTCAAGAGTTGGATGATTTCATTATCGGGATAGCAGACGATCCTCTCCCCAGAAACAGAAAATGTGGCATTTAATGCCGAATTCAACTTGAACTCGGCACGACTTGGTTGGAATGCACACTCTAGCAGCTCGTCGAGCAGACCTAGGCCGATCGATCTCAGCTATCTGACGACGAGGAGACAGAGCTCCAAGCTGTCGAGCAGCGTTCGACCACCTGACGGTGTTTTGTCTGTGCGTCACCTTCTGATTGGTTGTCCCCTACGCAAGGCGCACCAAGATTCATCGAATCGACGTCCCGCATCTTATCAGTCTTCGAGTTTGTCGCGGGGAAACGATAGCACCCAGTAGACATGGGCGTCTAACTGGGAAAGAACTGAGTTCTGTTGAGCCCCAAGAAGGTATAGGTCAGCAGAAGTCAGCGCGAAAGAGCTCCGTGCTTTTGAATACGGAAAGTGTATGCAAGCCGGGCTTGCTGGCCGTCAAAGCAACAGTGGAGGACTTTTGAGAAGCCGTGCAAGATCCTGATCGTCGGGCAATTGCGCTCGAAGCTCCACGATCGATGGAAGTCAGCCGTATGCTGAGGCGCTGAAAGCGCGTTTAAGTGACATTGTCACAGTACACTTAGCGACGAAGTCATGTGCCATGGTGCCGAGGGTCCCAGTGGACCCAGGCGTCAAGCTCTTGACTTTGAAAGCGTGGAAGCTGCTTGGTCATCGACATGGATTCAGGGTATAAGTACATTATTAGTATGGCATGGTTTGAACACCAGGAGCCTTGGATTGATTGGAGGTCGAAGACCTTGGGCGTTACGCTCACGTCTCCGGATGGATCTTCAGTGAGTCATGAATCCCCTCTGCTAGGAGGCAAAAACGCTATTGGCGAACATCAAAAGTGTATCGGGCAGAAGCCTCGAGCATGGCTCGCGGGCTGAACGTGGAGTGGCACACATTCCACTGATCATTGCTCACGTTTCGAAGCAGTCGCTGCATGCTACAAGTGGCATTGTCGGACGAGGTCCGAGGCATCATGGGCAAGGCTTTTCTGATGCGCGTGGAGCCGCGCATATCCGCTGGACGAAGACTGCGGAGCTAACGCTCCCCGTCAAATGTTGTTAATAACATAAGCGCTCCGGTGGAGCAAGAAGTAGGGCTAACGCTGGACGACGCTGAGTGCGTGTTAACACTCTTCTCGCCGAGACGTACAACCTCTGTATAGGAGCGACAGCGACGCCGTATGTTCGCCGGGTATCGACCCTGACCCAGAATGTGTCTACCGTAGACAATAGCGCACAGCTATACACGTTTCTCAACGGTATTACGGGAGAAGAAGACAGCTATTCCACCATCGAAGCAATAACCGAAGTGGATGCTCTTTTCAAGCTGGAGGAGATGTCGAGGAGTTCAGCGGTGCCTTAAAGGCAGGCGACTTAGACGAAGTGGTCATCAAACGACCGGTAGAGGAGATCAACTACTCGTCTCATGTGGATAAAGTTGTCCTGTAAAACACCAAGAAGGTGCTGAGCGCACGAGGTGAACCTTGATCCTGACGAATACCTCGCATTCGTAGTTTTGTTTGGTGAAGGAATTTCAGAACGTCGTCTCCACAGACCCGCCGTCGGTCCTACCTCCGGACCGTGGTGTGCGTCATGAGATCGACCTGGTTTCAGAAGCCAAATACGTTTTAAAACGCCAATGGCCCCTGCAAAAGGAGTAGTGCGACGTCATTGACGCCCTATTCCGTGCGGAGCACCAACGCATGAATTTTGGCTGGATATTTCACCAGCGGGCCATCTGCAGACTGGTGGTCAAACTGACCGCGCGAATCGCGTCACTAAATACGTCCTTTGCGTGTGCGCTGGGGCGCCGAGGCGCTAGAGCACCATGCTGCCATTGGTAGAGTTCGCTCTGAACAATGCAGTGCATTCATCTACCGACTACACGTCGTTCTACGTGGGTAGGCTTGTTCTTCCTCGCGTCCCGCTGACGCCGTTATCCCATGGATCAGGGCTTGGTAGGGAGAAAGAGCCGAGCAGTTAGCTGGCTTCAGCCCTCTCACTGTTCGTAAAAAAATGATGTCTTCTTGTCTACCAGGTTTGCGATGCGATGGCTGGAAGTCAAGACATGCAAAAGGAAGAGTCAGACGAAAGAGGCAGGGGGAATGCTAGAAACTATGAGGTCGGAGGCCTGGTTGTATAAAGTGCTAGAAACTTATACGATTTTTGCTGTCTATAAGACGTAGCCCCGTCCATGGTTTCAAGGTTGTGGCCAAGCGGGGCGTTGCTTATACGCTAATTAATCCGAACGGATGCGCACCCACCCGGTGCTTCATGTGAGCTTGCTCAAAGAAATCCGGCGCAAATAAACGCTTCCGCGTTTTTTTGCGCTGCTCCGGCACCCACAGGCGCTCGACCACCTAGAAGGTGGACCAACAACTTGTTTTGAGCACGTCACGCATCTATGTCCATCCCCAACAAAGCCAGGCGCTACACCGCCGTACGAAGCGACGCGTTTGTTTGCACAACAGCTGGAAGCCGCTCCGGCAGCGATAGTCCTCAACGTGCGGCAGTCGGTGCACAAAGTGCTTCAAGCGCTCTATCTCTACCGCACAGCGGTATGCATCCCAGCATGATGCTCAGCGGTGTCCCGATCGCGACGGATCTTGTTTTCAAGATTTCAAGAGCATTACGAATCACTGGACGACGATCGACCATGCCGCTATCGTCCGCCGCCGACTCTTCTCGGCGAGAATTGTGGTGTCCACTATCAAGTGAAATATCTTTTGGGTCGACGTCGTCGCCAGGGTCAAACCCAGTATTTTGCGAAGTGGCGGGAATACCCGACTCCG
>NW_020187244.1:1645074-1645182 GCF_900000015.1 Plasmopara halstedii
ATTGTCTACCTCCACGCTGTCAAAAAAAGCATGTAAGCATAGACCGCTTGGCTTTCAGTAATACGAACAATAAGGGCAGAGCAATCTGCAATGCGTTTGCCCGATATT
>NW_020187244.1:1645192-1645339 GCF_900000015.1 Plasmopara halstedii
CGTTCTTGTACATATTTGTAGCGTATATCTACATGCTTGAGTTTTGATGTTGAACTTTCGCCTTTCAATTGCACTATAGCTGCTTGGTGATCGACAAAGAGTAACCAGGTATGGATCCCTTGAATGCCAACTTCATCCAACATATTG
>NW_020187244.1:1645588-1645944 GCF_900000015.1 Plasmopara halstedii
ACACAACGTGTATGCGCCTGTGGGTCGACAGGAAAAGCAGCATTTCCTTGAGAATCTCGAGACTGAAGGGTTCGAGGATCAAGCGACGCACTTCGTGTTGGGCGACCTCAACACTCCTCTTGACGCTCGACTCGACTCTTCGATCCCTGACTTGCGGTATAACCCAGGTCAATCCAGCTGTCTCGAATGGCTAGCAAAGCTGGGTGTCGTCGATGCATTGCGGATCCACTTCGACACAAAGCGTCTGTTCACTGGTCCGCTTCCTCTGAAGAACCGGCTGGACTACATCTTGCTGTCCGAGACGTTCTGCGATCGCTTCTACGACGACTCGAAGTACTTCCTACCGAAGCACGCTG
>NW_020187244.1:1646092-1680894 GCF_900000015.1 Plasmopara halstedii
GTTTCCGCTCGGCGGATCCCGCTACAGAAGCGAAGGACGCAACCACTCCGTCGCTGGGCGTCTACGTGATCGAACACCTGGCCACTACACGCGCTGAGCTTGACAAACGAAAACCTCTCCGAGCTCGCTTCTAGGCTCTTCATGAAATCCCGGTGGGTACTTACCCAACTCGACTTCGTGCTTGGAGAGGAGGCGCTCCTGTACCCGCTATGCGAACGATTCCTGTGGTACTCGCCCTTTGGCGAAACCGCTGCAGATGATGAAGAGCTCTTTGAGCGATAAGTGCAGCGCAACAGAAAACTTTCTCGCTGACTTATTTACAGCGGGACCACAAGAGGTGGACATGCGCTTAGAACGCAATCTTCGGTTTGAGCTCGCCAAACTCAAGGCGCAACGCCGACTTCCTGTGTATTGTCGCCCTGCAACACATGGATTAACCAATCACGCTCCCGTGAGCTCTGTGGTTTCTTACACGGGTACACAGCAGTTCAGGGCCAAAGCATAGGCTCAGCTCATGACCCTTCGATTTTCCGGGCCACCACCAAGAAGCGCGGAGCACACGACGACGCGGAGCGTCAGGATCATTAGATACTGAATTTGATCCTGGTAAAGGCGTCGACCTATTAGGCGTTCCATGTGATGGTGGACGCAACCGTTCCCGTCAAGAATAGTCGGCGGTGGACGATGACGACTAGTTCAATCGCCGCCCGGTGACTCGCGATGATCAGCGAGCTCTTGAGGACAAAGTCCGTCGTCACCGGCGGTTTGCTGACCTTCTTGCCGAGGTTGCATACCGCTGTGCATTAGACCTCGAGAGTTTGACGCACTTTGTGCATCGACTGCCTCACGTTATGCTTTATTGCGCTCTGTCAGAGCGGCTCCTAGCCGTCGAGCAGACGAATGTGTCACTTCGTGCGGCGGTGGAGCGCCAAGCGCCGTTGTAAACGGAAATCGTGCACTCCGTGCTCAAAACCAGTTGCTGTTCAGCTTCGTGGTGGCCGAGCGCCTATGGACGGCGCCACGGCGCCAACGCTTCCGCGTTTACTTGCACCGGATCCCGGTACACTTTTAACAAGCCCACATAAAACACCGGGTGGGTTCGCATCCTTCTCGGAAATTTTAGCGTACACGCAACGCCCCGCTTGGCCACGACCTTACAGGGTCCGATGAACCGTGGACGGAGCTTCGACTTAAAGACACCAGAAATTGTATGTGTAGAAAGGGTTTTGACATTTAATAAAACAAGGTGTCCGACCACAGTGTTTTCAACGTTTCCTCTGCTTCTTCTGTTTGCAGATTCTCTCTGCATGCCCTGGCTTTCAGCCATCGCTGAACGTGTCGAATGACACTCCGTCTGGTAGACAGGAAGCCTTTGACTTCTTTACGCACAGTGAGTGGACTGACATCAGCTAGCCGCTCGGCTATTTCTCCCCCACCAAGCCCTAGGCCATGGGATGGCGGGGTCAGCGGGACGCGAGGATTAACTGGCTTGTTCACGTAGAATGGCGTGTAGCCGGTAGACACATGCACTGCGTTCTTTAGAGCAAACTCCACAAGTAGTAGCATGGCCCTTCAGCACCTCGGCACCTCAGCGCAGACGCTGCGAAGGACGTCTTCAACGACGTGATTCACGCGCTCAGTTTGACCATCGGTCTGCGAATGGTCCGTTGTTGACATAGTCAACTGGTGCCCAGCACCCTGAAATATGCCGACCCTTATTTTTGAATAAAAATATGGGCCTCTGTCAGAAACAATCGATTTGGCGGTCTATGTTGTCGAAAGACATGATCCACAAACAGCTTCGCTGTTCCGGCACCGCCGCAAGATGAGTCATACTGCCCAAACGTTCGACAGAGACCACCACACCCGTGTTGCCCGCGAAGTCCTTCGGCAGACCAAACACAAATTACATACTCATGGAATGCCAACACCCGGAAGATACCGGTAAACTGGCCAGCGGTGCCGCTGCATTCGAAGAGGATTTCACTCTTTGACATGTCTCACACGTGCGCACATATGTGTTCGTTCATTTGTACAGCTTATGCCAGTGGTGGCAACTCCCAAAGCTGTAGGTCTTCTCACAACCGAGATTACCACTGAGTGGGGTGTAGTGGGCCTCATAGTGGATATGAAACTTCAAGCGCTCATCGTGTGGAACCACAGCTCGTGGCGTATTCATCAAATTGGTGCTATAAACAGCAATCAATTAGTCAACGAATATCGGTGCAACCATGCGCACAGTCTCGGCGACAACGTTTTGTCCGAGTTTCCAGACTCCTTGCTCCCGAGAACCCGTAACAGCGCTACGCACAAATCATCATTTGCATTTGCGGCGCGAATCTAATCCGTTACTGGCGATGTTACCGTCGTGATATGAACAAACTCATAATTCGGGGCATGTCAACACATCAGCCAAAGCATTCTGCTTTCCTGGCTTATTCTTCACCTCGAAGGTATTTTCTGCGAAGAAGGAGGGCCACCCGGCCGTCCTCTGCGAGAAATGAGGCGACTGAATCGCAGTGCGTAGTGACGCATGATCTGTGTAGATCACAAGCGACTTTGAGCCAAGCGAGTGCTCCCTGAATGACAAGTGCGCATTTCACCACAAGTAATTCCTTGTCGTATACTAGGCAGTTCTTCTCCGCAGCCTTAAGGAGTTTAGACAATGGCCGTGCCAATTCTGCATAGTTCGCATACTTATGAAGGTAGTTGGCTAGGCCAAGCCACTTGCAAAAGTCCTTTTGGTTTTTGGAGCCGGCCAGTCCACAATGACCTTGACCTTAGCTGGATCCGCTCGAAACAATGCTTCGTAATGAAGCACCTTGAAAGGGAATTTCTTCATCGCCGAAGATGCACTTGTCTGCATTAGCATACAGCATATTCGCGCGCATGCACTTTAGCATCGCTCTTGAACGAACGATATGATTGTTCTCATCTGTCCTCCCGTGCCCGACTGTGTACAAAGATGTCGTTGAAGTATGTATGTGCATACACCCGGTGAGGCATGAACAACTGCGTCACAATACAATTACATGTTGCTGGTGCATTTGACGGACCTTGGGGCATCACCAGCCACTACCAGAGCATACCGCTTAAAGTACTCACCGCTGTCAGCGGAATACACTCGCACTCATGAGCAGTTAGTAATTCTCATCGACCAAGTCAAGTGCGCTGTACGCTGTACATCCAATTATGTTGCTCCGGCGAACATCCTTTCCAGGAATCGGGATCTGTGCCGGAATGGTGGCAGCGTATAGCTTGTTGTAAGCGTGAACGATACACTACTTGCCGTTCGGCTTCCGAACACAAAAACGTGGGTGTCGAATGGGGACACTTGCTCTCACGCACCATCTGCCTCGTGGTTCGCATAGAAAAGGCGTTAATGAGGTCACACTATACCTTGGGCAGGGTCATTGGCGTGTTGCGCAGTATTTGATTGCCGTAACCAGGTCAATCTCCTGACGCACAACTCGGTCCTGAGGTAGAACCGTCGGCGGGTCTCTATAGACGTCGAATTGAAATTCCTTTACCAAAGGATATTACGAGTCCGAGGGATCCTTCAGGATCGATAATCCACTTCATGCATTCAGCACCCTCTTAGTGTAGCTTCATCCAGAAGCGAAAACGACTTAATCCCCTCATTTGGTCTTATAATGACCACCTCGGCTAAATTGCCTACCTTCAAGGCACCGCTAAGCATTTCGAAGGCCACCTTGCCCAGCTCAAGAAGAGCATCCACCGCGGGAATTGCCTCGAGAGTGACGTCGCCGTCTTCATCTCCCGCCATACCGTTGACAAGGGTATATGGCTGTACGCTATCGTCTACAGTAGACACACCCTGGCTCAGGATCGACGCACTGCGTCTTGCAGGTATCATACGGCTTCGCCGTCTCCTCTCCATAGCGGCTTTACGTCTCATCGAGACCAGAAGAAACACGCACTCAGCGTCGTCCAGTACCCCACTTCCTGCTCCATCGGATCCTTGGTTTATCAACAACATCCGACAAGAGGTGCTATTTCCACAGTCTTTGTCCAGTGAATAACGTGCCACTCCACGCGCATCAGAAGGGCCTCGCCCAAGATGCCTCGGACCTCGACCGACCATGCCACTTTTGGCATGCAGCAACTGCTTCAAAAGATGAGTATTACCAGTGGTTTATGTGCCAATTTTCAGCAATGCCGGTACCTCGCCTTCGAGGCATCTGCCCTTAACCGACTATGCCACGCATGGCATGCAGCGACTACTCCGAAACGTGAGCAGTGCTCAGTGAATTACGTGCTTCGCCACGTTCAGCCCGTGAGCCACGCTTGAAACTCCTGTTCAGTACACCTTTGGTGTTCGATAGCTCAAAAACTCCAATGTCTAGCACGTTGACCGTCCAGGTCCAGTGCCCGCACCAAAAGCGCTTCTGGTTCATGACTCACCAAAGCTCCATCAGGAGACGTGCGCGTTGCGCCCAAGGTCTCTAACCTCCAATCAATCCATGCGTCATGGTGTTTAAACCATGCCATACCAAGGATGTGGTTATCATTACTTGAATACAAGTCTAAGACTAAACAACGTTCCACGCTACCAGAGTCAAGAAACTCGACACATGTCCCTGTTGCTAAGCAAACGGAGACGATGTCACGCATCAGCGCCTTCAACGCCTCGGCCTACAGCTGATTTATGCCTTTTATCGTGGAGCGTCGAGCATAATTGCTCGGTGCCCTGGAGTCAGTCAGGGTCTTCCATGGCTTTTCAAAGCCCATCACGGTCGCTTCCACGACCAGCAAGCCCGGATTGCATACACGTTCTGTGTTCAAGAGCATGGAGCTCTTTGATACCTCTTCGAGTCTCAACAGAACTCAATGTTTTCCCAGTAGGCCGCTTCGCGCCTATTGGGTGTTGTCGGTTCTTCGAGACAAGCCAGATGACGGGTAAGAAGCGGGACATCGGTTCGGTTAACATTGACGAGCCTTGCGAAGGGTACAACCAGTCCGTAGTTGACGGTGTCGCTACAGACAGAACACAATCGGGTATTTAAACCCTGCTCAGCAGCTCGAAGCCCTTCCTTCTCTTTCTCAGCATAGCTAAGATCCATTGGCTCAGACCCGCTCGACGAACTCTAAGGTGCGCATTCCAACCAAGTCTTGCCGACTTAAAGTTGAATACGGCATTCAATGCCACATTCACTGCTTCTTCTAAAGAAGACGGATGCACACGGAAGACTTCAATTCTGGTCACGCCAGTACGGAAGCCCTCCATTAAGACGGTCACTGTGGCCGCCTCGGGGAGAGGATCGGCTGCCATCCCGGCATGTGAGTTATCAACCCTTGGACAAAGTCCGCCAACTTCATATTGCTCTGTCGGGCGGTAAGGAAATCTGGCTGCACGCAAAAGCTTGAAGGCGGCGAGAACACTCGTAAAGCTGCAGCTTCAGCTCCTTCCAGGAGGATGAAGCCGCTTCACCCGAGGCGCCGCACGTTAGTGCCCATTCTTGCACTTGACCTCCGAGCTTGGAGATAGCTAGCGTTGCTCGCTCTGGAACGTGGCGGATGCCATGGCCATCTCGGCCTCTCCTACCCAGAGCAGGGGATTCTTCCCATCCTAAGGTCTTAATACTCACCATGAGCGGCCTGGGTCGGGAGGAGCCTTCCGTCGTCGACGGTGGCGTTATGGACGCAGTCGGCGCCGGCAGCTTCTGCTGTAGCCGCTCTGGCAGAGGAGTTTTATAGCTCAAAAACGCCCCTAGGCGCGCGATCATCTCTTCAGGTCTTTGCGAAGGAAGGTGTTGCATGCCCGTCAGGCAAAGCAGAGAAATCAGGTTTATAGGCCCATTCTGCATGCCCTAGGCTCAAAAGAAGAATTGTTCTATCCTTACAGAGGATCAGTTGTAACGACTCAGGTGTAGATACTACCAGGTGCAGCGGGGCTGCCGTAGCACTTTGCTTAGAGTAAGCATAGCTAAGGTCGCCGACCTTACGGTTTTACTAGCACCAGTTCGAGTGTAGCAGATCGCAATCCGCCACCTCCAAGAGTACCCAAAGCCTTGACTCAAGTCAAATATACTGTTCCGTTCCAAATTCAAAACTGTATTTCTTTTGTTTGATTTGCGACAGAACCGCCTATATCTAAATCTATAAATTTTCTCAATCATATAGCAGTCCCGCCACGTAGTGGCTTCTTATTGAGGCGTAGCCACACCATTTTGTGTTCACATCACCTTGTGTGACCTACACCCTTTATACCGTGGCACTTGTAATCCGTTACAGGTTCTATTCGCAGTGCCTGCTTCCATACAAAGCACCCTCTGCGCGACTATGGACGAACATGACATCAAATAAGGCGCAATGTGAGCGTCACCGATGCATAAGCATTCCCTGTGGTATGAATTGCTGTTTTCAGTGTATCCGGATTGAATTACTCATCGCAAGTACTCATCACAGCAGCATTTAGAAATATTTATCATTTAGGTCAAGGGTGCCGAACAAGTACGCTGGTCTGCAGTACTATCCTTAATTAGAAGTCGCGTCTGCGCCAAAATCGTGGCAGCATTTAGCAGATTATACACATCTACAATTCAAACTTGCCGTTAGCATAGCTGACACAGAACGTTGGTGCTGAAAGGGGGAATTTATCTTCTCTCATCAACACCGCCCAGTGGCTTGCAAGTAAGAAAACGTCAATGATGTCAAACTCTTCCCTTTAAAGGTTCATTTTCGTCTGTCTCTACCATCATTCCGAACACTACCACAAATTCTTGCCACACTCCCCTTTTCGCGGGCAAAACGCGTTGTTGTTCTCTTGGTGTCACTTCATGATACTTTTTTAATATAGGTAGGAAGGATGCGTAAGATTCGTGAGGGTAGCTTTCTTATTCCTCGCAATCGGTGCCATAGCGGATGAATAAATCAGTTTATCTCCATTACCAACAGCTTTAATTAGTGATCTAACGGTCTTGCAAGTCCTCGACGAAATTCCCTTGATATAGATCCTCCTGTGTTATAAAATCCCAACCATAGATAGTGAGGGGACACTCGAAATTTTTCGGACAACGAAGGTCACTTCGTTTGGGAGTAGATAAAATTCTCGCAACTTACCCCTGGAGCTTTACTGCTCCGCACTTTGAAATGGCACACGGTAGTGATATATCAGTAGTACCGTCCTACTGTCTCATGGATGAATTAAACTTCTTATCACAAGGCCTAGCCCATATACTAATGAGTTTCAGTCGCCCCCAAGCTCCACTGGCATTTGTACAGGAGACAACAGCTCACAGCTGTTGTAACAAGGTTACACGTACCCTGGTATGAAAGAACGGGTCACACCATCTTGTGTGACCACACAATGGAGTCGCTTCACCTTAACAAGAAGCCACTATGTGGCAGACTACCAGTAGTTATGCATATTAATTAGGTTTGACTGTTTTAATTAGGTTTTATTATTTAAACTTAAGGTTTTCGATATAGGCGGCTCTGCCGCAAATAAAACAAAAGAAATACAGTTTCAATTTCGAGCGGGATAGTAAATCTGCCTTGGTTAAGGTTTCATGTACTCTTGGAGGTTGCGGAGTGCGACCCGCTACACTCGTACTGGTTCTAGTATAGAACATAAGGTCGGTGACCTTAGGTTAGCTTTCTTAAGCAAAGAGCGACGGCAGGCCTGCTGCAGCTTCACCGTCTCGTCAATGATAAATTCCGGCGACAACTCTACACAGCTGTTTTTTTCTCGTCTCAAAAAAAATACAATAGGGTATACAATTGCCTTTCTCGAAACCCCCGACTGCTGCTTCTGTCTTCCGAGATCTACTCAGGGCAATACTGTTGCCTTCGATTTTGAATAGTTCTATGTCCTAGACGAAACCTATTGCAGTCTCTTTCTCGCGTTAGATCTTTTGAGCCTCCTGGCAAAAATGAGTACATGACTTGCAAATATCCACCTCGAGAGAATCTGTGTGGCACCAAGCAATTTCGATCAAAAGTCGACCCCTGGATTGTGGTATTCCGGCTCATCGTACCTAAATGAGATCAAAACTCGAATTACGGTCAGGGACTAGAAAAGCTTCCATGCTGCCAAATCTTGCAAACTTCACCTTGAGGTTCGTTATAACCTCTGACCCTATCACCAGGGCTCTCGTGGGACAGTTTCCTTATTTGGCCTCTTGAATACCAACGCGTACTGTCCATAGACGTAATTGCACGACGCTCCTGATTTATCAGGACGGCTTTAAAAAAACCCGAGACGTTGATATCAGCAATCAACAACCCTTGGCTGTGAGCGCCGTTTAAAACCGGGGTTCACCGTACATCGTGGATTTTTTCCCGCGCGGGGATCGTCGGCCACTATCGAAAGCCCTACTCTTTGCACCTCTCAGTCGAGAATGTAAGCGGAATTTACCACATACTTACTAAAAATAATCTTTGTCAGCTAGGGCAAATCACCGCTTGTTGCTCACTACATGCAAGCCTTTGATTTTCTTGAAAGGAGAGAAAAGGTATATTGACCATTATCACGGTAAAAAGCCTTAAACCTTCCCTAAACTGATAAATGTCTATCAATATTGATTTAGAAAAATGAGAAATGTTACAGCTATACAGGGTCTATAGACAATGATAAGCACACACCAGTATGTGGTCCACACAGCATGTCTAATGGTCTGGCCTATTACCACCCTATCAAAAGTGGGTTTACCCACATCTTTTTAAAAATTTCTCTGACTCTGACGACTCGATAATTCGTTATCCACAAGAAATGAAACGTATCGAAGACGAATTGCGCTAACAACGAGCGCAGAGCAAAAACGCAACTCATTCTGAGGGATGTGAAGGCGCCTTCATCACCATTGAACTTGGAAAATGCTCCAGTTTTACGTCGAGTAGCGCTTTCGCACGGTGAGCCAAAAGCTGGTATCAAATGACAAGCTTGGGCACATGATGTTGTTGTGAAGAGTTTATTGACAAGTTCAGCCGTCTACGTGCGTTATCGTGAGATTGATCGTCGTCACGAGTTTCGACGTGGTGATCCCACCTTAAAGTCTGACGAACTCTTTAGTCGAATGATAGCTCAAAGCGCGTATTTTTGCGTCATTGTGCCGATCACACGAACTGGAGGAGAACAACGAATTCTCATGTACGCACTATACATCCACCATTCTGAATTTTCTCCAGACAATCTACTCTCAATTTTGATCTTGGGTTCGTGCAATTAAATTAGATCCATAGATATGCACCGTTTTTAAAATACGAATACCGCTGCAGACTTGTCAAAGGTACGCGATATGCGCGTTGGGTTCCTCATTTAACAGTGCTGAATCGGGTTCACTCCGATATAGAGGATGCTCGCGAGGGATAGAGAGGGAAGAGGAAGGGACAGATCATCGAATCGGAGTCCGACTTTGGGCCCGCATCAAATGCGAGAACGATGTCGGGACAGTCACGAAGGATTCGACTACAAGGCTCCCACGTGTTCTCGTTTGCTGAAAAAACTATGACTAAGGTGGAGAAACGCTTTTCGCTGGTGAGTCGGCAGATGAACGAGGTGATCGAAATTTGCCCCATTACATCATCAATTAAAATTGAAAAATAATATATAATTAAAATTTAACTGATAACAATAATAATTTAATATTGGGTGTCCAAGGCGCGACACTGCGTGATGGATACTCGATGGGACGTTTGCGAGGTGCGCGATCTCGCATGGCATCATGACCCCCCCCGAAAATGCAAAGGAAAATCGGATCCGGTGATTGATGAGAGCTCTGCAAGTTTTCCCTCCTGCTGCGGCTGCTACCGTCGATGATTCGGAACCTTCTGCCAAGCGACCTCGCTCATTTCGGGTAGATATGCTTCCATTAGTATTAACAAACACAATTTGCAGTCTTTTGCTCGTCCATATCATGCGAATGACTTCTTATCTGGTGACCGGCTCTAGCCAGATCAGCAGCCATCTGCTTCTCGTCGACGTTCCGACTCTTACGACCGTTTTTTTCGATCTGAAGCTCCAAAATGCTCTTGTTATTTTGATGTGATGCTGAGGCGACGACGCCATGGGGTTTACCTTTGACCCCCGCCCCCAAGCTTTTGAAGCCATATTCGTATGACCCTGCGATGCATCCAAGCTGGAAATGGCGTTGTCAAGGTAATAGAACTTGAGGTATGTCCCTAGCCAGCTTGGCAAGTCGATAGTGTAAGTAGTTCCATGGCATGGCACTATTCAGATTGAGCGATGAAGCAAGGTAAAAGCTTCGAGCTTTCCAAGCTTACCACCGCATATTCTGATAGGTTCTTAGTAAAAATTCCTCAGCTGTAGAAGATTTTTTGCTATGATGACCTAGCTAGCCGTATTCCTTTTGTGAATCTTATGCGTTGACCATCGCATCTCGCACACGTGTGATCACATTCACACGACTCATAATAAAGAAGTCAATGGTGCCCTTGAAGTTGCGCTTCACATTCGTGTCACTGACTGTATCGAAATGAGGACAACGATCGGCCGAGCTCTTCCCACACTTTAACCAGAGCCACAACCCATCGCACAAAGCGTTAAGAGCGGATGTTAAATATAATTCATGATAAATGGCGTATCTCAGTGGATTACTGAACTGAATTGTTCATAGCAATTTGACCAACTGTAACAACAAACCCCATTCTGCGATAATCTTCGTACAGAAGCTTTTTCACACATCACCGACCCCTCGATTGGCACACTCTGTTTGCCCATCGGTCACTGATTGTACCGCTGTGGACATATCCGAGCGAGTGCCAATATTCGAAGCACTTCTATCAGAAAGCCGCTCGTGAATCATAAATCACGATGAGAGACGATGCCATCCGGCATTCTGTGCTTGCGGAAAACGTGATCAACGAAAACGCTAGCAAAAATTTGGCGTCGACGGAATCGCGCATGGATAAATGCAGACCACCTAGCTGAGTCCGTCGACGAAGACGAGCAATTCATTGTTCAGCATTCTCAGGGAAACCGACGATAAAGTCAAGACGGATTGAACAGTAACAGTCAATAGAAACCGGAGGACTCTGATGTGTGCCGTGCGGTTTTTACGCGCTGATGGGCATCGCATGTCTCCACGTGTCGTGCAGCCCACTAATTCATGGGACCACCAATATTGGGCATGAGAGATCGGTAAATCTTACAGCCAAAGAAAACGGCCATCGGCGTATCGTGCGCCTCGTACACTATTCTTCAAATCATCGTTGTGGGGACCCACAATCCGTGGCTTGTCGCCACATTTAACTTGATAGTGAAGGAGACTATCCTTTATGCATAAAGATACATCCGTGATTTCAAGTGACACAGAAATATTTCATGGAGTTACATATCACTCAGTTAAAGTGCTTTGATAATCAGATTACACTGGTCAGCCTCAACATACGCTCGACAAATCATTTTGCATACATCGTCTTCGAAATAGCAAATATGAGCTTGCTCATTATCAAGACAACGTGACAGTGCTTCAGCCAGCTCTTTCAGTTTTCCCTGGTTTATACGCTGCCATGAAGTTGTATACTGCGAAGAATGACAAACAGACATCTGTTGTGACAAGTGAGGAGACTGGACTGTGTATCGCGAGCTTGTATGGTTCGTGAAGAGGACAAACGCAGTTGAACCAAGAGGTGAACACAAACTTCACCGAAGCATACTTCAGTGCCAGAATTTTTTATTGTAGACAGGGCAATATTTTTCTGCTGTCGTGATTAAAACGACACGACACGATCGTATGCTACTGAGTCCTTTTGCAATAGCTCACAACCGATTGCAAACTCAGAAGCGTCACACATCAAGATGAACGGCTTCGTATCGTCTGGTAAAGGAGGTATCGGCTCTTCCATCAATCTGTTCATGATTAGAATGAATGCTTCCTCACAAGTGTATGACCACTCACATGGTATGTCCTTCTTCAGCAAGTTTGATAGCGGGCGGACAATTTCCGCATATAAATGCAAAAAACAATGCAGATATATAGATAAACTAATCTAATTCCTTAGATGCTTTCTTTTTCGTGGCATCGGACACTCCTCGATTGCTTTCACCTGCCATTGATTGCACGAACACCATATTTCTCAACATAACAACCGAGGACCAGTACTCTATTGGCACCGGAAATACACTTTGCAAGTCTCGCTTGCAATGAATGTTCACGCATACTTTCTAGCACCACACGGGAGTGCTCCCGGTGCATTTCTTCGGCAGATCTGTCATCTTCGTCTTTCGAATGAACAAAAATAATGTCAATATATGTATTCGCGAAGCATCATAGTGATCGAAACAGATGGAAGACCAATCGATTGAACGTTGTTGGGGCTATGAAATGTCCTTGCTATATCTCGAACTAGTCCCATAATATACTGCACGGTGTATTAATAGCCGTTAAAAGGACGTCCTCTTCACTCATCAAGATTTGCCAACACTCATCAACGAAATCAAGTTAACTAAACTATTTACTACCGGACATTCGGTGGATGATGATATCGATATGCGAAATCGGCGTCTGAGCATTTGACTTGTTATACACGCGAGCAATACGCCATTTACCATTTGGTTTGTGCACACAAAACATCGCGCACTCTGTGGGGACTTGCTTTCTCTCACCAAAGCAGCAGCTTGCTTTTGAGCAAAAAATTCATCGATATGCTCGCTATTTTTTCTCACGTAGCCACTGTCGAAGCACTGCTTGCTTTGAGCTAGGTTCACGATCAAATTCGTGTCGAACCTCACGTTCAGATAGAACATCAGGAGGTGGGTTCGCACTAAGGACGTCATCCTTGTATTCCATAACGAATGAAGAATAAGGATCTATTGGATCCTACAATATTGCAGATCCTATGCATGATTTCACATGATGTCGGAGTTCTTTGAGAGCTAAATCATCCATATATTGATGACGCTGAATCGGCTTCCGACTGTAGCAACACGACTTCCGCAATACAATAACACTTGATGTCGTGTAGGAAGTCAACGTAAGTGACTTCCTCAAGCCTCACCTGCTCTTCCATTGTCATCAAAAAACCAAAAGAACTTCTGTTCAGGCAACTACACAGTCAGTCGTTGCATACACAATACGTGGACCAGCATGGTCGCATGCTACAGTTCCATAATGGGAAGAAGTACGCTGGAACAACTCATTCGAGGGCCCAACTGCATCCAACCGCATCTAACGTGGGAGTATCAGTACCGCGATCAACCTATTGCGTTGACTTCTTCACATTCGTATGCATGACCACACAATGGGTGGGAGCATCCTCTTTGTAGTCAATCATAACCACTGGCTCACAATCCGACTCGACCACTAAGTATTAGCGTATTTGACCGGGGTCGATTTCTTCTTCTTATCAGTACACACATGTCGACAACATTCATCGCTCTTGAGAAGGACAATAAAACCAATCTCACTTTCGAAATACATTCCTTCGGGCAAATCGCCGTGCCCACCAACATTTATTAGTTTTAAGTGGTCAGTCTAGGCACTTAGCCTGTTGATCACCTCCCTTAACGACCACCGCACCAGTCGCCAACTTCACTGAGATAAAGTCATTGCTCATAACCAGTACATCCAAAAACACTGAATCGTTTTCAGCATCACTTTGCTTCCGCGCATTGTTACGCGTCGTGCCAGAATCAATCAAGACTCCTAACGAGAGATCGTTATTCCTCCCACTCGCTGTGACTACGAGGAGACCACTTCGACTCGTGTCGTTAAAGAAGGACGACGATCCTTTCAGGGCTAAAACCTCGCGAGTGATCCTACCATCACATCCACAAGAGTTTATAACCTCCCCAGTAACCCGCCCTGCATCCACCGGGTACCGGCATTTTCCGAATGCCTCGTGCTATTGGTACCATGCGACGAGAACCGTGGTATTGAGAGTTTTCTCTCCCACGTGGACAATCTTGGCGGATGGGACCAAATTGTTGACATCCATAACCGCGAACTTGCTGCCTCCGAACAGTTACCGCATTTAAATCCATTAGTTCTGAATTTCCAGTAGTAGGAGACACTGCTTCCATCTGACTGACCGATCAACCACGTGCTTGGCGTTTTCAATTGTCATCACGCAATACAATCCTCTCAGAGACCTCGGACTCTGGCGGAAGACTTCAGTCTTAGAAAGACCTAAAGTGAGTCCTTGAAAAAAGCAGCGACCATCACTGCCTCTGGATGTGGTCTTCTTGCTATACTGGCACGAAGCCCACGGAGCTTCTGTAAAAGGTCGTACTATATGCTGTTGTGTTGACGGCATGACAAAAACACTGATCGTTGTCTAAATGCCACATTTGCCGGAAGGAACATCGATTTTCACGGTTTTCTTCAACTCTTGCCATGTGGCAAAGTAGCTAAGGTGGCTGGCTTCCCATGGAATCACCTAAATCTTTGCATGGCCATCTAAATGCGAAATGGCGAATACAACTTGACTACGGTCATGATGACTTAGTACCATCGCGATAGCGATGTCCATTTCTCCCCGTCAATACGCAGGATTTTCATCTTCGTTTCCGTAGGAGCTTTTACCTTGATTTTCGTGGAACTTTCATTGCGTACCGATGGTGCTACCACTACTTGTGGTGGAAGTGATGGAACTGGCGTCGGTACGTTCTGCGTAAAATTCAAATAAACCTTGCTTATATGCAGTAACATTTATTAAGCGTTGAGTTGTCACTCTCCGATCAAAACTCGCAACGTCACCACACACTCCCATTACTGATGTGTTAGGGGCAAATATTCCTCTATGTTGATCTGAAAGAGACCACTGCCTGTGGTTTCCTCATTATCCATGGATAAATTCATCGAAGAAGCCAGCGTTAGAATGACAACGAGTGCTCCAAGTGTGACGAGAAGTGCTCATCCGTGTACACACACTAACCGAGAGAGACTTGAATCAGTTGATACGCTTTACCGCGTATTGCTCACTTTCTGCGAGCCATTAATATACTTGTAAGATAAAAAAGGTAAAGTGGAATTTATTATGACCAATAAGCCTTAAGACTTCCCTAAGCTCATTAGTGCCCCCACTTTTGATATAACAGAATTGGGCATATACAACTATACAGAATATATGGTTAATAAAAACCACACACAAGTCTGTGACTCACACAACATGTGTAATGGGTTTGTGTAAAAGGGAGCTGCTCACTACAGTACCGCAAACACAACACACACGCTTTTGCGACGAAAAAGAGATTCCTGACGTAGAAGGAGAAGGACATCCCCGACTTGGACGAAAAAAAAACCTAACACCTTAAAGGTAAATTTGCAACTGAATTAAAATGAGTTAATGGTTCCCGAAAGGCTGGAACTTCAACTTTTGTTAAATTTATCCAGTAGAAAGGACCTGCTAACGCCACCCACTTTGAAAGACATAGACACATCGATCTCGTCACCAGTACAGATCCCCAAGAATGAAACAGCATTCTGTATCACAGAGAATGTTCGTGACTATATAAGATGTCACGTATGCATTTGAAAACAACATTCTGTAATATTCTATTTAATCAGTTTCCATAATACTAGCAAGCGATTCTCGTAGATGCGGACGACGTCGGAGGCATCAAACTCTAGGGCCTGACGAGGTTCCCACGTATCCGAGTCTGACGGATAACCGCATCACCGAAATGTATAAGCGTTGATGGTTCAACTTCCTTTTTCTATGATGACGAGTTAATCGATCTCCTTGATCAACGAAAGTTTTAACGACATAACGACGATGACCATGAGCGAAGATGGGGATAAACGTAAAAACGATTTAGTGGCTGTGGAAGTGGAAGAGCGCCCATCACAGGCAAATTTAGGCATTTCAGCAGCGATGCTCGAGGCATGAAGATCGCTGCGAGGCCTTTTGAACCTGTTGCAGAACTAGACTCAAAGCTCGATGTCCTGACTGATGGTTCCGCCCAACGTTCGGCTTTGGAGAGTCCCGTTTTGAACCAAGGGTAAACAGGTTCATGATGATATTGTTTGAATCCGGAAGGACAAAAACTTTTGTGAGATAGCTCACGAACACCTGTTGCGCTATGTTAAAGATTCACGCTTCGGTCTCGAGGAGTTCCGTAGTGAACATCTTTCTAGCCTTTGAGCGCTGGAATCAGTAAAGAAACAGTTCTTCGATGTCCTTGAACGCTTGTACGCCGAGAGAATATCCGGTGTGAAGAGTCGATTGATCTCCGCGATCAAATGGAGGAACTTCATAATCAGCTCGACTATTCATCAAACTTATAGTAGGATTGGCAGATCCACTTGGAAGGTACGACTTTAGCCTAACCGCATAAAATGTATGATGTAGGAGCATGCGTATAGGGAAGGCTGATGTATACGCATTACCACTGCATTTCAACACAATGCACTGTCCAAACAATCTTGGCAAAAAATCAGCTTTCCAAGTTGAGCACGGCATGTTCAGGAAGATTAATCGTGCTGAGTAGTAAAAGGTCATTGACCTCACACACTTAGTTAGTCTTCTTTTTGCTCTACTTTGTTGTGCTTTTTTCAGATCCTGAGCTTTTGCAATTGTATCTCAAACGAACCACACAACGGCTTGTCTCTTCGCAATAATGTCATCGAGGTGCTGTTCCTCACGACCTGTCATGTCGTCTAGCTGTCTCAATGAGTCAAAATTTGCTTTGAACTCTGTGACAGCATTGAGTTCTAACTGTGACTTTATAGCCATTGTTCCTCCTCCACTGAAGGTAGAGACTTCGCCCACTATGGAAGCACGTACTCCAGGATGAATACCATAGTTCACATAAATTAGCGAATGACCTGTCGAGACATGCGTGGAGTTGTTCAACGCAAACTCTGTAAGGGGAAACAACATCCCACTCTTTAAACGACGTAGCGTAACTACGCAGTACGTACTCCAGGACTCATTTCACAAGCTCTGTTTGACCATCCAATTCACGGTGTGCCGCTGTTGACATGGACAATTTGGTGCCCAATAGCCAAACTCTGCACGCCAAAGTTTGGGACTTGAAACGGGTGTCACGACTAAACACGATCTCAACAAAACGTTTATGCAGATGAAAAGCAAGCGTCTACAAAAATACATCAGCTGTCTCCCGGCAAAGATCTTATCCAAAACAAGTGCAAGATGATCCAGCTTGCTGAACCCCTATTAACACCTGTGTCCGTGTGTGTCACGAGGTAAGCAAAATATGATGTCCATACTCACAGACTTTTAGCTGTCATTTGGTACTGCCGACGACAGAAGTTGGGCCTGATTGAAGCCCGAAGGATTCACTCTCTGGCTGCTCTCACTAGTCCTCACATACTTACGCACCCACTTATACATGCCAACAGTAATCCGGAAAAAGTGACTCACGTATTTTTGCGGCCAAGATGGCCAGCCGAAGAGCTGTCATGGTTTTCACATTAGAGAGGATGGCGCAAACCATCGTCACCAGGATTAACTACCCTTGTTGTATCCCCGAGCTCAGCCGCTTGTTCATAATTCAATGTGTACCCCAAGACCGTAACTTGTGCCAGATGGAAGACCTTGCAGTGCTTTGTCGGAAGGGTCTTTAAAATAACTCAGCAAGTCCTGACACGTCTCATCAGACTTGTATCCTTCGAGACTTTCTTAACGCACTGTATTCGTTGCTTGCACTCTAATCGCTCAAACATAATCGCATTGTCGACATGACTCGCGCATGTGTCTGCTCCCGAACTTTGGACAATACTTTGAACGTCTTGATAACCCATCAGCTAAGATGTATGTCTAGCCTGGTTTGGAATGTACAACAAAGTTGTTTTTTGCAAAGCTGAATACCATCAAGCCATTTTCTGCAATAAATGATGAATCTTTACTGCCGTACGCTACAAGGCATGATCGGCATAGAACGCAAAATGCCTCTTCCAGCAAGTACACACGGAACTTAACAAAAGCATCTAATTGCTGGAAGTGCTTTGTCGTGAACTAAATAGCTGCATTTCGCGGACCGGAGTTATCGCGAATGATATGAGATAACTCGCTCTCGACCATCACCATCGTGTTGCACTAACGCACAAGCGATGGCATAATCACTTACATCGCAGACCACATGAAAAGGCTTATCGATGATTGCAATCGCAACGTCAGGAGTTTTCCTCTATGTCTTTTTTACTTCGGCAAATCCCGCCTGGTGATCGTTTGAGCTATTTCACTCAGCGCTCTGCTTTTAAGGAGTCGTTAGGGGTTGCACCACCGCTGCATAATTGCGCGTGTATTTGAGCCAATACTTGGAAAAGCCCAAACATTGTCTCAGCTGTTTCACATTGTTTGGCTCAGGCCAAACAATATTAGCTTTGCCTTCCGCTGGATTTACACGAACGCCATTCTTGCCCATAAAGCAGCCAAGAACGGGTTTCTAAGAAGACACAATTTTTTAGATTAGCGTTGAGTTTAATCTCTCGCATAGCTTGGAAGACCTGATAAAAAAATTAAGATGAACATCGACATCGGAACATCTCATCCGTTTTCTTAATATGAACGAATATATCGTCAAAGTTACTCGGTGCAAAGTCTGTCAATGGACGAAGAAGATTGATTTGTGACCAGTCAGTAAAGAGTCGCGGGAGCGTTCTTCAAATCTTGTAGAATCACTAGCCATTCCCACAGCAATCTCTGGGGGTACTGACAGTAGTTCGTTACGACCTACACTCATATGCACAGCGTGCTCGGTATTTATTACCGAGCATTGTCGACGAGCCAATTGACGCTTCAACACAAGTTGTAACGTTCGTGCGGACTTGAATAATGATCAAATCCGAAATCATTTTTTCCATGAGTATCCCAAGACGCTGGAAAATGCAATAAACCGTGCAATGCAAGAAGTTTCCAGCATCAAGCAAACTAAGTATAATGGCTTCGCACCGAGGCATAACGTGCCAGTTGACCGGTTCATGTGACGGTCCAGAGCCAAAGCACACCTGGAAATGAGTATCATCGCAGCGATGGAAAGTGTTCCATTTTGGAAAGCTGGGTAATAATGTCCTGAACTCCAGAGTGTGTTTTGCGATTCGGCAACAGATACAGAGTGCTCGTTCAGATAACCGCGGGCGTTATAAAGATCGTCGGTCTGATTGCTTCCAGGGGTAAGAAATGAGAACGACCAGTAGGGGCAGAGCTGCCTACTGTTCCCGAGATGAATACTGTGGATGCTGTGGATACACAGAACTCGGCCCTCGACGCGCATGATAAACATGCAGTTTTCACTATGAGTGATGGATGTGTCAGGCAAAGTGTAACTATGATTGTCCAAAAAAGTCTTTGTAAATTGTTTTGAGAAACCCTTACGAGCTTTGATTGCGCTGGTGCGTCAAACAACCATGTTCGAGCGGACGTTATAACTGGGCATGCTGTCAGCCTGTCCGATTGAAAGAAGAAGTAAAGTAAGTCGTTCGCTTGACAATAATGGTTGATGATTTCCGACTTTTAGACGAGTTTTTTTCTACCTGACCTCGATGACAAGTTTGATATCGTCTTAGGAATGCCATGATTGAAGCGTTATCAACCTAGCATTGACTGGAAGAATATAAAGATCGTCATCAACGTCGTGCAGCGCTAAATCGAACTGCAGAACGACGAACGAAACGATATGGGCATATGCATCTTTTGAAGAAGTTCCAGATATTTCAAGTTGTATTGTGGTGCGTGATGGCCCTCATGATCACAGGACAAGCCCACGAAAACGAAAGTAAAGACACCAACTGGAGGCGGAGCAGTCTGGCACGAGAAAAAGACTGTCTCCTTTTCAAGCAACATGGAAGTCAAAGCCGATGTTACTATAGAGAATAGTGGGAACAGAGACAAGAAACCATTCCGAGAGAAGACTAAGAAGGCCTTTACGAAGGGTTTCCCGTCAAGTATTTTTCGTACCTCTGATTTAGCTACAAGCTGTATCATGAAGGTAGTGTTCAAAAACAAGACACTTCAAGCGAGTTGATAAATGTTATGGCCTACAATGAAGAAGGTGACGTCGATATATCCGTCACGTGAAGATTCAAAATTGTCCAAAATCAGTCAAAGACTTGTTTACCTATTCGTTGATAAGCGAGAAGATGCTAAAGCGTAGCTTAACGATAGGCAAAATTTCGCAAACATGTGCGATCGTCGAAGAAGATACTGACGATGATATGAAAACTTCGGAAGTATCTGATGAGAAAACACGGAAGGAAAAGTTTGATGAGCAGTCGTGGGACGCTATAAACTCGAACCCACCGCGTATGTCAAGAAATACGTTGAAATATTCCCAGACGAGGTGTCGGACGAATTGCCTTCTGACTGATGCATTTGTCATTTGATTGACATTTTTCCTGGTACGTAGCTTTGTGTCACACGGCAGTGGTCGTTGCCAAAAAAAGAAGTCATTGCAATGAAGCTCATGTGCATGAAAGTAAGTCTGCGCATTGAGGTCCGATCCTCTGTGTGAGGAAAGCCATACGTGGTTGGCGCTTTGCTTCCGCTTTCGATAAATTGATCGATGCGACCATACATTCCCAGCTCCGGTTCCACGCAAGTATATGCTTCTTAGTAAAATGGAATGGCAGTACTATTTTCAGTACGATCGATCTGAAGGATGGTTTCTACCAGATACGAATGCGCGACGATGGAACACCACTAACAAAAACTCGGCACGTGCACGGAACCCACTCTGTGATGGTTCAAAAGCCTTCGTTAGCTCGACTTTGAAGTGTTCGTAGCTAGGAAAGCAATTCAGATCGGCTAAACGCTTCCCATACGCCCAAACCATTGCAAGACTCATTAGGATGGATATAGCGAACAACACTTGCTGCAAGGGGTCTCGTAGCTTGATTGTAGTGATTGCTACATCCTCTCGACAAACAATCGTGAGAGAGGCTCCTTCTCTTCATCACGATGCAAAGACACATTCAATATAAAGGCATCGTTCTATACGAAGACAATGAGGCAACGACCTGCTTCCGAGATTCCGTTATCTCATGATACATGAATCTAATGGCTACGTTCCCCTGGCCATTCGGAGAAGACGACTGCAGTAACATGACAGCTGCAGCTCCTCCGATATCTTCTCGCGTCCGCTCGAGTGCCATTCTCATGTGATGACAAATGAGGAAACATCTAATATGTCAACACCTCAGTTTGCAGAACTGATGGACCGATAGATACCCGAACTCCTTCCGCGTCGCTCGGACAAGGACAGGAGTATGGCTTGGACTGGAATGCGCGACGTGCTCAACAGCCCGCTCGTCAAAACAAAACCGAGTGTCGTTAGACCGCTCGAAGTGCTACCAGGCGTAAGAACGTGCTGCTCACAATCAGTCCCTCGAACATAACACACACGCTTGTGTGACGAGGAAGCGAATCCAAACGTGGACGGAGAAGGGCGGTTCCAACTTGAAGAGGAGGAAAACGACTAAATACCTTAAGGTGAGTTTGCAACTGAATTAAAAATGAGTTATGGTTCCTAGCTACATGAAAAATACCCAAGGGCTCTAAGAGGTACCGGAATAAACATCATGGGTGCTGAGGTTTAAGATCAGATTCAACTGATACAAGATCTTCAGTGTACGGAGAATTCAACACTCGAGGAAAGCATCTATAAGAAATGAATGGATATCGCCACTCACTTCTAGACACGACGGTTTCGTCAACATTACAGATCCTGAAGTAGGAGCCAGCATCCTGTATCATACAGAATAGTTGTGACTCCATGTAAGAAATCACGTTTACATTTAGGAACACCATACCGTAATATTTTTTATAGATTCCCACAATGCATACATAAGGTTCATAAATGACCCTTCATGTAGTGGCTAAGTGTATCCCAATACACGACGGGCTGATAGAAATTTGAGCATACAACTTCCTCAAAATCTGGCGGTGCAAATATCCGTGGTATCTTCGCGACACAGTTTTCATTTTCAAGAAAAATCTAAGTACAGTACCTTAGTGATCATTCTCGCACACATCCTTCGAGCTTGAGGGTGTCTAACGGGTGTGCTTTTTTGACTAAATAATAATTTTATGACCATGTCATTCTCTATCAGACGGCGAAACTTAGATTTATATGTCACTGCTCTGGGATCTACATTTCAGCTTTACATTTGAGCCATTTTTGCTTCCACTGTCGACCGGTTCAGAGGATTCTGGAGGTGTCTTACGAGATCAATCTAGGAGCTGGTAAGCCCTAAAAGGCGAGCGATTAGCAGTGTTGGATCATGGGCCACCAGACATCTACTTTCTTCGGGACTTACGACATGCTCGCGTCGATCGTGTCTACCTGTCGTAATTACACTTCATTCGACACCTCGTAGTCCATCCTTACAGGGATTTCTCTATCAAGACACAGCTGTCGGATTGACGACACATGCTAAAAATTTGTCTTGTCCTTTGCAGACAGAATTGTTTGACCAAATGAAGCTGCTTAAGATCGCACAGAGAATGGTTTCATACGCTTCACTCGGGAGCGGAGCTGAGAGTATCTCAAGTAGATAAATACCTTTTTTTGCTCTTATGTAATCTCAAGAGCGACACATATAGGCTGAATTGGGCTAACACTTACTATAAGTGTCCACCGCCGCTTTTAGCAATTTCCACACTCGAGCAAACCGCACAATCTTTAAACTAGAATAGAAGGAGTCAGCGAAGGTGAGTCTAAATATAAGTTTGTGTGTGTACCGCCGTGATGGCGTGGTCGATACACCGTCTGTTTGACTATTTCAATAAAACTATACAAACTAGAGTAACAGTCAAGTGTTATCTTTTTAGAGTTCAATCGTTTTGGCTCAAATTCATAGTAAGTATAGACCCTGTTACAAATGACTACCTCGCGTCCTTTGGTTGGCGAAAAAGATATCAGAATTTTTATGTTTAACATCTAATTAGCTAACCCTTCTTAGTCCACGTTGTAATTTAACATCATTTAAAAAGCATATTTTGATGCGATAATCTAGACAACAGTTTTGTAAATTGGCTAAAGCAAATTTTTGCGTTGTAGCCATGACGTATCTGACAATTTACAATGGTACGCAATGAGCGAGATATCCAATGGCGTGCTTATTCTGGAGATTAGTATAACTTTGTGTGCACCTGTAAGCTGGATCGTTGCATTAGTGCTATGCTACCTAATGCATGTAAGAAATTTTATTTTATCGTATAGCATAGTAATCGAGCTGTAGAAACGTAGAAAGATGCTACAACTCGAACTCCACACACCCCTTACTTTTAAGATACTAGAAAAATAGACTCGTTGCTAGATTCTGACTGAATTGAAATTGTTCATCGCAAAGCTTAACGCAGTAATGTTCTAAAAAGAAAAATAGGAATGTTTATTCCAATATTACATCGTGTAAAGTGTTGGCAGTGCATCCAAAAGGGGCATTCCAATGGAGAAGTCCTATACTTTGAAACACTTCAAGTCCTATCAAACTCAATATTCTATTATCTTTTGGCTGTAGTGAGTCAACCTCGAATCATTTACGTGATCATGTGAGCTGAATCCATAATTTCGTGCGGCAATCAACCCTGCTACATTAATTCAGTTTTCAAGTCTTTGCCAGTCACCGACATCAACTCAGTCCTCACTTGCAGTCACTAACGTCCATGTCGAACCTTTCATTCATTTTCGCTGTGATCATGACTCTACTCGGCAATACAACACTAGCTGATGTCAACATGGGAGCTAGTTCACAACTTTCGCTGCAACTCCTGCCAATTATTGGTGACGCCCTTTACGAAGACATTGATTTGTCAGTTTCGACTGCCAATCTTCCAAACAACGTCAACAACATCACAAACGCTGGAAATTTCTCGCGGAATTTGCAAGCAGTGAGCTCATCCGACGGGATTCAGGCAGACCTGCTCAAGGCAGTGAACAGGGAACGTGCTGCTTATAAACTCCCCCCATTGTGTCTAAACATAAAGCTGAAGGAAGCTGCCCAAGGCCATTCGAACGATATGGCATTTAAAAATTACATGAGCCATCAGGGTTCTGATGGTTCGACAATGTCGCAGCGGCTCCAAGAGAAACATTATGACAGCACAGCGGCCGGAGAGAACGTTGCTGCTGGCCATAATTCGGTTGATAAGGTGATGGAAGCATGGATGAACTCGCCAGGCCACCGAGCTAACATTTTACGTGAGAAATTCACCATGTTTGGCTGTGGTTACGCGTACGATTCAAACTCTATGTACAAAATCTACTGGACGCAGAATTTTGGTAAAAGCCAAACGGAGAAATGTTCGTAAGTAAAATGGGAGGCAGAAGAATTTTGCACTTCACTTTTAGATATGGCCTGGGTCTTCGTGTGCGCTGGGTAATAAATTGACCACTTTTAATACACTTTCCATTCTCATGCGCTTCCTAGCAATTTCCTTTTAGTTAATATCTAAGAAATCTGCAATAGCTTCCACACAAGCGACAAATGACTTTCGTCCTCGACGCAGCGGCCTCGTCATCATGGTCGTTAGAGTCCAATAGAAAGAACGGTGTCGTGCCACCTGAAGTGTCAAACTCGGAAGCTGAAGCCCCGCAGCCCATACACTTCCAAACTTCCATAGCCGAAATGCACCGGAACGAAAGAAAACATCTTTCTAAAATATGCCGAGATGCACAGAGAATCTCGAGTTCGCCAAAAGGTACACTCTTTTGGCAGATAAAACACGTTTCTCGTGACGGTGGTATAGGCACAGCTGGTTTGATTTCATCAGCTGTCTGTTCGTTTGCTTTTGCCTTCACATACGCAATCCATACAGCAGCGTGATCGGGTGAGTCCAATTGAGTATAAATTTGCGTCACAAGAGTCTCATGACAGGACGTCAACGGATCTTGCACACTAAGAAAATCAGCCATTATCAAAGCACTGATAATTTCCGGTGGCGAGCCATTGAGGTGGTCACTGAGTACCTTATTTTTCTTCGTAGCCGCGGCCACAAGGGCAGTCAAACATCGCGTAGCCCAGTATACACCTAGTGTTCGTCGAAGCTTCACTAGCGCTAAGTTGTGGGCAGCTACTAAATGATCAGCCGGTGTGACTGCACTGCGCAACAATACCGATGCTTGGAGATAAAGTGGGATAGGAAGGCACATATTCTGTTTAGCAGTCGAAGTAGATTCGTCGTATATCTTTTCAAGTTCTTGGCAGAGATGAAGATAGATCGGCTGAGGCGCGAGCACATTACTGTTGTCGGTGTCATTTGTGAACTTGTTGAGTACACTGGGAATATCCAAGCTTGAAGAGCCGTTGCATGACATAATGGCTGCATTATCGTTGTAGCAAAGCCAAGCAACATCCATAAAATTGCTCACAGATTGACTCTCATTAAGAATGCGGCACACCATCTCTATCATTTGATCGCAGTTTTTTACCCATGGCAACGGAATGTACTCTAGTGAGCTTGAAACTCGACTATAAGAAACGTCAGCCTGAGATTTACGGTTCGGGCGAGAAGCAGGAGGCACTACAAACAAGCATGCCAACAGTGCAGAACTTGGTGACAGGGCCAGACCAAACACCGGATATTTACCCGAATTTGCCGCAGTAGTCGTCGTAGTACATCCCGAATCTTCTATTTCTGACTTGGGCGGGACGGCGTCACTTGAGTACACCAATTGACCTGTTTTACTCCATACTTTAATCGTGCCATCCACAGCAGCTGAGGTAATGGCGTCCCCAAAATAATCTATGTCAAGACCAGTTATATTGCCTTCGTGAGCATTCCACTTGACATTTGGCTGCGTCTGTTTCTTTTTTTTCAGATTCCACACAGAGATTGTCGATCCCGATGCAACAATCAAGTCATTAGTGGGACTATCTGAAAATGTCCAGTGACTGCCCATGCACAATCCATAAATTGGCTGAGAAGAAGGAGCCACGATGACGCGTTCTATCGTCAATTCTTGTGGTGAATCATTTGGCACATTTTCCGTAACTGGAACTTTCACAATCAACACACTTCCTTCTGACGTTCCTAGCGCTAATCCAAGCTCTTTTTGCGTTTTAAACGCGGTTCCGTATTGATGCATTTTCTGCCAAGCACTTGTTGATACCCAACCGTACTTGTCCGTATCAATCCACGCAATCGGAGCTGTTGAAAGAAATGGTTCCGATTCGTGGTCCTCTACAAATGAGCGATACATGTATGCCCAGATAGTACTCACTTTTCGTCCTGACAGCGCGATTAGCGACGTAGTAACTTGCTTATCCACAGTCACCATGAATGGTGACCATGCCATGGTCAGGGTCGACAATAAAGCGCATTGATGCGTATACTCAGCTATAGAATTTACAGCAACAGAACCAACCGTATCGTCCATTTTCCGTGTTCTAATCTTTTTGTCTCCTCGTGGTGTTGCCATTGCTGTACTTGGTGGTATGGTAGTAGAACGATTATCATGGGATGGTCCCAAACGGAAGCAATGGCGTTGAAAAAATGTAAATAAGTTTTCGGAGAGAACAGCAACTTCGCTCCAGTTCATGTGGAAGCTCGATGGAAAGTGCAGACTCAGCCTAGACGACGCTGTGAGTGCTAATAAGGCACATGAATTATTTGGTGCGGAACCTCGAGGTCCCCATTCGGCGGCAATGAAAGCAGCTCCAGCGTTTTTGGACAGAGACAGCTCCTTGGGGTTGTGTTGGTGACGATCGCTCTCGTTTAGTAGAAGATATGTGGTACTGAGTTGTGGCAGTCCAGCGTCGAGCGACTTGATCACTCGAGGTATCGCAACCGGGACATGCTCATTGATTGGAGTTTTCGGTAAAAATACAAAGTCTTTCGAGACGGCAGGACCATAAGGCTGATACATTTCGAGTTCGCGACTGCGGAAAGTGGCGACGAGGATGCTTGAGTCAGATACGACAGCAAGTCGACCGTCCTCGGACCATGCTGCTCCTCCAGGGATTAAAGGAGTTCCAGGTATTCGCTCGCGAGACTCGACATCCGTTGGTAGCGGTTTTACTGCTGGCACTTCTTGATCAATGGTCATCGATAAAATGTGACGTGTGACAAAAATTCAAGTGATGTACAATATAACATGTGTTATTCACGATTTCTGTGATCATATTAAACTCTCGCTTTCGCTCTCGGTATCGCTTACATACTTGTCTCTAGATATCAACTTAACGCCACTATTAGTCCTACTGGCTTCCGAAGCTATGATGTCGTCACGGCCGTGGTTATCGTCACTGTGACTGTCGCTATCACTACTAGTTTCGCTGTCACTATCGGCAGTATTGTTGAAAGCGTTAGATTTGAATTCATTCTCGCTGGTGCTCTCACTGTCGCTGACACTGATAATCATGTTCAAGCTTTTTGGAGTAGCTTTTAACGAGTGTCTTTCTTCATCATCACTTTCACTGCTTCTATCGCTATTATCAACATATGCTGGACGAGAAACATCGAGCCCAAAATTGCTATCCGTTTCGCTGTCGTCACATCTTCTAGACTTGAAAGCTGCATTGTCGTCGCTCTGAAGATCGACAACATCGTGTTTGTTGAGTGTGTTTTCTTTATCACCCTTGCCATTTTCAGGTTCCACATCTCGCGCATCACTGTCAGTGTTAACAAGCTTTCGATTCTTCAGTAATGAGAATTTACCACCAGTTAGTACTTTCGATTTGACGTCGCAGTTTCCTCTCTCAATTTTCTTTTTCTTTTTTTTATTGGCATTCACGACCACAATTTCATCCTCAGAGTCATCACTTAGCACTATAATACGTTCTTGCATTTCTTGGTCATGTTTTGTGTCGATTAAAACAAATTCAGGCTCAACGTCGACTTTGTCATTGACGCCAAATGGAAATAGCGAGCAAATGTCTTCTCGGTCTGTCGACGTCTACAGTTGAAACAAACATATTCATAAGACTTGCATCAAATCAACACTTAATCACATACCAGCCAATTTCTGCCTCGCTCAATTGATGGACAGCCGTCACGGAAGCCGCGACTTGAGGCAAGAAACCTCAGTCCCGAGTAATAGTGCTCCATTGCAATCTGAAATTGCCGCTGCATCTCTTTCCATCCATTTCGTTTCACTAGCTGGTATCCTGCTTTAAACAGTCGGTAAGGGATACCATATCGATCCGGATTATTAGTCCACAACTTGTCCCGCACAATCTTTGCCTCATCATCCAGTTCGCTTGTCGACTTCCAAGGGGTGGGTGGACGACTTGGGACCATAAATTGTTGAGCTGCATAAACTGTAGCAGGAGGAAATGCCAAAGTGCCTTGCTGCTGATGAAAAGTGTCATTTACCACGCGATTTGTTTTAGGATTCAGACATCCATGTATCTCTAGTTGGTGTTCGTACATGTCTATGAAAGACTCAAATTCAATCATACATAATTTAAAATTACAACGGTAGGGCTGCAAAGATGTGCTCCACTGTCGAAGATACTGACAGGACCAACAGACGCACAAAGCGCTCATGTTTTTACCAACATGAAAGTCTTCATCCATGTCTTGTAATTTTTGAAGTGGATCGGACGCATCAACTTTCAATCCATGACTTGAGCGTCGGCGCTTCAGCCGCTGCAGTCGCTTCACTACGAAGTGGCAAGAAGGTCTATCGGCATGAACGTGACGATTTTTTGTTGCCAAGTGTATTAAATTCTCGACGGTTTGAGGGTGCAATAGCGTCATTGGTAGTGTGAGTGAAATGTTTAACGACTTACTATATCTGCGGCGTCTATATTGGCACTTTGCTTGGACATGTTTTGTGTGGTGTTAAGCACACCATTCCGCGGCTAAAAGAACAAAAAAGTTTGGATTCGCCAAGCGAGCATTAAACTTGCCAAGGTGATGCCGAGAGTGCGAACCACATAGTTCTCAAAATATCGTGCAAGGCGAAAGAGGTGGTAATCGATCATCTCATTCAACTAGAAGTAGATTCTAAATTGACCTCCTTATTGTTTGTATTTGCCTAAAGATTTCCTCATGTTGTAAAGAGCCAAAAACCGATCTGTTCACGTTGGGTTGCATTACCAAAAAAATCGCTGCAAGCTTAATCCAAGTTAGCGATGTGGTTCTCATACTCACTCAACCATCATTTGGGCTACGACGAGAGTGTAAACACAGAAATCGAAAAGTAGATTGGGAATTAATTAAGAATAAACGTGAGCATCGTGACTACGTTAATATCCTTTAAAATTGTCATACAAATGCATAAAATTGATCAGCACTGTTCAAGCTCGTAGATACAAACATCGCGAGACAAGAGGGCAGCTGCTGTTGCGTACCATTGCACACGAAATCGATATCGTAACCTCACCATTCGCCCCTAATATTGTAAAAGACGTATCATCACGATGCATTCACAAAGCATATCAACTATATCTATAGTCAATGGAATATGCACGTTACCGCACTTTTTGAATAGCACGTCAGCGACAATAAAAATTTGTTCCTGTACCACAATAACCACAAGCTGCTTATCGAGTGTAAGTGGATGCTTCAGTACTTCGCATGCGGATGAGTTTTACTATGAGCTTTCTACCATCATTTGGTATCTTACTCGGCCTATACTGCTACGGCTAGCAATTCTCATTGGAGCCTGATTCTACTTATCATGAAGCACATGATCAATTGAATGAACCACTGGAACAGTCATTCGACAAGCAAAAAACCGCAGAAAGGAATTACAGCGAATGCAGCAAAGCTTTAATTAACCGACGACTTCACAAATAGAAGTGTCTGTTCGACGCTGCAGCTGTCGTTTTAAAAAGGTGACATATGAGAATCAAGAGTGTTACATCATTACATCACATACATCTGTTTGTCTTCGATATTCCAGGGAAGGATGTCGTATACCACCAAAGCAGAATTCTATCCCATGTCTTTCGTAGTATATCCCGTCTGACTTTGCAATTTAAGTGATGGCGCATGGACGTGACAAAGTTTTATTGCTTTCGCCGAACCCGTACGACAACACGGAATTCGATTTTCAATATCATATAGAAACTCTTGCCAGCCCCAAGACTTGTCATTGTCGCGAAGTTTCGGTCCAATCTGCTCTTGACAAGCTATGGTGCGACGAAAAACATGCTGCAGATATGAAGGAAATTAGTTTCGCCATTATGTCATTCTGCATCTTCGTTGCAGCAATGTATTTGCACATTCCGACCACGAGCATGTACTACCAAAACAATGCTCTTTCATCAGGATCACGACAGTTGTCCACCATGAATAAATTCCCAGGCAGATTTATGGACATTGAGACTGTTCCTGGCATCTTTTATTGGCTGAACAGCTCTCTGGTTCCGCAAGTTTTTGCTACGGACGGCTACAATGGAGAAGCTCTGTCAGAAGATGGTTATGGTCGCATTGGGGGAGTCAATAAAGTTCTTGGAGGAGTTAGCTTTCAGGTGACGCGCATGGAACCTGAAGCTTGCGACATGCCAGAGATCCTGGAACCGCTTTATGCGAAATGCTATGATGAATCTAAAACGACAATTGAAGAACTTTTCATCTCCTTTGATACCAATGAAACCGATGCGAGTGCGATTTTGGCGAAGAAGAAGGCGGATGGAGGTTGGCTCAACACTGCGACGCAACAACTACTAATCACAATCATCACGGTCAACGGTGAATTGCCTGGGTACGCAGTGACGAAACTTCAGCTCGATTTTAGTCCTGGTGGATTTATCGAGCCTTACATTTCAACAACTTCAACATTACTGGATCAGTTCCCAAACGCAACCACCATCGCACTGGATATTCTCGTGCTTCTATGGTTCTTCCCTTGGGCGTTGATATCAGCATTAGGGTTGGTTGTAGTACGCCATATTAAGACGACTCTAGATTCATCAAGTCGTCATTTGAACGAACTCATTGGTCATGCTGGAATGGCCATTCGATTTTGGGCATTTCCTGATGGTTGGTTTGCGATTGATGCACTGAGAAGGCCTGTCGTGTATGCATATTTTGTCACCGTCGTCATCGCACACAATGCCATGACCAGCACAAGCTTTCGTGCAAAATTATTAGTGCTTCGAAACACCAGTCAAAACAAAGACGAGATCAAAATGACGCTTTTAGAAGTCACGGAATCGTTTGAGCATATCGTTAATTTAACGACGTTACTTCGTCTTCTTGCCACGGCTGCGGTATTTGTCTTAGGACTTCGCGTACTAAACACTTTTCGAAACCATGTTGGATTGAGTATTCTCACTCGCACGATTGCAAGTGCAGTTCGGTCATTCCGAACGTTCTCGGTTATTTTTGCTGTTGTTTTCATTGCGTTTGCTTCGACTGGAACAGTTTTGTTTGGCACCAGTGTTGAAGAATTCTCGTCTTTCTTTTACTCGATGAAGGCGTGTGTCAACATGTTATTCAATAATTTTAATATCAAGGTCATCGATTCGATTGACTTTTCGTTGATTTATTACTGGAGCTACATGTCATTGATGACGTTTGTTCTTTTAAATATCGTTTTGGCAATCGTGGTGGATGCGTACAAAGAGGAACGGAAGAAAAAAGACAAAAGCAAGTGCTGGGTGTTTCTACGGGTCCTCAACCACGTAATTCGACAATGGTTTGCTCCATTGACCTTTGTGATAGCCACGGTATTCTGCTGTGCACCAAGTCGACGTTACTCTGTCGTTTTTTGGGGCAGAATCCGGACCCATGTGCTGCGAGAAGCTCTTGCTGATAGACTCGGCGTGATGCCTTTGGAGTGGTCTCCGCAGACAAAGCTTACATCAACTTTATTGAAAACACTCTTTCCTGATGCCACAGTCCAGGAATGTGAAGCAACGCTTCAGCATCTAACGACTCAACACATAAACAAAGACTGCTGTCCTATCTCTGAGGAGCCACGATTAAGGAAACTTTCCAGTGCATGTACTTCGAACAGCTTATTGAAGTCACCAGCAAATGAAATACGTGATCACTGTCACGACAGCGACATGGCGATCAGAAATTTATCATCCCGTCTTCATGTGCTTGAGCAAAAGTTAGACTTTCTGATCGAAAAACTCACGAGTATCTCTTAAATGCAATACTTTCATATCTTTGTCAAAAAAAAAAACGCGTACATTCACGAGCGTTAAGGTATTCCTAAGATCTCTCTCTATGCACAACGATGGTTTGCGGGATTACTCGAGATTGACTTTTTCTTTTCCGGTACTCAAGATGGCAAATGAAGATAGGTAGTTGCAGCATGGATAGAAATGAATAAGATCTTGATAAGAGCATCTGATGGAGGTAGCTCCATCTATAGCTAAGATAGTCCAACGATAAATAGGACGCTTGCATCTTTTGCTGATATCGAATTAAGCCATAATTTAAACGCACAATAGTCTGGTAACACCTTGAGGGCTAAAGCACCAACGATTGCGAATTCCAGCAGATTCTTAATGAAACTTCGTCAAACGACTACTGTCTAGCTCACGCCAAGTATCTACCCCATAATAATAGATGAAGCTGCTACTTCCATAAAGTGCTCGGATGCTGTTGATGCACGTTCCTCGATTAGTAAGTAATGCTTTTTTAGTTTCACACCTGTATGCTACAAATGATTATTTTTCACTTCATCAACGACTTCAGCATGTCTTACTTCCACCGTGTACCTTTCTCGCAACAAAAAGAGAAGCTGTAAGCTTCATATGCCGATGATACAAGTACAGCAGTATGTCTATCTTCATTCTCACGTTCATTGTTGATATCACTAATTGCGCCCATTCGTGAACTCAGGTACTAAATAATGACCTCATAAACTGTAATCCCTTACCACATTGTTACAATTGAATTAACCATCCCTTGTCATGTATCGCCTCGATAGTACGCTACAAATTGTAATTCAGCCAAAGTGTTACTTTGCTTATTGAACTCTACATCACTCCAACTATCAATATACTACATAATAGAAGATTTTATCTTATACGTCCATCCCTACGAGCAAAAACCGTCGATATCGAACTTCAATTGAGCAAATTATCCCGAAAGCTGTTGAGCTGGACGTTAAATTTCGGATGCAGAAGTAACACTTCGACATTTAGATTGGGCCGCGTAGTTGAGCCACTACGGGAGGGACATTATCTTTTGCTATGGTTATATTTCATTGACTTGTCGTTTGAAACGTGTCGACTATTGCGAAAACTGGCTGTACCAATCACGAAGAAGATTATCCATTTTGTGCTAGTCACATTGCAACAGTACGCAATCGTAGTGGGATCATTGTCATGTTCATAGTAGCCAAAGTATAGTTTGGCACCAAATTATAGAAGAGTACACTACGTCAATGTAGCTTTGTAGTGGATAGTTTTCTTCTGAAGTTAAACCCGCCGAACGAGCTTTCACATTACTCGTACTACCTGCTTGACCGTGCCAACGTTTGTATAAGTAATTTCTCATGTCATCTATTGCGTAGACGAAGCTGAACACCATCATTTCTGAGGCTATTTTAAATATCTATAGCTTTAATCGCTAAGTCGCCAAAAATTATAGAAGTGTCTTCCTTAAACAAATAATTGTCTCTTATTTATCGCGACGTCAATCGCAGAAATGTACTGGTTGCTTGGTTGAATACTAACATTTTAAACCTAAAATTGGCCCACTCTATTATATCAGCGATTATCAGACGGGATCGCGTTGGATTTACACACATATTGGGAGCTTTATGCTCACTGTCTGCGAGGCAGTTTGTGGATGTTTCGGAGACATAAAAATTCCGTGTTGCGTTAAAATATGAAAATGAATTGAAAGATAATTGACTTCGGGTCAGAGTGCAATTGTGTCCCTGAAAGTATTCATTGATAGAGTAATGAGCTGGAGTTATGAACAAGTCATCGTATCTCTTCTTCGTAGCTAATACAATTTGTTTCGCCCTCTTTGCATACAGGTTCAAGAGCAGTTTGCGCTATTCGTCGCTCCATATGATCAGCACCGCAGGTGGACTTATTCACACCTATGACAATCGTAGATTTCGAAGCGTGTGTGTTGAGTTTCATATACTGATGCGAACAGTATCCTATTGTAACGGGGTTACACATACCCTGGTAACAGGTGTGTGTCACACCAGATGGGCATGGTGTGACCACATCCAAACAAGAATACGGTAGTAATACATGTATTTAGATTTTACTATACATACTTAGGAAAATCTATGCATTTAAAATTCGGCGGCTTTGCCGCAGATAAAAATAAATAAAGTCAGTTTTGAGTTTAAACCGAAGAGTTAATTAGCCTTGGGTAACTGCACATAATATACTACACCGTCGTGAATACGTTATTGAAGACGCCAACTCTAACAACTCACTTGCTCGTAAGGCTATAATTCCTCTCTGGAGTAAGCGGATTACGATCCGCTACACTCGTACTTGTTATGAGTATAGAACGAGAGGTCGGTGACCTAACTTACGCTTCTTCAAAGCGCAAAGGTACGGCAGCCCCGCTGCACTTGGTAGCACTTGTAATCAATTTACACCTGAGTCGTTTAGACTGATCCTTTGTGAGAATGGAACAATTTTCTTCTTTGCCCCAGGGCATGCAGGACGGGCTTAAAAAGCCGATGTCCTTACTGGGTCCTGAGGGCGTGCAACACCATACTGCGGAAGGCCCCGAGGCAAATAATGCGCGTCTAGAGGCGTTTTCAAAGTACGAAAACGCGCTGCTAGAGCACCTGCAGCATAAAATGTCTACTTTATTTGCGTCTATGACGCCACCGCCAGTAACGGATGACTTTCTCCGCTTAAGCCGCTCATTGTGAGCGTTAATGTCTTTGAGGGGAAGGATGGAGAGAATCTCCTGCTCCGGGTGAGAGAGGCCGAGATGGCTATCGCATCCACCATGCTCCAGACCAAGCAATAGCGCGTGGCGCTAGCCATCTCAAAGCTCGGTGGTCGAGCGCGAGAATGGGC
>NW_020187244.1:1680904-1680969 GCF_900000015.1 Plasmopara halstedii
AGCATCCGATTGACGTGGCGGCAGCAATAAACGCACTTAAACGTTCGTCACCTCGTCAGCAGCTG
>NW_020187244.1:1681020-1681135 GCF_900000015.1 Plasmopara halstedii
CCCACTCACCCTTTAGCGGGCTCTTCATGGCCTCCCCGTAGTTCTTCGGGTCGGCCACCCGCACGTTGTTCACCACGTCGGGGGTCGCCACACCCTCGCTGTCGCCGTTGTTCGC
>NW_020187244.1:1681145-1681231 GCF_900000015.1 Plasmopara halstedii
AGTGCACCGGGCGATCCAGAGCAAGCTACCGACCAGCGACTGGAAACTCCGAATCGTGGGCTCTCTCTTGGCGCTGACACTCGGCA
>NW_020187244.1:1681403-1681512 GCF_900000015.1 Plasmopara halstedii
TGACTTCAACTGCTTGATGGCGGCCTGGTTGTCCATGTGCATGTGCATGGACTCGGAGACCACGTGGTGCAGCTCGCGCACCAGCTCTCGTAGCCCAAGCAGCTCGCGT
>NW_020187244.1:1681663-1681751 GCF_900000015.1 Plasmopara halstedii
GGATGACTAGATGACTATCCTTCCTTGCGAAATATAACTTCGAGGTGAAGTATAAGCCGGGAAAGCAGAATGCTTTGGCTGACGCGTT
>NW_020187244.1:1681761-1682059 GCF_900000015.1 Plasmopara halstedii
TTGACCTCGACGGGGCTCAGAGCCCAACCACGGCCGGTCCGGTCATTGACCCTCGTGTGGAATATGGCTTCCGCCCAGCGGGTCCCGTTGTGGAAGCGAAGGACGCGGTAACTCAATCGTTACGCGTCCACATCATCGGCCCCCCGGCTAGAACGAAAGATGAACTTTCCAAACGGAAAGCTCTTCAAGCTCGTTTCTTGATCCCACAAGAAATTCCTCTGGACGTTTATCGCACTAGTCTACGTGCTCAACGAGGTGACTCTCGTGTACCCGCAATGCGGACGATACCTGTAGTGCT
>NW_020187244.1:1682069-1682345 GCF_900000015.1 Plasmopara halstedii
TAGTGGTCATCTCGGTCGTGAGAAAACGTACAACTCTGTGAGTTATCACTATTGGTGGCCCAAGATGTACAAATGGGACGACCACCTATGTGCGCACGCGTGGGACGTGTCAGCGGGTAAAACCCGCTCCAAATGCGGCTGCGCCGCTGGCCAGCTTACCAGAACCCACTGGGTGCTGGCAGTCCATGAGTTTGGACTTTGTGTTTGGCCTGCCGAATCAACACGGGTGTCGTGGTATTCGTCGACCGGTTGAGCAAGATGGCTCATTTGGCGGCG
>NW_020187244.1:1682355-1683423 GCF_900000015.1 Plasmopara halstedii
CATTGGTAATACCCATCGTCCAAGTCGAGTGCACTGGACTTCGTACATCCCACCATGTTGTTCTAACGAACATCCTTTCTAGGATTCGGCGTCTCTGCCGGAATGGTGGCAGCGTTGAGCTTATTGTAAGCATGAACGATACGCCACTTACCGTTCGGCTTCCGAACACAGAACGTGGGTGTCAAATGGGGAGACTTGCTCCCACGTACCATCCTGCGTCGTACTTTGTACGGAAAAAGGCGTCAATGACGTCGCACTGCTTCTTGGACAGGAGTCATTGACGTGTTACGCAGTATTTGGTTCCTGGAACCAGGTCGATTTCATGACACACACCTTGGTCCGGAGGTAGGACCGAAGGCGGGTCTTTGGAGACGACATCTTGAAATTCCTTTACCAAAGGATAGTACAGATTCAAGGGATTCCGTAGGATCGACGACCCACTTCGTGCGTTTAGCACTCTCTTGGTGTCGTCCAAGACAGCTACATCCAGAAGCGATGACAAGTCTATCTCCTCGTCCGGTCGTACAATGACTACTTCGGCCAAATCGCCTGCCTTCAAGGCACTGCCGAACTCTACTAGGGACATCTCGTCCAATTCAAGAGGAGCATCTACCGCAGGCATAGCCTCGAGGCGGACGTCGCCATCTTCCTCCTCCGTCATACCGTTGATGAGGGTGTATAACTGTGCACCGTCATCTACGGTAGACACACCCTGGATCAGGGTCGACGTCCGGCGTCTTACAGTCAGCATACGACGTCGCCGTTGCCTCTGTACAGAGGCTTTAGGTCTCGGTGAGACCAGGGTGACCACGCACCCCGCGTCGTCCGGTGCCACCCTCGCTTTCCGCTCCCATGGAGCTCCGATGTTGTCTACAACATCCGACGAAGAAAGAACTGCTGACCTCGCAGTCTTCGTCCAGTGGATAACGTGCCACTCCACGCGCATTTATAGGGCCGTCCCAAGATGCCACGGACTCTGTCCGACCACGTCACCAATGGCATGCAGCGATTGCTTCGCAACGAGAGCAGTGCTCAGTGGTTTACGTGCCACTCCACGCGCATCTGAAG
>NW_020187244.1:1683433-1683802 GCF_900000015.1 Plasmopara halstedii
ACAGCAAGCCCGGCTTGCACACATGTTCCGTGTTTAAGAGCGCGGAGCTCTTCGGGGCTGACCCCTGCTGAGCTTTGCCTTCCTGAGGCTCAACAGACCTCAGTTCTTTTTCAGTATGGCGACCCGCACCTACTGAGGGGTGTCGTTTCCCCGCGACGAACCAGACTGGTAGGCGTTTCGGCGATGGCTCGAAGAACGTTGACGCGCCTTGCGCAGGAGACAACCGTTTCGAAGTTGACGGGTGTCTCCACAGACAAAACACCGTCGAATGTGTGTATGCTGCCCGGCAGCTTGGAGCTCTGCTCCCTCGACCTCAGCATAGCTGAGATCCATGAGCATAGGCCCGCTCGACGAGCTGTTGGAGTGTGC
>NW_020187244.1:1683812-1683954 GCF_900000015.1 Plasmopara halstedii
GAGAAATTCAAAAGAGTGCTGAACGCACGAAGTGGATCGTCGATCCTACGGAATCCCTTGGATACGTACTATCCTTTAGTAGAGGAATATCAAGATGTCGTCTCCAAAGACCCGCCTTCGGTCCTACCTCCGGACCGAGGTG
>NW_020187244.1:1684863-1685452 GCF_900000015.1 Plasmopara halstedii
TGCATCTTGTCTCCTACTTTAAGTCCCAACTGCCCCAAATGCTTGATGATATTAAGAGTGCACCTGCGGCAATGAAGCCCAATATGCGCGCGGTGATTGCTGAATTGAAGGCAAACATATCAAACAAGTTTGTACCCGATGCCATTCATGAGGTTGCGTACCTTTTGCATCTGCTTTCCAAGGTGATGGCAGCCGACCAGGATGGCGTACGTGCAGCAACACTGGCTCACATGGGGAATATGACTGCGGCATTTCCCAATCTGCTGCACCAAGAGACGGAGACCGGGCTGGATGAGGCGGCCATGGAAGGTGTGCGACTGCCATCTTTCATAACGTTTGCGCCACCGACAAGCACGGGTGAGGGTGCGGCAGATCGACCCACCGCCGAATCCACGCAAGACATGCTATTTGGGAGAGAAGCTGTCCACCAAAGAAATCTTGGAAAGCTGCAGTTTCCGAACAATGAAGACGAGGATGCTTACGTGTAATTTGACATACTCGGCTACTAGAAGTCCAGGGCAAGCAAGTTCTCACTGCTCGCAAAGCTTGCCTCGTTTGTTCTGGCTATCCCGGCAAGCAGCGCAGAATG
>NW_020187244.1:1685462-1685724 GCF_900000015.1 Plasmopara halstedii
AGCTGACAGTGCACTACGTTGATGAATTTGGTCTAAAAGTTTGCCGATTTGCACTGCTCCAGTTTGACCCCACTGCTACGCATAGCGCCGCTAACATCGAGAATCAGTTTTGTGGGCTCTTTCGGGACCGTTACAAAATGCCAGTGCCCGATATCAGAGCCATCTTCACCAGTGATTCTGAATCTGCGATACTTTCTTGCTTCGACGGGCTGCGCTGCGCCTGCCACAGACTGCAGACTGTGCTGAAAGACACGTTTGTGCA
>NW_020187244.1:1685734-1686237 GCF_900000015.1 Plasmopara halstedii
GGCGCCCCCTACAACTTTTACCAATCCGGCATGGAAGGAGTTCATGATTTTGACAGATCTCGTTGGGGATGAAACGGCATTCTGTGTCTGCACTCGGTGTTCTAGAACCGTTGCACGTTTTCGTAGTGAGAAGGGCTCACTTTCTGGTACAAAAAATCTCAACCGCCACCTTGAGGTTTGCACCGGAGCAGACACAAAACGAAAACGTCAGCGTACTCTTGACGAATTTTCAACTGTGGCCCCGGATCGTCCGACAAAGCGCCGAGTGACAGAAGGGTATGTTCGCGTTTGCGTCCATGACGGATGTCCGTATCAGTCTTTTGCTTCCGAATCGACAAAGGCGCTGTTCGAAATCCTTCTTGACATTGGTAAGCGCAGTAGGGCGCGACTGATTTTGGACGGGCAATACGGCTTGATGCCTCATCCCACGACGCTTTCAAGAAAAATTGTGAAGATCCACAAACTCGCGCAGTTGGACCTCGCTGCGCTGTTACGGACTCTGT
>NW_020187244.1:1686247-1686664 GCF_900000015.1 Plasmopara halstedii
AGGTTTATGACTCGCCAAAGCTCTACAAGGAGACGTGAGCGTAGCGCCCAAGGTCTTTGACCTCTAATCAATCCATGGCTCATGGTGTTCCAACCATGCCATTCCTAGGATGAGGTCATACCTTGTATCCAAGTTTAAGACTAGACAGCGTTCCACGCTATCAAAGTCAAAAAACTTGATTCCGAGGCCCACAGGGACCTTCGGGGCCGTGACACGTGTCCCCGTCGCAAGGCGAACAGTGACGAGGTCACCCAACAGCGCTTTCAGCGCCTCAGCATACAGCTGACTTCCTACCATCGTGGAGCATCGAGGATAATTGCTCGGCGCCACGGAATCGATGAGGATCTTCCATGGCTTTCCGAAGCCCTTTACGGTCGCCTCCACGACCAGCAAGCCCGGCTTGCATACACGTTCCGT
>NW_020187244.1:1686674-1686742 GCF_900000015.1 Plasmopara halstedii
GTGGAACTTTGGACTGGCGGTGATGCTGCCGCCCAGTCTGGGAATCGAGGGGTCCTCGCTCGCATTGA
>NW_020187244.1:1686752-1686888 GCF_900000015.1 Plasmopara halstedii
CGGTGCAAACGACCACAGAGCTAGAAAGCTCCGCGAGTGGGCCGAATTCTACATTGAAAACCAAGCGTTGCCTGCTTTACATCAGGGATGTCATGTTAAGACAAAGTCCTTGGTCAACGATGAAGACGTTCAAAAT
>NW_020187244.1:1686898-1687413 GCF_900000015.1 Plasmopara halstedii
TAACTCTTGAGTCAATAACTCTTCAAGGTGCGTAACCGACGCGATGTTGTTGTGCTGGATACTATACCCTCGCAACCATGCTGCCGCGGAGTCAGTGAGACTTGGCAGAAGGAATGCCAACGGTCTCTCTTGTGGTGCCTCGTCATCGTACGAAATGTTCTTCGAAGACAAAAATAGCTTGGCGCGAAAGAAGAAGTCTGCAACATCTCCTTTGCCATCAAACTTCGGTGCTGATATCCCTTATGCACGCAGTCCACGCGGATTGTTACTGTCACGCGGTGCCGGACGAATTGCTGATATCATGTCTTGCTGCATTTGCATCTGTTGTTGTATCATGTTCCGTTGCTCTTGCAGCATGTGCATCATCATCTCCATCGGATTTACTTCTTGTGCCATTGTCTCCACGTCTTTTGTCTTGTTTATTTCTTGTTTATGTTGCTTGTTATGTAACTTGTTATTATTCTTGGCACTGATTGGACGAGTAAAATACAGTCGGCGAAAGTAGATTACTTCTT
>NW_020187244.1:1687423-1687707 GCF_900000015.1 Plasmopara halstedii
TTCTTCGAACACTTTGTTGTCAAACTTGATCGTTTCTTGGCAACGGAATACTTTGCGAACTGGCGTAGTTGTGCCGTCAAAACGCTCGGGGGACACTTCGGTTTCCTTTATCTTGTTTCTTACCAGACCCGGTCGAATGATGTTATGATCGGCACCACTGTCGATCAAAACCACCACGTCTTGGTTGCTGAGAGTGCCATTTACGCGCAGTAACTTACTGACCATTTCGTTGTTGGAATCTTTGACTCGAGCCACATTCATGCGCATAGTCTCCAAAAAAAAAA
>NW_020187244.1:1687717-1688610 GCF_900000015.1 Plasmopara halstedii
CTTGATGTTCTTGGGTTCTGGCCATTCGGTAATGACACGCGTCTTTCAGTTATCCACGTGAAGACCTTGAGTCGAAATGGTGTGTCTCAGAAACTCAACAGACGTTTGACCAAAGTCACACTTGTCCACACGAGCATACAGCTCATTCTCACGAAGTACTCGGAATACTGCCCGGAGATGGGTCACATGCTCAACCAAATTGTTGGATAAGACGCAGATGTCGTCCAGGTACACGACAACGAATGGAAACTTGCCGAAGCGTTTTCGCATGAGTCGAGTCCAAGTACCTGGCATTCCAGCAAGCCCCATCGGTGCCTCTTTTCACTGGTAGATCTCGTGATTCGTGCGAAATGCGGTGTACTTGCGGCTAGTCGGAGTTATTTGCATCTGATGGTATCCACTAGCAAGATCCAGTAGGGAGAACAGCTGTGCTTCATTCATACGATCAAACAATTCTTCGATGTGCGGTAGTGGGATCTTTGCGATATCCGATACTGAGTTGATGTGCCGATAATTGATAACCCAACGGATAGGCATATTTGGTCTGTTGGAATGAAGCTTTTCTACACGAGACGGGAACTTGCCGGTTACCGGATCTTTCTTTGGTACACCAAAGATGTTGGACTCCCAAGGTGAATCAGACATTTTAATCCAGTTTTTCTTGATAGGTTCCGCAACGAACTTGTCCAGAGCTGTTCGTTCGACCTTTGACAGTTGGAGCGGTGCTGTGTTACTCGGCTTTGCTTCTGGCTTGAGATGGATCTCATTCAAAATATCTCGCTCTGGTGGAAGCTGGTCAGGAAACTCTGTCGGAAACACATCCTTGTATTCTTTCAGCAAGTCTTCAATTTCTGGCTGCATTGTTTTTTGTTTTGGCCCCGTGGAAATGCTCA
>NW_020187244.1:1688620-1688887 GCF_900000015.1 Plasmopara halstedii
TGAATGGAAACTTGCCGAAGAGTTTTCTGCATGAGTCGAGTCCAAGTACCTGGCATTCCAGCAAGCCCCATCGGAGCCACTTTCCACTGGTAGATCTCGTGATTCGTGCGAAATGCGGTGTGCTGGCGGCTAGTCGGAGCCATTTGCATCTGATGGTATCAACTGGCAAGATCCAGTAGGGAGAACAGCTGTTCCTCATTCATACGATCAACAATTCTTCGATGTGCGGTAGTGGGATCTTTGCGATATCCGATACTGAGTTGATGT
>NW_020187244.1:1688897-1689296 GCF_900000015.1 Plasmopara halstedii
AATCAAGGCACTGCCGAACTCTGAAGGGACATCTCGTCCAGCTCAAGAAGAGCTTCTACTGCAGGCATAGCATCGAGGCGGACGTCGCCATCTTCATCCCCTGTCATACCGTTGATGAGGATGTATAACTGTGCGCCATCGTCTACGGTAGACACACCCTGGATTAGTGTCGACGCCCGGCGTCTTCAAGCCAGCACACGGCGTCACCGTCGCCTCTATACAGGGGTTCTATGTCTCGGTGAGACCAGGGTAAACACGCACTCCGCGTCTGGCACCCTCACTTTCTGCTCTTTTGGAGCTCCGATGTTATCTACAACATCCGACGAAGAACTGCTAACCGCGAAGTCTTCGTCCAGTGGATAACGTGCCACTCCACGCGCATCTGAAGGGCCGTGCCCA
>NW_020187244.1:1689306-1689645 GCF_900000015.1 Plasmopara halstedii
GCCATTACCTTGGCTGTTTTGCTGACGCTTTCGGCACTCACTGAGTCTATGTCCCGGTTTGCGACAATAGAAACACAAATTTTGTTTGCGACATTCGTCCTGTGAAACCATCCGGGCGTTGTCGATCTCCATCGGAGTTGGTCCATCATTCGATTGAAGCGCTGTGTTAAACCTACTTCGTAATACGAACGTCTTCCTGAAATTGTTGCGATTGCCTCGGTGCTGATTACCGTGTTTTCCAAGTCGTAGGGACACATTATGTGTACGACTGTACGTCTGGACAAAGCTGATTGCTTCCGTTGTTGTACGAAACTGTCGAAGCTTGACTTCTTCACGAAT
>NW_020187244.1:1689655-1689770 GCF_900000015.1 Plasmopara halstedii
TTAGCGAGTCTTCAAGGGTTCTGTTCTGTCGCTCAGTTTGACCGTCTGCTTGGGCATGGTGCGCTGTAGTCATTGCCGAACGTATCTTCATGTGGTCCATGAGTGCCTTCCAGAA
>NW_020187244.1:1689780-1689858 GCF_900000015.1 Plasmopara halstedii
ATCGAGACACTCGTGCGACCGAAAAAGAACGCTCACATCCGGAAAAATACACGTTGGGATGTGGGGCAAGTCATGGAA
>NW_020187244.1:1689868-1689987 GCF_900000015.1 Plasmopara halstedii
GGACGATACAATTTGGCGTTTACCCTTCACTTAGCTCAGCACGCGAATAGCTGCTTTTCGATGTTGCAGTCTGCAATTCCATAGGAAAAGTGACAGCTGTACTATCACCTAAGCAACAT
>NW_020187244.1:1689997-1690207 GCF_900000015.1 Plasmopara halstedii
CGGTGTAACTTTAACAGACAGAAATTTAATTGTTTTTGGCAAGTTATCTGGCTATTGTTTTCGAATTTGGCTTGACATTCCCACAGAATTACAACTGTGTACTCATCGCCTCTTTAATACTAAGTCTTCCTACATAACTACAACACTTGTCGGGTTTCGGGCTATCGAGCGAGAAATAAGAGTAAAGATTTTACTGTCGAAGTTCTAGAA
>NW_020187244.1:1691456-1691583 GCF_900000015.1 Plasmopara halstedii
CTGCCAACGTGCCGAACGTTTGAGTGCGTTAGCTATTGCTGCCGCGTAAAACATATGCGTCTGGTTCAATCCGGAACGCAGTAGCACGTCCGAAAGCAGCACAAACGTATGTGACATGATATCTCAG
>NW_020187244.1:1697421-1697568 GCF_900000015.1 Plasmopara halstedii
GAAGCATACTTCTTGGACTGCGAGCAAGAAGAAGCTCGGCTGGTAGAGTATGCCGGGGTTGACAGTGAGTGGGAGCTATGGCACGCTCCCTTGGGACACCCCGGGAAGAACGGTCTGGTTAAGACACAGCGCGCAACGAGCGGAATG
>NW_020187244.1:1697578-1697852 GCF_900000015.1 Plasmopara halstedii
ATAGCCCGCGTATTCCCGCATACTTTCATCTCGCGGCACTATTGCGGTGATATAACATCGGAGACCAGATCGCTCTGCAATGCCAAAGTACCGGGGTATGGAACCCGAGCACGGTACTAGACCCAAGCTTTGCTCCGAGTATGAAGGATAATAAAGCAAACAAAATTGTACGTTGTTAATTCTATCATCATGATCACTTGGATTTTGAGTAGATCATATTTCATCCTCATCACAAGTCCTCGCTTAAGATAATCATCCCAGGGGTTACACGAAC
>NW_020187244.1:1697862-1698035 GCF_900000015.1 Plasmopara halstedii
TGCTTTCAGCGCCTCAGCATACAGCTGACTTCCCTCCATCGTAGAGCGTCGAGCATAATTGCCCGACGCCCCGATATCGATGAGAATCTTCTATGGCTTTCGAAGCCCTATACGATCGCCTCCACGACCAGCAAGCCCGGCTTGCATACACGTTCCGTGTTCAAGAGCACGGA